>NW_021703765.1:78394356-78405174 GCF_005190385.1 Monodon monoceros | reverse complement strand
AGGGTGAGAAGGAGCCCTGCGTGAGGGAAGGTGAGAGGGAGCCCCGCGTGAGGGAAGGTGAGAGGGAGCCCCGGTGAGGAAGGGTGAGAGGGAGCCCTGCGTGAGGGAAGGTGAGAGGGAGCCCCGCGTGAGGGAAGGTGAGAGGGAGCCCCGCGTGAGGGAAGGTGAGAGGGAGCCCCGCGTGAGGGAAGGTGAGAGGGATCCCCGGGTGAGGGAGCGTGAGAGGGAGCCTCCCCACCAAAGAGAAAGGAAAAAGGAAAAAAAGGAAATAAAATCTTAGAAATCAGGTTGCATTCTAGCGGGTCTTGTCTTCTTGCTCATGGCCCTGGCAGCCAACCCCATGGGATTTCCCTGCCAACCCACAGACTAAAGGAGGTCAGTGCCTCTTTGGGCCAGTCTTGCCACTAGCAGTCCAGAGTGGCAGCTGGATATGCAGGACAGGGCAGTGTGACCGCTGGGTCCAGGCCAGTGATTGCCTGGTGGTGATTGGACCTGTGATGGGACTTCCCAGTCAACCTGCCTGAGGATTTCCAGACGGTCACAACCACCTCCAAAATTATACTTCCCTAGTAAATGATAGGGAGGGAGAATAGTTATCTGGGGAACATAGCCCAAGATAACCAATTTTGGGTCATTTGAGGAGGCCAGCTTTAAACTGAAGCAGCCTCTATGCCCTCACTGCCCACTTCAATTCTTGGGCATAATACATGGTCAGTAAATATTTGGTGATAAAAAAGAATGAATTCTTTTTTTTGTTTTTTAAACATGTTTATTGGAGTATAATTGCTTTACAATGTTGTGTTAAAAAGGAATGAATTCTGTAAAGATACTTCTTTGTAGATGAGTGCACTGAGTCTCAGCTCCTAGAACTCAGTGATTCCTCCCAAAAGTGAGGGGCCATCGAGTGCTGGGAGGTGGGGTTGCTGTTTTTGTTTTATGAGGGGGCTGGCAAAGTGACATTTGAGCCAAGACTGAGGGAAGTGAGGGAGCCAGCCATCAGGATGTCTGGGGGATGATGTTCCAGGCAGTGGGAACAGTAAGTGCAAAGGTTCAGAGACAGGATTGTGCCTGGCATGTCTGAGGAACAATGAGGAGGCTGTTGTGACTGGAATGAAGTGAAGAGCCAGAGCAGTGGGTGATATGGTCAGAGGTCCCTGAGGCCACCTCCCATAGGGCCTCATGGCAATGTTAAGGGCTTTGGCTTCGACCCTGGGCGAGATGGGGGCCATCAGAGTTCAGAGTCCAGAATGGAGTTATATTTTAAGAGGATCCCTCTGGCTGCTGGGTTGAGAACAGACCAGGCAGAAGCGGGGGCACCAGTGAAGAAGCTGTGGCCTTGTCCGGTGAGAGGCAGTGGTGGATGGGCTAGTAGCGTGGAGATGGGGAGAAGTGCTCAGATTCTGGACATCTTTTGGAGGCAAGAGATGACAGGATTTGCTAACAAATTGGATTTGGGATTAGAAAGAACAAGAGAGTCAAGGACGATGCAAAGATTTGGCCTGAGCAGTTAGAAGGATGGAGCTGCTGCCATTCCCTGAGTGCAGGAAAGACTATGGAAGGGGCTGGTTTAGGACAACAGATCAGGAGTTCAATGTCAGACATGAATTTTGGGGCGAGTTCTTCTGCAGGCAGTACTGCATCAGGTGGTTGCTCTTTCTTTTTTGCTCCTTGTGGAGCCTCTTGGCTTCCTTTCTATATTTTGATTCCTCTTCTCTCTGCAAATAGGTTTGCTCTGACTGTGCTTCAATGGACTTCAGCATGGAAGCACCAACCCCGTTCCTGATTCCACCACTACTTGACCAGGTTTGGCCTCTATCTCTTAGTTTATTGTTTAGAGCAGCAATTTTCAAATTATGTGCCAAGGTACCCTGGGGCTTGTGGCCACATCACTCCAGCCTCTGCCTCAAGGATGGATGAATGAGACAGACAAGTGAGTCAAGACTGACAGATGCAACTCTGAAGTGTTTCTAGAGCATTTGACCCAGCCTGGAGAAGTCAAGGGAGCCTTCCTAGAGGAGGTGACATTTCAGTTGAGACTTAAATGACTAGAAGAACCTAGGTAGGTGGGAGGAGTTGAGGAAGTGGGAGAGGGCATCTCAGGAAGAAAGAGCAGCAACGGTAAAGGCCTGGAGGTAAGAAACAGCACGACACACTGGGGAGCATAAGCAGTTTGATGTGGTTGGAATAAAGGGTGGAGGCAGTTAAAGAAGTGAAAGGCTTTGCATGCTAAGCTAAAGAGTCAGAAATAAAATATGAATTAAAAAGTATACATATTTTAAAAGGATTCATACTTGTGTGCTGCTTGTAAAATATCCAGATGTATATTAGAAATCAAAGTCCCCATAATCCTGTTACAGGAGATGATATCTAATAATATTTGGGGGTATATCTCTTTTTTCCTTTTAAAAGATTGAGATATAACTATATACAGGAACATGTGCAATTCTTAAGTACAGATTGATGAGTTTTTACCCATCTTTATACCTGTGTAATCATCACTAAGATCAAGATATAGAACCAGCAAATGTGGGGTCTTTCTAGTTTTTTTTTCTGTTTATTGGCCAATAACCATATACATACACATGTAAATACTAACATATATGGATATATAAATGCACATGCTAATATGCAATATAATTTTATGTATAAATATGTATGTACTTATAGCACATACACATATAATAATTTATGTATATATAAATATAATCTGCAGTATAATTTATGTATATATAATTATAAAAAGTAGAATCATTCTTGACATAATATTCCGCAATATTCTTTTTTCACTTAACATGGACGTTTTTCCATATCAGTACATAAAGATCAAGAGAGAAAGCATCTGGTTTATTCGTGCATTTATTCATTTACTCACTCATTCAACAAATATTCTTTCTGAGGTTGTATGATATGTTCAACTGTGTGTCACTGAAGGGATTTAAACAGAGGAGGGTCATAAAGAGGAACAATAGAACAGGCTTTACTTTTTAGATAGATCATTCTGGAAGAAGTATGCTATCCCTCACTCCCTTTGGTGGAAGAGGTGGGGTAAACAATTTTCCTTCTCAAATATTAAGCAGTTATTTTTGAATAGGTGTTACATTCAATGATTCAATATTCAAAAGAGGCAAAGGACATTTTAGTGAAGTCTCCCTTTCAACCATCCCTCAAGCACCCATTTCCACTCTGGAGAGAAAGCTATCATCACTAACTTCTTATGCATCCTTCCAGAGACAGTGGCTGGATACATGAGCAGACACGTGTACATTTTTTTTTTAATCCTTTAAAAATTCATCTTTTTGTACTCAACAACATCTCTTAGAGACCACTCACATCAGTGCATAAAGAGCATCCTCGTTCATTTTTTGTGACTGCACAGTTTTCTATTGAAGGGAAGGACAAGTTCTGTTTTCAAACCTTGCCCCGAAGCCTGGCATCTTTTAGTCCCTGCCAGACTTCTCTCTGCCCCTGGTCGGTGGACACCTAGGTTGACCAGGAGGCAGGGCTCTGAGAGCTGGAAATGTTCCGTGACCTGACTGGGAGTCTCAGAGGCTGAACGTGGGAGGCCCCTAGGAGATGTCTTGTGGCCTCAAGGCTGTTCTCACTCTCTCTGTTATTTCAAAAAGATGCCCTGGCTTGTTTATGGTCCTGTCCCCCTTGTTCCTGTGCCTGAGTTCGTCAGCAGTTGGCCTGAGGGTCCTCCTGCCCACATCTGTTCTTGGTCACTCTCCCCCGAGGGCATCCAACTGTTCCACAGCTGTCTCAGAGCCCCCAGGCCTGTGCCCACATTTTCTAGCAGACAGGGTCACCCTTGGTCATGGGATGAAAGTACTCATTTAATGGATACCTACTGTGTGCCAGGTTGTCTGGTAGGCTTTTACAAGTTAGTTCATAACAATTCTACCATGTATACCATTTTATGGATGAGGAAACAGAGGCTCAGGTAGGGGAGGTCAGAGCTGGGTAACGGTGAAGCCTGAATTTGAACCCACCAACACCAGACGTCTTGGTTCCCCTTGTATCCTGGGGCTCCCTGAATCATTAAGCAGTAAGCACTCAATAAATATGTGCTGACTGACTGACTGAATGAATTTGAGAGATATTTCCTGAGGTCTTTTTTGTCAGGCACTGGTGTAGGCACTAGAGATGGGGCAGTGAACCAGAGAGACTTCTTGGAGTGAAATTCTAGTGAGGAAGACAATCAAACAAGCGAAAGTAAGATAATTAGGTAGTAATAGGAACTGTGGAGGAAAGATAACAAGATGTGGAAGACGGGTGGGCCAACTTTAGATAGGGACAGGACAGGATGTGTATGGAGGTGACCTTTGGATTGAGATCTGAATGGCAAGAAGGGGCCAGCTATACAAATAAGTGGTAGGGAGGAGAGGATTCCATGCAGAGGAAACAGCACGTGCAAAGGCCCTGAGGTTGGATCAAGCTTGATGTGTTCAGGGGACAGAAAGAATGCTAGTGTGGCTAGAGCAGAATACAAAGGACAGTAGGAGGGGGTGAAGTTCAAGATCTAGGCAGGGGCCAGATCATGCAGGGGCTTGCCAGCCAAATAATGGCTTGGAGGGCTTAGGTAGGGGAGTAATATTTTCTCAGGTTACTGTGTGGAGGATAGACGGTGAGGTGGCAGGAGAAAAAGCAGGCAGCATGGTGAGGAGGCAACTGTGGTCCCTGGTCTGAGATGGAAGTGACATGGACCAAGGTGGGAGCCATGGAGACAAAGAGAAGAAAACATACTGGGGATATATTTAGTAAGGAAAGCCAACAAAATTTGCTGATGAATTACAGTTGGGTGATGGGAGAAAGAGAAGAATCAAGGATAATTCTTTGGTTTCTGGCTTGAGCAACTAGGTGGATGATGAGGGAACCATTTATTGAGATGGGCAAGATGGGGGAGAAGTAGGTTTTCCTGAGGGCCACTGGGGAGAGAGGAGGATGAAGTAGAGTTCCATTTTGGACACAGGAAGTTTGCTATGCCCATTAGACATCCCAGTGGATGTATCAGTTAGCAGCTGGATAATGAGTCTGGGACTCAGGGGAGAAGGCAGAGCAGGAGTCATCATAAGGAGGGTATTAAAGCCACAAACCTGGATGAGAGTGTGTGGGGAGCGAGTGAAGACAGGCCCTTCATTGAGAGAGGAGGAGGATGAGGATGCATGTCACCGAGGGGCAGGGGGAACTGGTTTCCAGAATGATGACCAGGATATCCAGCTACTCAGTCTCAAACCCAGAGGGGACCCCATGGCAGGGGTCACTGTAGTCTTCTGGAAACTGGATCTTAGATGCTGTCCACAGGTCCTTTGACCTGCTCCAATGCCCTCAGTCTGAAGGCCCTCAGACAGCATTACCTGGAATTGCTGTTTACCTAACACCTTCCTCCAAGAAATTCAAAAGGCTGGCTGGGTCCCCAAAGAGCCTCCATTCTTCCCTTGGGGACTTTACCAGAATGCAGGCCAGGAAACTGGGGCAGCAAGTGCCTCATTCAAGGTCACAGGGCTAGGGTGTAGCTGCCTGCAGAACCAGGGAAGCAAACCCCTCACTCACCCACATTCATATGGGTTTGGTTTCTGACGAGGCTTTTGTTTTGCCAAGTGGAATATGAAAACTAAAAAAGAACTTCTCAGAGTAATAAAGATGTTTAGCAGGGGAGGATTGGGAGAAGACATTCTGAATCACAGAGCTTGAGGAGAGAGAAGTTTAATATAGTTTGATAACATTTGGCTTGTAATATGTGATATAATACCATCCTTGGTCTCTACTTGGAAACTTCAGCAAAATCTGCTGCACTTCAGTGCTTTGGGGGTTAAATTTGTGGTTTGGTGATGGAACAATGTACTGAAACTAGTTTTTGGAGGATCCTGGGGTCTGAACCACATATGGGTTATGTTGGGAGTAGATTTAAGAAGGCTAAGGGGTACCATGGAATGCTTCTTGTTCCCGTCTGGAGCTCCTGGAGGGCAGGGGACACATGTGACTCCCTTCTTTGTCCCCAGTGACCAGCACTGGACGTGAATAGAGTAGGGGATCAGGAATTGTTTCTGCAATGAAGGTATCAAGAGAGGAGTAGCTGAGTGAATGAGTGAAGTGTAAAGAAGCTTATGCATAAGAGAGGGAAGAAAAGTGGACACCAATGAGAAAAAACAAAAATGAAAAGTCTAACAATACCAAGTTTTGATAGCCGGTATCCAAGATGGCCCCCAATAATTCTTGCCTTCTGATGTTCACACTGGTATTCATTTTCTACTGCTGTGTAACAAATTACCATAAATTTAGCAGCTTAAAACAACACCTGTTTATTCTCACAGTTTCTGTAGGTCAGAAGTCCTCTTTTCAGGGTTTCGCAAGGCTGAAATTGAGGTGTCAGTGGGGGCTGTGATCTTATCTGAGGTTCAGAGTTCTCTTTTGAGCTCATGGATCATTGGCAGAATTCATTGCCTTCTGGTTGTATGATGGAGGTCCCCATTTTCTTGCTAGCTGTTGACAGGGCAACACTGTCAGCTCCTAGAGGCTGTTATCAGGTCTTTGCTAAATGGCCTTCTCCACGGGTAGTTCATACATAGTTATTTACTTCTTCAAAGCCAGCAGCAGAAATCTTTTCTTTTTTTTTCTTTTTTGCTTTGATTCTTTCTGATCTTGTTTAAGGGCTCACCTGATTAGGTCAGGCCACTCAGGGTATTTTCCCTTTTGATTAACTGAAAGCCAACTGATTAGGGGCCTTAACTACATCTGCAAAATCTCTTCTGCCAAATAATGTAACATAAACGTGAGAGTGAAATCCCATTATATTCACAAGTCCCACTTACACTCAAGGGGAGGAGATTCTACAGGGCATGCACACCAAGGGGTGGGAGTCTTGGGGGCTATTTTAGAATTCTGCCTACCGCAATACCCTTGTGTAGAACTCTCCCACACTGAACAGGAATGACCTGTGTAACTAGAAGAATATTGCAAAAATGATGGTGTGTGAATTCCAAGACTTGGTCATAAAAGACATTGTGGCTTCTACCTTGCACTCTCTCTCTTTCTTGGATTATTCTTGCTGGGGGACTCCAGTTGCCATGTTAGGATGCTCAAGCTGCCCCAAATATCACAAGGATACACAAAGAAAGAAAGAATTTATTAAAAACACATGGAGATGTCTGTCACTTGGAGTCTGGCACCCAGGGCTGTCACAGAGCAACCTGTAGTCCTAAACATGTACTCTCCTGAATACCATCATTCAGGCCCCCGGGAAAAGCTTCTCCACATCTCTTAGACTGTGACCTCAAAATAACAGTTGTGTCTGAATGCAATGAAGGTTCATGGGTAGTGCTGCTGCCAACATTGGAGATGAACATTCTAGCTCTGGTTCTAGTGCAGGGATAATTTGGGAATTGGAAGCACTTAAACAAGAGCAAATACAATGTATTAACTTGCAAAATCCTTCCTCTCTGATAGCATAAATGCACAAAGAACTCTCAGGCTTCTCCTTGTGTTTCAATTTGTGGCTCTGGATGCACTCACACATTAGTGTAATCTTTGCAAGCACCGTGCATGGCCACTGTGGGAGACAGACTCTAAAATGCCACTCCCCCCCCACCCCAATTCTCACCTTCTGGCGTTCATGCTCCTGTGTCATCCTCTCCCCTTGAGTGTAGGCAGGATCTGTGACTTGCTTTTAACCAACAGAATGCAGCCAAGCTGATAGGATTTCACATCTGTGATTACCCCGCATAAACTGTAACTACTGTCTTGCTTGCAGACTCTCCCTATTGACCCTCCTTTGCTGGCTTTGATGAAGTAAGCCACCATATGGAGAGGCCCACATGGCAAGAAACTGAGGATTTTCTCCAGCCAACAGCTAGGAAGAAGCAGAGATTCTCACTCTGGCAGCCCATAAAGAATCAAGTTCTGAGCCACCACGTGAGTTTGGAAGTAGGTCCTTCTTCATCTGAGTCTCAGCTGAGACCCCACCCCTGACTGACATCTTGATTGCTGTCTTATAAGAGACTCTGAAGCAGAGGGTTCAGCTAAGCTGAGTCTGGATATCTGGGTTGTGATATAATAAATCTGTCCTGTTTTAAACTACTAAACTTATGGTAATTTTGTGTACAGCAATATATAACTAACACAGCAGCAGAGGATCATTTTGAAATATTAATGATTCATATTACTCTTAAATTTGAATATATGTAGATCCAAATGTAAAATGCATGAAGTGTGATACGTTTCTTTACATTGACTTCCAGACATTTGAACTCTAAGATTGTTAGCAATTTTATTTTTTAATATTTATTGGGATTTAATTAAAAAATTCATATTTGTAGCTTTATTTATTTATTTATTTTAAAATATTTACTTATTTATTTATTTTGGCTGCGCTGGGTCTTAGCTGAGGCGTGTTTAGTTGTGGCACAAGGGATTGTTAGTTGCATCATGCAGGCTTCTTAGTTGTGGAATGTGGACTCTTAGCTGCAGCATGCATGTGGGATCTGGTTCCCAGACCAGGGATCGAACCTGGGCTCCCTGCCTTGGGAGCATGGAGTCTTACCCACTGGACCACCAGGGAAGTCCCTGTAGCTTTATTTTTATTTCTTTCTTTTTCTTTTTTTTTAAATTTTATTTTATTTATTTTTTTATACAACAGGTTCTTATTAGTCATCAATTTTATACACATCAGTGTATACATGTCAATCCCAATCTCCCAATTCATCACACCCCACCCCCTGCCGCTTTCCTCCCTTGGTGTCCATACGTTTGTTTTCTACATCTGTGTCTCAATTTCTGCCCTGCAAACTGGTTCATCTGTACCATTTTTCTAGGTTCCACATATATGCATTAATATACGATGTTTGTTTTTCTCTTTCTGACTTACTTCACTCTGTTAGACAGTCTCTAGATCCATCCACGTCTCAACAAATTACCCAATTTTTTTCCTTTTTATGGCTGAGTAATATTTCATTGTATATATGTACCACATCTTCTTTATCCATTCATCGGTCGATGGGTATTTAGGCTGATTCCATGACCTGGCTATTGTAAATAGTGCTGCAATAAACATTGGGGTACATGTGTCTTTTTGAATTATGGTTTTCTCAGGGTATATGCCCAGTAGTGGGATTGCTGGATCATATGGTAGTTCTATTTTTAGTTTTTTAAGGAACCTCTATACTGTTCTCCATAGTGACTGTATCAATTTACATTCCCACCAACAGTGCAAGTGGGTTCCCTTTTCTCCACACCCTCTCCAGCATTTGTTGTTTGTAGATTTTCTGATGATGCCCATTCTAACTGGTGTGAGGTGACACCTCATTGTAGTTTTGATTTGCATTTCTCTAATAATGAGTGATGTTGAGCAGCTTTTCATGTGCCTCTTGGCCATCTGTATGTCTTCTTTGGAAAAATGTCTATTTAGGTCTTCTGCCCATTTTTGGATTGGGTTGTTTGCTTTTTAATATCGAGCTGCATGAGCTGTTTATATATTTTGGAGATTAATCCTTTGTCCGTTGATTCGTTTGCAAATATCTTCTCCCATTCTGGGGGTTGTCTTTTCGTCTTGTTTATGGTTTCCTTTGCTGTGCAAAAGCTTTTAAGTTTCATTAGATCCCATTTGTTTATTTTTGTTTTTATTTCCATTACTTTAGGAAGTGGATCAAAAAAGATCTTGCTGTGATTTATGTCAAAGAGGGTTCTTCCTATGTTTTCCTCTAAGAATTTTCTAGTGTCTCGTCTTACATTTAGGTTTCGAATCCATTTTGAGTTTATTTTTGTGTACGGTGTTAGGCAGTGTTCTAATTTCATTCTTCTACATGTAGCTGTCCAGTTTTCTCAGCACCACTTATTGAAGAGCCTGTCTTCTCCATTGTATATCCTTGCCTCCTTTGTCATAGATTAGTTGACCATAGGTGCTTGGGTTTATCTCTGGGCTTTCTATCCTGTTCCACTGATCTATGTTTCTGTTTTTGTGCCAGTAGCATATTGTCTTGATTACTGTAGCTTTGTAGTATAGTCTGAAGTCAGGAAGTCTGATTCCTCCAGCTCCATTTTTCGTTCTCAAGATTGCTTTGGCTATTCGGGGTCTTTTGTGTCTCCATACAAATTTTAAGACTTTTTGTTCTAGTTCTGTGAAAAATGCCATTGGTAATTTGATAGGGATTGCATTGAATCTGTAGATTGCTTTGGGTAGTAGAGTCATTTTCACAGTATTGATTCTTCTAATCCAAGAACATGGTATATCTCTCCATCTGTTGGTATCATCTTTAATTTCTTTCGTCAGTGCCATATAGTTTTCTGCATACAGGTCTTTTGTCTCCCTAGGTAGGTTTATTCCTAGGTATTTTATTCTTTTTGGTGCAATGGTAAATGGGAGTGTTTCCTTAATTTCTCTTTCAGATTTTTTATCATTAGTGTATGGGAATGCAAGAGATTTCTGTGCATTAATTTTGTATCCTGCTACTTTACCAAATTCATTGATTAGCTCTAGTAGTTTTCTGGTGGCATCTTTAGGATTCTCTATGTATAGTATCATGTCATCTGCAAACAGTGACAGTTTTACTTCTTTTCCAATTTGTATTCTTTTTATTTCTTTTTCTTCTCTGATTGCTGTGGCTAGGACTTCCAAAACTATGGTGAATAATAGTGGTGAGAGTGGACATCCTTGTCTTGTCCTGATCTTAGAGGAAATGCTTTCAGTTTTTCACCATTGAGAATGATGTTTGCTGTGGCTTTGTCGTATATGGCCTTTATTATGTTGAGGTAGGTTCCATCTATGCCCACTTTCTGGAGAGTTTTTATCATAAATGGGTGTTGAATTTTGTCGAAAGCTTTCTCTGC
>NW_021703765.1:78382319-78394346 GCF_005190385.1 Monodon monoceros | reverse complement strand
GTATCAGGTTGATGGTGGCCTCATAGAATGAGTTTGGGAGTGTTCCTCCCTCTGCTATATTTTGGAAGAGTTTGAGAAGGATAGGTGTTAGCTCTTCTCTAAATGTTTGATAGAATTCGCCTGTGAAGCCATCTGGTCCTGGGCTTTTGTTTGTTGGGAGATTTTTAATCACAGTTTCAATTTCTGTGCTTGTGATTGGTCTGTTCATATTTTCTATTTCTTCCTGATTCAGTCTTGGCAGGTTGTGCATTTCTAAGAATTTGTCCATTTCTTCCAGGTTGTCCATTTTATTGGCATAGAGTTGTTTGTAGTAATCTCTCATGATCTTTTGTATTTCTGCAGTGTCAGTTGTTACTTCTCCTTTTTCATTTCTAATTCTATTGATTTGAGTCTGCTCCCTTTTTTTTCTTGATGAGTCTGGCTAATGGTCTACCAATTTTGTTTATCTTCTCAAAGAACCAGCTTTTAGTTTTATTGATCTTTGCTATCATTGCCTTCATTTCTTTTTCATTTATTTCTGATCTGATTTTTATGATTTCTTTCCTTCTGCTAACTTTGGGGTTTTTTTGTTCTTCTTTCTCTAATTGCTTTATGTGCAAGGTTAGGTTGTTTATTCGAGATGTTTCCTGTTTCTTAAGGTAGGATTGAATTGCTATAAACTTCCCTCTTAGAACTGCTTTTGCAGCTTCCCATAGATTTTGGGTCGTCGTCTCTCCATTGTCATTTGTTTCTAGGTATTTTTAAATTTCCTCTTTGATTTCTTCAGTGATCACTTCGTTATTAAGTAGTGTATTGTTTAGTCTCCATGTGTTTGTATTTTTTACAGATCTTTTACTGTAATTGATATCTAGTCTCATAGCGTTGTGGTTGGAAAAGATACTTGATACAATTTCAATTTTCTTAAATTTACCAAGGCTTGATTTGTGACCCAAGATATGATCTATCCTGGAGAATGTTCCATGAGCACTTGAGAAAAATGCGTATTCTGTTTTTTTTTGATGGAATGTCCTATAAATATCAATTAAGTCCATCTTGTTTAATGTATCATTTAAAGCTTGTGTCTCCTTATTTATTTTCATTTTGGATGATTTGTCCATTGGTGAAAGTGGGGTGTTAAAGTCCCCTACTATGAATGTGTTACTGTTGATTTCCCCTTTTATGGCTCTTAGTATTTGCCTTATGTATTGAGGTGCTCCTATGTTGGGTGCATAAATATTTACAATTGTTATATCTTCTTCTTGGATCGATCCCTTGATCATTATGTAGTGTCCTTCTTTGTCTCTTGTAATAGTCTTTATTTTAAAGTCTATTTTGTCTGATATGAGAATTGCTACTCCAGCTTTCTTTTGGTTTCCGTTTGCATGAAATATCTTTTTCCATCCCCTCACTTTCAGTCTGCATGTGTCCCTAGGTCTGAAGTGGGTCTCTTGTAGACAGCAAATATATGGGTCTTGTTTTTGTACCCATTCAGCCAATCTGTGTCTTTTGGTGGGAGTATTAATCCATTTACATTTAAGGTAATTATCGATATGTATGTTCCTATTCCCATTTTCTTAATTGTTTTGGGTTTGTTATTGTAGGTCTTTTCCTTCTCTTGTGTTTCCTGCCTAGAGAAGTTCCTTTAGCAGTTGTTGTAAAGCTGGTTTGGTGGTGCTGAACTCTCTCAGCTTTTGCTTGTCTGTAAAGGTTTTAATTTCTCCATCAAATCTGAATGAGATCCTTGCTGGGTAGAGTAATCTTGGTTGTAGGTTTTTCCCTTTCATCACTTTAAATATGTCCTGCCAGTCCCTTCTGGCTTGCAGAGTTTCTGCTGAAAGATCAGCTGTTAACCTTATGGGGATTCCCTTGTGTGTTATTTGTTGTTTTTCCCTGCTGCTTTTAATATGTTTTCTTTGTATTTAATTTTTGACAGTTTGATTAATATGTGTATTGGCGTATTTCTCCTTGGATTTATCCTGTATGGGACTCTCTGTGCTTCCTGGACTTGATTGACTATTTCCTTTCCCATATTAGGGAAGTTTTCAACTATAATCTCTTCAAATATTTTCTCAGTCCCTTTCTTTTTCTCTTCTTCTTCTGGAACCCCTATAATTCTAACGTTGATGCGTTTGATGTTATCCCAGAGGTCTCTGAGACTGTCCTCAGTTCTTTTCATTCTTTTTTCTTTATTCTGCTCTGCAGTAGTTATTTCCACTATTTTATCTTCCAGGTCACTTATCCGTTCTTCTGCCTCAGTTATTCTGCTATTGATCCCATCTAGAGTATTTTTAATTTCATTTATTGTGTTGTTCATCGTTGTTTGTTTCATCTTTAGTTCTTCTAGGTACTTGTTAAATGTTTCTTGCATTTTGTCTATTCTATTTCCAAGGTTTTGGATCATCTTTACTATCATTATTCTGAATTCTTTTTCAAGTAGACTGCCTATTTCCTCTTCATTTGTTAGGTCTGGTGGGTTTTTATCTTGCTCCTTCATCTGCTGTGTGTTTTTCTGTCTTCTCATTTTCCTTATCTTACTGTGCTTGGGGTCTCCTTTTTGCAGGCTGTGGGTTCGTAGTTCCCGTTGTTTTTGGTGTCTGTCCCCAGTGGGTAAGGTTGGTTCAGTGGGTTGTGTAGGCTTCCTGGTGGAGGGGACTAGTGCCTGTGTTCTGGTGGATGAGGCTGGATCTTGTCTTTCTGGCGGGCAGTTCCACATCTGGTGGTGTGTTTTGGAGTGTCTGTGGACTTATGATTTTAGGCAGCCTCTCTGCTAATGGTTGGGGTTGTGCTCCTGTCTTGCTAGTTGTTTGGCATAGGATGTTCAGCACTGTAGCTTGCTGGTCGTTGAGTGAAGCTGGGTGCTGGTGTTGAGATGGAGATCTCTGGGAGATTTTCACCATTTGATATTATGTGGAGCTGGGAGGTCTCTTGTGGACCAGTGTCCTGAAGTTGGCTCTCCCTCCTCAGAGGCACAGCACTGACTCCTGGCTGCTGCACCAAGAGCCTTTCATCCACACGGCTCAGAATAAAAGGGAGAAAAAGTAGAAAGAAAGAATTAGTAGAAGTAGAAAGAAAGAAAGGAGGGAGGGAGGGAGGAAGGAAGGAAGGAGGGAAGGAAGGAAAAAAAGAAAAGAGATAAAGTAAAATAAAATAAGATAAAATATAATAAAGTTATTAAAATAAAAAAATAATTAGAGAAAAAAATTTTAAAAACAACAACAAAAAAAAAACGGACGGGTAGAACCCTAGGACAAATGGTGGAAACAAAGCTATACAGACAAAATCTCACACAGAATCATACACATACACACTCACAAAAAGAGGAAAAGGGGAAAAAATAATAAATCTTGCTCTCAAAGTCCACCTCCTTAATTTGGGATGATTCGTTGTCTATTCATGCATTCCACAGATGCAGGGTACGTCAAGTTGATTGTGGAGCTTTAATCCGCTGCTTCTGAGGCTGCTGGGAGAGATTTCCCTTTCTCTTCATTGTTCTGACAGCTTCCAGGGGCTCAGCTTTGGATTGGGCCCCGCCTCTGTGTGTAGGTCGCCGGAGGGCGTCTGTTCTTCGCTCAGACAGGACGGGGTTAAAGGAGCCTCTGATTTGGGGGCTCTGGCTCACTCAGGCCGGGGGGAGGGAGGGGCACGGAGTGCGGGGCGAGCCTGCGGAGACAGAGGCCGGCGTGACGTTGCACCAGCCTGAAGCGCGCCGTGCGTTCTCCCGGAGGGGTTGACCCTGGATCCCGGGACCCTGGCAGTGGCGGGCTGCACAGGCTCCCGGAAGGGGGGTGTGGAGAGTGACCTGTGCTCGCACACAGGCTTCTTGGTGGCGGCAGCAGCAGCCTTAGCGTCTCATGCCCGTCTCTGGGGTCCGCGCTTTTAGCCGTGGCTCGCGCCCGTCTCTGGAGCTCCTTTAAACAGCGCTCTTAATCCCGTCTCCTCGCGCACCAGGAAGTGAGGTAAGAAAAAGTCTCTTGCCTCTTCGGCAGGTCCAGACTTTTTCCCCGGACTCCCTCCTGGCTAGCCGTGGCGCACTAACCCCTGCAGGCTGTGTTCACGCCGCCAACCCCAGTCCTCTCCCAGCGCTCCGACCAAAGCCCGGGCCTCAGCTCCCAGCCCCGCCCGCCCTGGCGGGGGAGCAGACAAGCCTCTCGGGCTGGTGAGTGCTGGTCGGCCCTGATCCTCTGTGCGGAAATCTCTCCGCTTTGCCCTCCGCACCCCTGTGGCTGCACTCTCCTCTGCAGCTCCGAAGCTTCCCCCTCCGCCACCCGCAGTCTCTGCCCGCGAAGGGGCTCCTAGTGTGTGGAAACCTTTCCTCCTTCACGGCTCCCTCCCACTGGCGCAGGTCCCGTCCCTATTTTTTGTCTCTGTTTCCTCTTTTTTCTTTAGCCCTACCCAGGTACGTGGGGGGGGGTTCTTGCCTTTTGGGAGGTCTGAGGTCTTCTGCCAGCGTTCAGTAGGTGTTCTGTAGGAGTTGTTCCACGTGTAGATGTATTTCTGGTGTATCTGTGGGGAGGAAGGTGATCTCCGCGTTTTACCCTTCCGCCATCTTCCCGGAAGCCTCGGCTTCTTCCTTACTCTCATTTTATTTCTTCTATCTCCCTTCCTCAGCAGATTGTCTTTAGCAAATTGTATTTTAAGTCATGTAATTATAAATGGGCTAGAGGCTCGGAGCAAGCTTTGCTCTTGACAAAAATCTGGAGGAACCTCCCATGCTGTTGGTTTGCAAAACCCTCCATTAGTGGCTCCTTGATTGTTGCCTGGAACAGGTGGGGAAAGGAAGGTAAAAACTGGAGGGGCTGTGCCTCTGCCCTCTGACTGGGAAAGAAGGCCCCCAGCTTTCTGCAGAGATAGACTTACAGTCAGGCTTCCTGTGTGCCAGAATCCCCTGGGGAGCTTGCTAGAAATGCAGATTCCTGGGTCCTTCCAAAGATCCAATGAGTTGGGCTCTCCAGGAAGGGGGGAATGTAACACAGGAATCTGCATTAAAAATTTTTTTTCACTTTGAAATAATTCTGCTCTCACAGAAAAGTTGCAAGGATAGTGCAAAGGAATTACGTATATCCTTTGTCCCATTTGCTCAGTCATTTCTCTCTTTCCATATATAAATATGCATATTATTTTCTTTTCTGAATCATTTGAGAAGCTGTAAACGAAATGCCTCTTTACTGATGCTTATCTCCTAAGAACAAGGAAATTCTCTTACATAACTGCAGCATAATTATCAAATTCAGGATATTAGCATTGAGACAATACTATTATCTAAGCCACAGTTTGTGGCAAATTTCCCTAACTGTCCCTCCCACCCCATTTAAAAAAGATAATCCAGAATCATGCAGTGCTTTTAGTTGTCATTTCTTTTTTGTCCCTTTTAATCTGAAACAGTTCCTCAGCTTTTTTGTGTGTGTGTCATTTATGACCCTGACATTTTGAAGCGTCTAGACCAGTTCGGAGACTGTCCCTCAGTTTGCATTTGTCTGTGGCACGTGTATTTTTAACATCTCCTTTGACTTTGAGCCCTTTGAGAGGACTGGGCAGCCCTAAGGTGCAGGTACTCGGAACTCTTACCTCTCAATAATGCCGACGCTCAAAGGACTTTAAAAAAATAGCTTCGTGGGGTACCAGACTTAGCTCCTCAGTGGTTTTTTTTTTTTAATTAATTAATTTATTTTTGGAGGCGTTGAATCTTCGTTGCTGCGCGAGCGCTTTCTCTGGTTGCGGTGAGCGGGAGCTACTCTTTTTGTGGTGCGCGGGCATCTCATTGCGGTGGCTTCTCTTGTTGCGGCGCTCGGGCTGTAGAGCACAGGCTCAGTAGTTGTGGCCCATGGGCTTAGCTGCTCCGCGGCATTTAGGATCTTCCCAGGCCACGTATGGAACCCACGTCCCCTGCATTGGCAGGCGGATTCGTAACCACTACGCCACCAGGGAAGCCCCTCAGTGGGGTTTAAAGTTTGGGACTTTTGTTTTAAGCTCCGATTTGCTCAGAACTCAAATCCAAGAGATTCTTTAATTGGCTGTGTTGTTAGGCTGGCAGAGCCTGCAGGGATCCCACTGGGCTTTTAATTTCTCCCAACTTTGAGTTCTGGCAAGGTCGGCGAGCAGGCTGCTGGTTTGAGGTGGGAAGTGGGCTGGCGGGAAGCAGAAGGAGACAGAGGGGTCAAGACTAGGCAAGTAGTAAAAGAGAAGCTATCTCCTCCATGCGCACCACGAGCAGGCAAGGGGCTGCACGCTTGGGCGGATTTGCTCGCTCAGTCCCCACAGCCATTCCGGGGGTGAAACATCGTTAGCTCCATTTGGCAGATGGGGCAAATGAGGCTCAGAAAGGTGACATCACTTATCCTTCCCTGCTTAGTTAGGAAGTGGCTGAGCTGGGATTTGAACCTAAGTCCATCTGATTCCATAGCCCATGTTTGCTTAATCATTAGGGCACCCCACTCACCAGGGAACAATGCAGTAAGGGAAATTTGTGGTCTGAACGTGAATTCATGAAACAGGAGGGCAAGAGTGGGTCAGCTTGACTCTGGTCTTGGGACCAGAAGCATCTGGGGCACTGTGTCTGGCTGGGTGGCAGGATGTTAGGGAGGCGTTTTGCTTGGGTACAGTGCCCAGGATCACCTGCTCCAATCCCTGCTCAGCCACTTCTGGGGCTTGTCACCTTGGCACGTTGCCTAACCTCTCTGTGCCTCGACTTTCCCTGCTATAAAATGGGGATAACCACATTACCCACCTCATAGGATTGCTGTAAGGATTAAATGAGTTAATATAGTAAAATGCTCAGAACAATATCTGGTAAATACCATTGTGACTTACATTAATGTTAACCATCATCTTCATCATCATCATCATCTCATTATCAATTACAAAGCCATGGGTGTGTGGAGCTGAGTTGGGCATCTTTGGTGAATTCATTCTTACCCCTGCTGCCTGGCTCTGAGCTGGTCTCTTCTGAGTCATTTTACTTCTTTGTCCTCATATACCAAATGGAGACCTTTCCCCAACTCCCTGGCCTTCAGATCCACTCAGAAGGAGGTTAACCCTCTCTGGCCCTGAGAATTCCAAGTCTTTATATTTCAGGATTGAGCAGAGAGCCTTGTTAATTGCCACCACCTACTGGAGGGCCAGCCTGAGTCCAGCTCACTGCCATAAGCTGTCCTAACACCCCAACTTCTCATTCACTCACACCCACACTCAGTGCCTTTACTGAACACCTGCTGTGTACCAGTCACTGTGCAGGGTGCAGGGGCTATACTATATCAAGGAAGATAGGAGACAAGGTCCCTGACCTCGTGAAGCTCACCTGCTAGAGGGGGTGACAGAAACCTGGCAAGTAAACAACAAATAAATGAATATATAATAGCAGAGAAAATAATGACAATGAAAGTTAAAAAAAAGGCAAAGCATGGGCTTCCTTGGTGGTGCAGTGGTTGAGAGTCCGCCTGCCGATGCAGGGGACACGGGTTTGTGCCCCGGTCCGGGAGGATCCCACATGCTGTGGAGCGGCTGGGCCCGTGAGCCATGTCCGCTGAGCCTGCGCATCCGGAGCCTGTGCTCCACAGCGGGAGAGGCCACAACAGTGAGAGGCCCACGTACCACAAAAAAAAAAAAAAAAGGCAAAGCAGAGAAGGGGGCTAGAGAGTGACTGGGAGGGGGGCAGGAGGTGTGGTGTATGAGTATGTTAGGTTCAAGGAAGTACCTTTTCCTGGGATGCTCTGGTATATTCTGGGATACATGGGATGGCCAGGTAAGATCCCTGGGAATTTATTGCTGACAGGGCCATCATTTCTAATGGGTTTCCTGTCAGTAATTCTGCACCGCCTGCAATCCATCCTCTACACTGTGGCTAATGTGCTTTTTCCAGATATGATCACATCACCCACTTGCTTCCCCAGGTGGCAAGGATGAGGATTAAAATCCTCCCTGCAGCCTGTCTGACCTGCCTTGTCCAGTCCCTTCTGCCTCCAGCCTCATCTCCAGTCACACCCACTCCCATAGTGGGGCTCAGCCAGGCGACCCCACTCCTACTACCTGCTAGGAGTATGCTTCCTGCCTCGGTAACACCCATTCTTCCTTAGCTCAAATGTCCCTTCCTTCAGGAAGTCTTCCATAACTAGGTCAGACCCCCACTTATCAACTGCCACTGGCTCCCGGGACTTTTCCTACTTAGCACTTGCAATAAATCCAGCATGTAATGAATCCTGTATAAATCGAATCCCCAGTGGAATTCCAGAGCACTCCTGGTCCTGTTGGATACTTGTTTGTTGGGATCCAAGACAATTTGCTAATTTTGAAATCAGAAAATAAAAACTTCCCTCTTCCAAGAAAGTCTTTCCCTGCTTCTGAGAAGGTGATTACCTGTCGAGTTCAGAGCCCCTCTGGCCAGGCTCCTGGATGGGCAGGAACGGAGGCTGCGTATTTGCTTTCCTGCTGAAGCAAAACAGTAAAATGAACTGGTAGGGCCCTTTGACTGGAGACCCAAATCAGTCAAAACTGCCAAACAACCGCGTTCCCTGGCCAGACAGGACCACCAGCAGCACCATGACTGGGATCTCCGCTCTGGCACACACCGTGTGGCTGACAGGGTCTTGCTGCTCCAGCCGGGTGTCAGGCCTGAGCCTCTGAGGTGGGAGAGCCAAGTTCAGTACCGCCAGAAACCTCCTGGCCCCGTGTAATATTAATCAGTGAGAGCTCTCCCAGAGATCTCCGTCTCAATGCTAAGACCCAGCTCCACTCAACGACCAGCAAGCTCACCCCAAGGCAAACAACTAGCAAGACAGGAACACAACCCCAACCATTAGCAGAGAGGCTGCCTAAAATCATACTAAGTTCACAGACACCCCAAAGCACACCACCAGATGCGGTCCTGCCCACCAGAAAGATAAGATACAGCCTCGTCCACCAGAACACAGGCACCAGTCCCCTGCACCAGGAAGCCTACCCAATCCACTGAACCAACCTTACCCACTGGGGGCAGACACCAAAAACAACGGGAACTACAAACCTGTGGCCTGCAAAAAGGAGACCCCAGACACAGTAAGTTAAACAAAATGAGAAGACAGAGAAATATGCAGCAGATGAAGGAGCAAGGTAAAAACCCATCAGACCAAACAAATGAAGAGGAAATAGGCAGTCTACCTGAAAAAGAATTCAGAGTAATGATAGTAAAGAGGATCCCAAATCTTGGAAATAGAATGGAGACAATACAAGAAACGTTTAACAAGGACCTAGAAGACCTAAAGAACAAACAAACAATGATGAACAGCACAATAAATGAAATTAAAAATTCTCTAGAAAGAATAAGTAACAGAATAACTGAGGCAGAAGAATGGATAAGTGACCTTGAAGGTAAAATAATAGAAATAACTACTGCAGAGCAGAATAAAGAAAAAAGAATGAAAAGAATTGGGGACAGTCTCAGAGACCTCTGGGACAACATTAAATGCACCAAAATTCGAATTATAGTGGTCCCATAAGAAGAAGAGAGAAAGAAAGGGACTGAGACAATATTTGAAGAGATTATAGTTGAAAACTTCCCTAATATGGGAAAGGAAATAGTCAATCAAGTCCAGGAAGTGCAGGGGGTCCCATACAGCATAAATCCAAGGAGAAACATGATAAGACACATATTAATCAAACTATCAAAAATTAAATACAAAGAAAAAATATTAAAAGCAGCAAGGGAAAAGCAACAAATAACATTCAAGGAAATCCCCATAAGGGTAACAGCTGATCTTTCAGCAGAAACTCTGCAAGCCCAAAGGGAGTGGCAGGACATATTTAAAGTGATGAAAGGGAAAAACCTACAACCAAGATTACTCTACCCAGCAAGGATCTCATTCAGATTTGATGGAGAAATTAAAACCTTTACAGACAAGCAAAAGCTAAGAGAATTCAACACCACCAAACCAGCTTTACAACAACTGCTAAAGGAACTTCTCTAGGCAGGAAACACAAGAGAAGGAAAAGACCTACAATAACAAACCCAAAACAATTAAGAAAATGGGAATAGAAACATACATATCAATAATTACCTTAAATGTAAATGGATTAAATGCTCCCACCAAAAGACATAGACTGGCTGAATGGATACAAAAACAAGACCCATATATATGCTGTCTACAAGAGACCCACTTCAGACCTAGGGACACATACAGACTGAAAGTGAGGAGATGGGAAAAGGTATTTCATGCAAATGGAAACCAAAAGAAAGCTGGAGTAGCAATTCTCATGTCAAACAAAATAGACTTTAAAATAAAGACTATTATAAGAGACAAAGAAGGACACTATATAATGATCAAGGGATCGATCCAAGAAGAAGATATAACAATTGTAAATATTTATGCACCCAACATAGGAGCACCTCAATACATATGGCAAATGCTAACAGCCATAAAAGGGGAAATCGACAGTAACACAATAATAGTAGGGGACTTTAACACCCCAATTTCACCAATGGACAGATCAATCATAATGAAAATAAATAAGGAAACACAAGCTTTAAATGATACATTAAACAAGATGGACTTAATTGGTATTTATAGGACATTCCATCCATAAACAACAGGATACTCTTTCTTCTCAAGTGCTCATGGAACATTCGCCAAGATAGATCATATCATGGGTCACAAAACGAGCCTTGGTAAATTGAAGAAAATTGAAATCGTATTAAGTACCTTTTCCGACCACAACGTCGTGAGACTAGATATCAATTACAGAAAAAATAACTGTAAAAAATACAAACACATGGAGGCTAAACAATATGCTACTAAATAACCAAGAGATCACTGAAGAAATCAAAGAGGAAATAAAAAAATACCTAGAAACAAATGACAATGAAAACACAACCACCCGAAACCTATGGGATGCAGCAAAAGCAGTTCTAAGCAGGAAGTTTATAGCAATACAATCCTACCTCAAGAAACAAGAAAAAGCTCGAATAAACAACCTAAACTTACACCTAAAGCAATTAGAAAGAGAAGAACAAAAACCCCCCAAAATTAGCAGAAGGAAAGAAATCATAAAGATCAGATCAGAAATAAATGAAAAAGAAATGAAGGAAACAATAGCAAAGATCAATAAAACTAAAAGCTGGTTCTTTGAGAAGATAAACAAAATTGATAAACCATTAGCCAGACTCATCAAGAAGAAAAGGGAGAAGACTCAAATCAACAGAATTAGAAATGAAAAAGGAGAAGTAACAACTGACACTGCAGAAATACAAAAGACCATGAGAGATTACTACAAGCAACTCTATGCCAATAAAATAGACAACCTGGAAGAAATGGACAAATTCTTAGAAAAGCACAACTTTCTGAGACTGAACCAGGAAGAAATAGAAAATATGAACAGACCAATCACAAGTAATGAAATTGAAACTGTGATTAAAAATCTTCCAACAAACAAAAGCCCAGGACCAGATGGCTTCACAGGCGAATTCTATCAAACATTTAGAGAAGAGCTAACACCTATCCTTCTCAAACTCATCCAAAACATAGCAAAGGGAGGAACACTCCCAAACTCATTCTACAAGGCCACCAACACCCTGATACCAAAACCAGACAAAGGTGTCACAAAAAAGAAAACTACAGGCTAGTATCACTGATGAACATAGATGCAAAAATCGTCAACAAAATACTAGCAAACAGAATCCAGCGGCACATTAAAAGGATCATACACCCTGATCAAGTGGGGTTTATCCCAGGAATGCAAAGATTCTTCAATATACGCAAATCAATCAATGTGATACACCATATTAACAAATTGAAGGATGAAAACCTTATGATCATCTCATAAGATGCAGAAAAACCTTTTGACAAAATTCAACATCCATTTATGATAAAAACCCTCCAGAAGGTAGGCATAGAAGGAACTCTATGCAGATGCAGAAAAACCTTTTGACAAAATTCAACATCCATTTATGATAAAAACCCTCCAGAAGGTAGGCATAGAAGGAACTCACGTCAACATAATAAAGGCCATATATGACAAACCCACAGCCAACATCATTCTCAATGGTGAAAAACTGAAAGCATTTCCACTAAGATCAGGAACAAG
>NW_021703765.1:78228273-78382219 GCF_005190385.1 Monodon monoceros | reverse complement strand
ATCCATTTATGATAAAAACCCTCCAGAAGGTAGGCATAGAAGGAACTTACGTCAACATAATAAAGGCCATATATGACAAACCCACAGCCAACATCATTCTCAATGGTGAAAAACTGAAAGCATTTCCACTAAGATCAGGAACAAGACAAGGTTGCCCACTCTTACCACTGTTTTTTTGTTTGTTTGTTTGTTTTTTTGCGGTACGCGGGCCTCTCACTGTTGTGGCCTCTCCCGTTGCGGAGCACAGGCTCCGGACACGCAGGATCAGTGGCCATGGCTCACAGGCCTAGCTGCTCCACGGCACGTGGGATTTTCCCGGACCGGGGCACGAACCCGTGTCCCCTGCATCGGCAGGCGGACTCTCAACCACTGCACCACCAGGGAAGCCCATCACCACTATTATTCAACATAGTTTTGCAAGTTTTAGCCACAGCAGTCAGAGAAGAAAAAGAAATAAAAGGAATCCAAATCGGAAAAGAAGAAGTAAAACTGTCACCCTTTGCAGATGACATGATACTATAAATAGATAATCCTAAAGATGCTACCAGAAAACTACTAGAGCTAATCAATGAATTTGGTAAAGTAGCAGGATACAAAATTAATGCACAGAAATCTCTTGCATTCCTATACACTAATGATGAAAAACCTGAAAAAGAAATTAAGGAAAAACTCCCATTTACCATTGCAACAAAAAGAATAAAATACCTAGGAATAAACCTACCTAAGGAGACAAAAGACCTCTATGCAGAAAACTATGACACTGATGAAAGAAATTAAAGATGATACAAACAGATGGAGAGATATACCATGTTCTTGGATTGGAATAATCAACATTGTGAAAATGACTACACTACCGAAAGCAATCTACAGATTCAATGCAATTCCTATCAAACTATCACTGGCATTTTTCACAGAACTAGAACAAAAAATTTCACAATTTGTATGGAAACACAAAAGACCCCGAATAGCCAATGCAATCTTGAGAAAGAAGAACGGAGCTGGAGGAATCAGGCTCCCTGACTTCAGTCCATACTACAAAGCTACAGTAATCAAGACAGTATGGTACTGGCACAAAAACAGGAATATAGATCAGTGGAACAGGATAGAAAGCCCAGAGATAAACCCACGCACATATGGTCACCTTATGTTTGATGAAGGAGGCAAGAATATACAATGGAGAAAAGACAGCCTTTGCAGTAAGTGGTGCTGGGAAAACTGGACAGCTACATATAAAAGAATGAAATTAGAGCACTCCCTAACACCATACACAAAAATAAACTCAAAATGTATTAAAGACCTAAATGTAAGGCCAGACACTATAAAAGTCTTAGAGGAAAACATAAGCAGAACACTCTATGACATAAATCACAGCAAGATCCTTTTTGACCCACCTCCTAGAGAAATGGAAATAAGAGATGGGACCTAATGGGACCTAATGGGACCTAATGAAACTTAAGAGCTTTTTCACAGCAAAGGAAACCATAAACAAGATGAAAAGACAACCCTCAGAATGGGAGAAAATATTTTCAAATGAAGGAAATAACAAAAGACTAATCTCCAAAATATTCAAGCAGCTCATGCAGCTCAATATCAAAAAAACAAACAACCCAATACAAAAATGGGCAGAAGACCTAAATAGACATTTCTCCAAAGAAGATATACAGACTGCCAACAAACACATGAAAGAATGCTCAACATCACTAATCATTAGAGAAATGCAAATCAAAACTACAATGAGGTATCACCTCACCTCAGTCAGAATGGCCATCATCAAAATATCTACAAACAACAAATGCTGGAGAGGGTGTGGAGAAAAGGGAACCCTCATGCACTGTTGGTGGGAATGTAAATTGATACAGCCACTGTGGAGAACAGTATGGAGGTTCCTTAAAAAACTAAAAATAGAACTACCATATGACCCAGCAATCCCACTACTGGGCATATACCCTGAGAAAACCATAATTCAAAAAGAGTCATGTACCACTATGTTCACTGCACCACTCTTTACAATAGCCAGGACATGGAAGCAGCCTAAGTGTCCATTGACAGATGAATGGATAAAGAAGATGTGGTACATATATACAATGGAATATTACTTAGCCCTAAAAAGAAACGAAATTGAGCTATTTGTAGTGAGGTGGATGGACCTAGAGTCTGTCATACAGAGTGAAGTAAGTTAGAAAGAGAAAAACAAATACCGTATGGTAGCACATATATATGGAATCTAAAAAATAAAATGGTTTTGAAGAACCTAGGGGCAGGACAGGAATAAAGACGCAGACGTAGAGAATGGACTTGAGGACACGGGGAGGGGGCAGGGTAAGCTGAGACGAAGTGAGAGAGTGGCACTGACATAAATACACTACCAAATGTAAAATAGCTAGCTAGTGGGAAGGAGCAGCATAGCACAGGGAGATCAGCTCTGTGCTTTGTGACCACCTAGAGGGGTGGGATAGGGATGGTGGGAGGGAGATGCAAGAGGGAGGGGATATGGGGAAATATGTATATGTATAGCTGATTCAGCAACTAACACAACAATGTAAAGCAATCACCAATAAAAATGTTAGAAACAAAACAAAACAAAAAAAGGAGTTCAGAGCCCAAGCACTAAACTCCCCCTGAAAAGACCCAGGATTCCAGTCTTGCCCAGAGTGTCCTCCATTGGTAGTGTCCACTCACCCCCACCCTTATTTACCATCTTTGGGGCCTGCCCCGTTTCAGAGGAGGCCAGGCCCCATGTCACCCAGGCTCCTGAAAAAATGTTGGAGAAGCAAATGAATTGTGCGGGTTAATTCAAAGGCCACTTTTGGGCTCTTAGGAGCACAAATTGTTCCTGGGGACTTTGGCTTGCTTCTGGGAGGCCAAGGGAGGCACGAATTCACCTCTGACTGCTCCCAGGGTGGTAAAGCAGGTCCTGAAGTTTTCTCTTGGCTGCTCCCTGTCATTTACGCAATCAGTGAACCTGATTGAACCCGGGCACGCCCCTACTTGGAACAGAAAACATTGACTTTTTTTCCCTGATTATTGGCTACCAGGATGTTTTACTACTCATCATAATAATCACTAACACCTATTGCTAATTTACTAAGCTCTTGATACCCATTAACTTAATTAATTCTCACAAGGACCTTATGAGGCAAAACTGTTGTTACCCCCAACTCACAGAAGAGGAAATTGAGGTCTGGAGAGCTGTGGCAAAGACTGCTGAGTGTCCCCCAACATCTATTCTAAAGTTTCCCTTATCTAAAGTAAAAGTATTCCAATTTTTAGCAGGTCATTTCACAGCCTCCTTTGTGGGTAGGTGTGGACATGTGACTGAATTATGGCTAAAGGGTGTGAGGGTTACTGGAGAATTCTCCCTAAGAGATGTAGATGTGCTCGCTTTGCTGTTGCTTCTTTGTCCTTCTTTTACCTGCTGTCTGGAAAACAAATGCCACTATGTTGGACCATGATGTAGGGCCCCGACTGAAGGTGCATTTGACTGGGAGGACCCTCGGTCCCTTACACTGTTGACCATCATAACCAGGCCTGGTCTGGACTTTTTCAGCAGAGGGAAATGAACTTCTTTCTTCTTTAAACTATTTTCATTTATTGAGCCAACTTCAATATCAAGCACAGTGGCAGAGCTAGGATTCGAACCTATATCTGTGAGGCTCTTAACCAATCTAATTGTAATTGTTGGAGTGCATCGTGTAACACTGCAGGACACGTGCCACCTTGGTGTGAGGGAATTACGAGCCAAATCCCGTGTCACCCCCATAGGCCTTCTCTGCGTGGCCCGTCTGCTGTGGAATCTGAGTGAGAAGAGAGGCCTCTGGTGAGGATTTGAGGCCATGGACAGTGGGGGCTGAGGGAATTCACGCATTTATTCTACAGATATTTACTGAGAGCACACCACGTGTCAGGCCTGTGTTAAATGCTGGAGTCTTCCAGGTCAGAGGTATGGGAGATTGCCACGTGGCCCCAAGTCCCTCCCATCCCTGTACACTCGCCCCTGTCATTGTGGCATTGCTGTCTCTTCTATCAAGAGATGGAATCCATTTCTCAAGCCCTCAAAGCTGGACTTGGCCGTGTGAGTGGCTTTGGCCTGTTGGATGCTAGCAAACATGATGCAAACAAAGGCTTGAAAAGCACTTCTGCATTGGGATTTGTTACCTCTAGCTGCTGGGAACCCTGCAATCGCCACTGCGGGGAGGAGCTGGGCTAGCCTGCTGGATGAATAGGGATGCGTGGTCATTGAGCTAACTGCTGGACATGTGAATCTAGAGGATGCTAGATGTTCCAGTCCCAGCTGAGCCAGCCGAAGCCAGAACTACTCAGCCAACTTGTAGAATCATGAGAAATATTAAGTGTTTGTTGATTAAAGCAGCTAAGTTTTGGGGTGTTTTGTTATTCAGCAAAAGCCAACTAGTTCCAGGGGTATTAGTGGGTATGCACTGACTACAAGTTTTGATAGGATTCATTATTTAACAGATCAAGAAGTCCAGGGTGGGTTGGGCAGTGCCGATTCAGCAGCTCAGTGGTGCTATCAAGGACCCAGATTTTTTCTCTGTCTGTCTGGTCAATCATTGTCAGCGTGTTGCCCTCTTCCCCAACCTTGTCCCCTCAAGTTGCCAAGATGGCTTCCATGTGCCTCAGGCAAGACAGCATCCCAAGCATGAAGTTGCAACTCAGTGGGCAAGAGCCTTCTTTTTGAGTAGCTCTTTATCAAGTAGAAAAATATTTTCTAGAAGTTTCCACCTAGAAAATATTTGGCCAGGATTGGCCACATGTCCACACCTAGGCCAATTGTTGGCAAAGAGAAATAGGATTGACATATTTGGCTTTGACTAATCATGATTTGTCTCCTGAGGTTGGACACATTGCTGCCCAAACAAACTTGGGGTTCCTCTAGCAAGCAAGTTGGGGGAGTGGCTGTTGGGGACATTTCCTGCAACACTGGGGACACGATATGAGCAGAGTTGCTGTGACTAAAATGTGCAAAGTGTGTTCAAGAAAGCAGCGAGCAAACCTGTGCAGTCAGAGGGCAGGAGGTGTCCGAGAAGCATTCCCTAGAGTCACTGTCATGGGTGTTCTGTGAAGATTAGAAAAGGGTCCTTTGCTCAAGTCAGTTTGAGAAAGGTAGAGTTACATAACGTCCCACAGCTTGTGCTGCTGTCGCTGTTGCAGACCCCCTGGGAGCCTTGAAAATGCTAATACTAATATGCCCCACAAATTTCCAGGGACAGGAGCAGGGAGGTGGACTGTATGTTTTTTCCTAAACTGTGTTGACCACAGAAGGTTATTTTCCTCAGAGCATCTCCCAGTATTTCCGCTCGTGGAAGAAGCTTTTGGAACTGCTAAGGGACAGTTGGTGCAGTGGCTCTTGACCAGGGTGATGGAGTCCCCCAGGGAACAGTGGGCAACATCTGGAGACATTTTTGGTTGTCACAGTCTGGGGGCCTGGGTACTACTGACATCAGGTGGATTGAAGGCAGGGATGCTTCTAAACATCCTGCAATGTACAGGGCAGCCCCACAGCAAAGAACTGTCCAGCTGAAAGTGTCAATAGTCCACACAAAAACCTGTACATGAATGTTCACGGCAGCATTATTCATAATGGCCAAAAAGTAGAAACAACCCCAATGTCCATCAACTGATGAAAGGACAAACAAAATATGGTCTATCCCTACAAAGGAATATTATTCAGCTGTAAAGATGAATGAAGAACTGATACACACCACAAGATGAATGATCCTTGAATACATTATGCTAAGTGAAAGAAGCCAGATACAAAAACCACATACTATATGATTCCACTTATATAACATCTCCAGAATAGGCAAATCCATAGAGACAGAAAGCAGATGAGTGGTTGCCAGGGCTGGGTAGTGACTGCTAATGGGTATGGTGTTTCTTTTGGGGTGATGTAAATATTCTAAAATTGATTGTGATGATTGTTGCACAACTCTGTGAATACACTAAAAAGCATTGAATTGTACACTTTTAAAAAATATTTTATTTATTTATTTGGCTGCACCGGGCCTTAATCACGGCACACGGGATCTTGGCTGCTGCAGGTGGCATGCAGGATCTTTAGTTGCGGTATACAGGTTCTTGGTTGAGGCATGTGGGTTCTAGTTCCCTGACCAGGCATTGAACCTGGGCCCCCTGCATTGGGAGCGTGGAGTCTTAACCACTGGACCACCAGGGAAGTCCCCGAATTGTACACCTTAAAAGGGGGAATTGTAAGATACAGGAATTATATGCCAATAAATCTGTTTTGTTTTGTTTTTTAAAGTCAGTAGTGCTGAGGGTGAGAGACAGTGAACTAGTAGGTAACTAGGTTGACAGAAGAAAGTGGGGGGATCAGTTTAGAGGACCATGAAGGGTAGGCTAAGGAGTTTGAATTTTATTGACACTGATGGGTGACAAGATTAGTGGACTCAGCCCTGTATATACATCCATATTTCAAGATTCTTTGAGCATGTGCTGTGTGCTGGGCATTTTCATGTACATCATCCCCTGTAATCCTCATGATGAATTTGTAGCTAGGTCTGCATTCCATTGTTCAGATGAGTAAGCTGAGGCTCAGAGAAGTTCACTGACTTGATTGAGTCTGCACAGCTGGTAAATTGTGGAGCTGGGGTCTGAATGCATTTGGATTTGCCCTTGACCCCTCAGGATTTCCACTGCTGTATGCTGACTCTCAGTGAACCATCTGCCTTGGCTCTTTCCTGCCTCAGTCCTGGTTGCAGCCTGTGGTCCTGGCAGAGCCCCAGGAGGCCCTCCCCAGAGTGCTGACGCTCATCCCTCTGCCCAGGCTGCAGCTGGCATCTGGATAGGGGTTGGTTGCTTAGCAACATGGGCGCAGATTCTGCCCTGAGCCAAGGGAACCATTTCCTCAGTCTTGGCTGCAGGAATTTCAAGGAGAACAGCTCCAGGAGGACCTGAGGGAGCAGGGCATGGGGAAAGCAGGAACAACTATGTCCCCGGGAGGGCATGGAGATGGGGACCCTCCTTAAGGAGAAGACTCAGCTTCAGGGACAGTGAAAGAGAACCAGGAGACCTGTGTCAATCATAAAGATGTTACTATTATGACCACAGCAACATTTCTTGAGCACTATCTGTGTGCCAGGCACTGTGCTAAGTGCTTTATAGTCTATGATCCTTTCCAAACCCCAGGCAATAGGTTACTATTATTATGTCCCTTTTGCAAACGAGGATCCAGGGCTCATGGAGGTTGACTTGTCACACAGTCAGAAAATGCAGAAGCTGGGATATGAACCCAGGTCTTTCTTTTCTTTTTCTTTCTTTTTTAAAAAATAAGCTTATTTATTTATTTTTGGCTGTGTTGGGTCTTCACTGTTGTGCAGGCTTTCTCTAGCTGTGAAAAGCAGGGGCTACTCTTCCATGCGGTGCACGGGCTTCTCATTGTGGTGGCTTCTCTTGTTGCGGAGCACAGGCTCTAGGCTTGCGGGCTTCAGTAGTTGTGGCACATGGGCTCAGTAGTTGTGGCTCATGGGCTCTAGAGTGCAGGCTCAGTAGTCGTGGCACATGGACTTAGTTGCTCCATGACATGTGGGATCTTCCCGGACCAGGGATAGAACCTGTGTCCCCTGCATTGACAGGCGGATTCTTAACGACTGCGCCACCAGGGAAGTCCCAAACCCAGGTCTTTCTGACGCCCCAGCTCAGTCCCCATTACAGCCCTGGCTGGGCACTTGATAGAGAAAATATACTATGGGGCTCCCAAGGCCCTGGGCAGCCTGCCTCACTCTCCCTGTCACTCTGCTTGCTCCAGACATACTGTCCTGGCTTTATTTCCTCACACACTCCTACCTCCTTTCAGCTACAGGGCCTTTGCACATGCTGTTCCCTCTGCCTAGGTTGCTCTTCCATCTACTCTCTTCACTTGGTTTACTCCAACTCATCCTTCTGGTCTCCAGTGGAACATCACTTTATTCATTCATTCATTGATCCAAACCTAGTTAATGGGTGCCTCCCAAAGCCAGGTAAACATTAGCAAGTAAAATGTACGACCCCAGGCTTCTTGGAGTTTATAAGCTAGTGGAAGAGATAATAGATGAATAGACAAGCCACAATTGCATGGGAAACATTCCCTGACTCCTCTGCCCTTTGGCAAGAATAATTATCAATTAATTGTATAATTATTTATTTAATGCTGGTCTCCCCTTCTAGGATGTAGGTTCTATGAGGCCAAGGACTGTGAGGGTCAGTACTATTATTATCCCCACTTTATAGATGAGGAAACTGAGGCACAGAGAGCTTGAGCAACTTGCCTAAGGCAAGAGCTGGTAACTGGTGGAGCCAGGATTTGAACTTATGGCTCCAGGGTCCATGTTTTCAATCAGCAGGTTATGAGCAGTTTAGGAGGAAGAAAGAAAGAAAGAAAGGGAGAGAGAGAGAGGGAGGGAGAAAGGAAGGAAGGAAGGAAGAAAGTGAAAAAGAAAGAAAGGAAGGAAGAGAGAAAGAGAGAGGAATGAAGGAAGGGAGGAAAGAGAGGGAGAAAGAAAGGAAGGAAGGAAGAAAGAAAGAAAGAAAGAAAGAAAAAAAAGAAAGAAAGAAGGGAAGAAAGAGAAAGCAAGCTCGCTTCAGCAGCACATATACTAAATTTAGAATGATACGGAGAAGATTAGCATGGCCCCTGTGCAAGGATGACATGCAAATTTGTGAAGCGGTCCATATGAAAAAATTTTTTTTTAATGAACTAATTTTTAAAAAAATTTGTTTGTTTTTGGCTGCATTGGGTCTTCATTGCTGCGCACAGACTTTCTCTAGTTGCGGTGAGCAGAGGCTACTCTTCGTTGCGGTGTGCAGGCTTCTCATTGTGGTGGCTTCTCTTGTTGCAGAGCATGGGCTCTAGCTGCACAGGCTTCAGTAGTTGTGGCATGCAGGCTCAGTAGTTGTGGCTCGCGGGCTCTAGAGCACAGGCTCAGTAGTTGTGGTGTATGGGCTTAGCTGCTCTGCGGCACGTGGGATCTTCCCGGACCAGGGCCCAAACTTGTGTCTCCTGCATTGGCAAGCATATTCTTAACCACTGTGCCACTAGGGAAGCCCGTTCCATATTTTTAAAAGACAGCTTCTTCAATAAGTAGTGCTGGGAAAACTGGACAGGTACATGTAAAAGAATGAAATTAGAACACTTCTGAACACCATGCACACAAACAAACTCAAGGTGGATTAAAGACCTAAATGTAAGACCAGACACTATAAAACTCTTAGAGGAAAACATAGGCAGAACACTCTTTGACATAAATTGCAGTAAGATCTTTTTTCATCCGCCTCCTAAAGTAATGAGAATAAAAACAAAAATAAACAAATGGGACCTAATTAAACTTAAAAGCTTTTGCACAGCAAAGGAAACTATAAACAAGACAAAAAGACAACCCTCAGAATAGGAGAAAATATTTGCAAACGAAGCAACTGACAAAGGATTAATCTCCAAAATATACAAACAGCTCATGCAGCTCAATATCAAAAAAACAAACAACCCAATCAAAAAATGGGCAGAAGACCTAAATAGACATTTCTCCAAAGAAGACATACAGATGACTAACAAATACATGAAAAGATGCTCAACAACATCACTAACTGTTAGAGAAATGCAAATCAAATCTACAATGAGGTATCACCTCACACAGGTCAGAATGGCCATCATCAAAAAATCTACAAACAGCAAATGCTGGAGAGGGTGTGGAGAAAAGGGAACCCTCATGCATTGTTAGTGGGAAAGTAAATTGATACAGCCACTATGGAGAACAGTATGGAGGTTCCTTAAAAAACTAAAAATAGAACTACCATATGACCCAGCAATCCCACTACTGGGCATATACCCATAATTCAAAAAGACACATGCACCGCAATTTTCATTTCACTATTTACAGTAGCCAGGACATGGAAGCAAGCTAAATGTCCATCAACAGAGGAATGGATAAAGAAGATGTGGTATATATATACAATGGAATATTACTCAGCCATAAAAAGGAGCAAAATTGGGTCATTTATAGAGACGTGGATGGACCTAGAAACTGTCATACAGAGTGACGTCAGAAAAACAAGTATCATATATTGTATATCGTATGTTAACGCATATATGTGAAATATAGAAAAATGGTATAGATGATCTTATTTGCAAAGCAGAAATAGAGACACAGACACAGAGAACAGATGTACAGATACCAAGGGGGGAAGGGGGCGTGGGAGGAATTGGGAGATTGTGATTGACATATATACACTATTGATACTATGTACAAAATAGATAACTAATGAGAAACTACTGTATAGCACAGGGAGCTCTACTCAATGCTCTGTGGTGACCTAAATGGGAAGAAAATCCAAAAAAGAGGGGATATATGTATACGTATAGCTGATTCATTTCGCAGTAGAAACTAATACAACATTGTAAAGCAACTATATGCCAATAAAAATTAATTGAAAGAAAGAAAGAAAGGGAGAAAGAAAGAGGCAGGGAGGAAGGGAGGAAGGAAAGAAAGAAAGAAAGGTGAAAGGGAAGGAGGGAGGGAGGGAAGAAGGGAGAAAGGGAGGAAAGGAGGAAGAAAGAAAGAGAAAAAGAGGGGCTTCCCTAGTGGCGCAGTGGTTGAGAGTCCGCCTGCCGATGCAGAGGACATGGGTTCCTGCCCCGGTCCGGGAAGATTCCACATGCCGCGGAGCGGCTGGGCCCGTGAGCCATGGCCGCTGAGCCTGCGCGTCCGGAGCCTGTGCTCCGCAGCGGGAGAGGCCACAACAGTGAGAGGCCCACGTACCGTAAAAAAAAAAAAAAAAAAAAAAAAAAAAAAGAAAGGTTCCATCAAGGGTCGTGCCTTCCGTGGCCAGCCGGTCCTGCAGGAAGTTGTGGTCTGTTTCAGAGCCAGGCCCAGCCTCCTGGGTCCCCACCTTCCCTGCAGCTATGTAGCAGCCCAGGGTTGTTCAATAGGCTGGGAAGATCATTGCTGCCCACGAACTTGCTTTGGGCCATGGGGAGGGAGCAGTAGAAGACAGCTTTGAATGTCAGAGGGACCTTTGGGATCAGCATTCCGACCTTTGCTTCTCTGCTGGGCAAACTGGGGTCTCAAGAGTACAATCTCACAGCTCCTGAATCCAGCCCAGGGTTCTAGAAAGATTACTCTGCCCCAGTATTCCAGAGTGTACATTCTCACAAGTCTGTGAGCCAGTAACCTGGGCTTTCTGGGGCCTTTTGTGTTCTATCAAGGAAAGATTCTGGCCAGAGAGCCCTTGAGAACAGTTTTATGCAAGGCTGTGGCCACGGAACAGAGCCAATCCCTTTTTATACAAAAGAAGTCTGGTGTTATCGAGCTCATACCAGGTGCCAAGCAGTGTGCTAAGAATTCCACATGCATCCACACCTCCAATGGTATATAGTGAAGATCTTGTCTCTGTTTGATGTAATTTGTTCCCCTTCTTACCAGCTGTGTGACCTTGGGCAAGTCCCTTCATTTTTCTGAGCTTCCATTTCCGTTTGATGTTAGAAAGATGAAGGTACTTGTCCAAAGTCACATGCTTATAAGAAGGAAAGACAATTTTTCCATCCACAAAACTTTCCTGAGTTCTTAATATATGAAAACTTATAACTGTTTGGGGGCAGGAACTGGGCAGAGCTGATTACGACTCTACTGCTGCTCTCAAGGAGATTACAATCTCGAGAAGGAAGAGCAAATGTGTTTTGTTTTTTTTTTTTCCTGACAGAACGCTAGAATCAGCGGGTAATGGCTACCTGCCTGGACTCCTGCATCCTGGATCTGCGGGGAAAGAGTTCCAGGATTGATTAGTGATGTCTGCCGCAGGATCCAACTTGATGATCTAAGTACCCGTGGCCAGATGGGGACTGTTAAGAACAAAGTGAGGGTCTGCATGGAGTTCTGCAGGGGTGGGGGAAGGAGAGAGGGGAGACCACCATTTGCACTTGAGAGAAAACTCATTGGAGATGGTAGCCGTGCTCTGAGGGGAAAAGGGTGGACTATGGCTGTGAACACGTGTGTGGCATAGTAGCTATCCAAACTGGAGGCCAGCAGGCTAGAGAGGGCACAGGCTCTGGATGAAAAGAAACCTGAATTCAAATCCTGACTCAGTCACTTTTTAATGTGTGACTTGGGACATATCATTTAACCTCTCTGAACCTCAGTTTCCTCTTCTGTTATTGGGTTGATTGCTGAGTGGTTACTCTTGCTACAGTGTCCACTGACGACAATAATCCAGGGAGGTAGTATTGTCAGCGCTGCTCCTTGCTGGGCTCCTGGGTTGGCATTCACTCCATAGCCTGTGAAAACTTGTGCCCTCTGGTGCCACAATGTGAATGACTATCTCCTGGAGTTGTGTGACATGGCCGCCTGGATGAAAGAACAGAGGCCAGGGAGGTTAAGTCACTTGCCCAAGTCACACAGCTAACACATGGCAGAGGTGGGATTTGAGCTCAGGTCTGTCTGCTCCACAGCCCAAGCCTGTAACCAGCATGACCTCCTGCCCACGAGCGATTTGCCAAACCTGGAAAACAGTTCAGCCTCTATGACAGTTTGAACTTTGGCAGATTGATAAAGGTGTGTAACTTCCCCACTTGGATTTTCCTGCAGGGATAGGTAGCCAATGAACTCATTTTCATGCCTGTGAAAATCCCGAGCATAGTGCCTGGTGTGCAGTGAGAGTAACTCAGAGTGGTGAGGTTGAGGGCTGCTGGGAGACTGAACCCCACTCTGAAACTGCTGGGAGACTGAACCCCACTCTGAAACTAAGTGTGAGAAGGGCAACCCTAAAAGAAAGAGGATGGTAGTAGAATTTTCAATGAGAGGGAAGCAGATGAGTTCTTGGGCCTGGGGAAACAGACTTGGGGGTGAGAGTGGTGCTCAGCTGTCAGAAGGGCTACTGGTGTATCCAACTGCAGGGGTGCCGATCAGTTAGGGTCCCACAGGGGACATGGGGGTAACTGATGATCAGTAATGAAGGGCTTGTAACAGCTGTGAGCAGGAGAAAGGGAGCCAGCAGTGGGTGGTGACACTTCTGGGAATGGCAGGAGCAGGGAGCCTGGGCCCGAAGGCATGAAGGGAAAGGTTGCTCTGGAATCTGGTGAGAGCTGTAGCTTTACGAAGGAGCCGCGCTGTAGGGAGACGAACGCAAACTTCATCCAGGCCACCTGCATCCAGACACCATGAGGGCGGCCCCCCAAACCTCACAGACTGAGAGGGGTCAAGGGATAAACCTCCAAAGGGATACTGGGATGCCCTTACCACAAGAAAGTAGGAAAACTCGACAGACGTTCATCACACAACCCTGACCAGGATGATTTGTGAACATTCTGGCAGCTCTCAAATTCTTTAATTTGATGACCATTGACTCGATCAGCTTTTATTTTCTGGGACATTAAGTTATGTGGAATCTGGTGGAGCTTTCAAATGATGCAGATTCAGGGCGGGTAGCTGGGGGGATGGGGAGAAGGGGTTAAGAGAGGCATGTTTATCTACAGCCCGACATCAGGTGGCCCACGTGTTCAAGCCAGAGAGTTTCCCAGAAGGTGAAAAACACACCACCCCCAAAGTCCCTGCTGTTATTAATCAGCAAATGTCTCAGCAGCAGGTGTGCATGAGTGAATTTTGGGGTCACGGCAGGTAATCCGGTCTGGCCAGGCCGTAACAGGTGACCTGACTGTCTGCCTGATCCTGAGCCACTGGATAAGGGGATTAATCTAAATCTCTTGGAGGAGAGGACGTTTTTCGAGAAAGCCTGGGACCCAGAAAGTGAAAGCTGACTTAGTGACCTCAAACGCCGTTCCTTGGGATCATTTAGAAAAGGTGCCATTGAGGTTGAGACCCCCAGGGATGCAGGGGCAGAAAACACGGAGCTTAAAGGGTCTGGGAGGAATGGAGATAGAAAATCAGGGAGATAGAAAATCCGGGGAGTTCATGCCCTTCTCAAGGGGGCAGTTAAGACCCAGTGCTAGTTGACAGTCACTGAATAGAGCCAGATGGGCTGGATTTGGATCCTGGCTCTGCCTCTTACTCATTGTATGACATTGGGCAAGTCACTTCCTCTCTCTGTGACACAGTTTCCTCGTCTGTAAAATTGGACAATGATAAAACCGACTTCATAGAGATGTTCTGTATGAATGAATGTTTGCAAACACCTAGAACAGTCCCTGGTATGTAGTAAAAAGCACTATATATAATGTTTGCTAAATAATTAGATAAATAAGAATATAGGTTATTTGTTGTCAGATCTTCCAATCTTTAAAGGGAACTAAATCTGGAAATCTAAGTTTTAATAATCATATTAATGGCAAACACTTAAGCAGTTTCGAAACACCTTAAATATTGACTGAATGTTGTAAGGTAGATACTGTTATTATCCCCATTTTACAGATAGGGAAACTGAGGGGGTCACATGTTTTGTCCTAAAGTTACATACTAGCAAGTGGTAGAAATGGAATATAGGGTGACAAACCATCCTGGTTAAAACCAGGACATTAGAAGCCCCACCTGCCAGGAAACTCTTCAGTTTGGGAGAACCAGGACTGTTGATCACCCTAGCTTCAAACCTGGTCAGCCTGGCTCCAGCATTCTGCTCTTAGCAGCATACTCTATTTTCTTTTGCATGAATGCTCCTGATTTTTAAACGTTGGCCACTGTGGGCCAAACAATTTGCAATTCCTGAAAGAATCTGATATTCCCTTGCATCAAATTTTCCCACTTGTTACAGAGAAGTGCCTGTGTTTCCTCATCTGTAGAATGGGAAAAGAATAACACAGACCTCATAGGGTTGTGGTGAGGATTAAATGAGTTCATGTACTTAAGGCACTTAGAGTAATGCCTGGTATGAAGCAAGTGCTATATAAATCTTTGCATGTATTATTGTTGTTCTTAAACAGACATTATCAAGACCCTCTCAGACTTCCTGAATCTGAATCTTGGCTTGAGGTCTGGGCATCTGTTGTTGTTGTTGTTGTTTTTAATACCAAGTTCCCCAGGCAACCAGGTTTGGGAGTCAGCAATCCTGGGGTCAAGTCTGAGTAATACAATTAATGCTCTGTGTGACCTTGAACAAGTTTCTTCACCTCTCTTTCTTCCCTTTGCAAAGGACCAGGAGTCCTGCCTCTCTCAGAGGGTTAATGTTTAGAGGCTTCTAGAACCTCTTGGAAAGGGAAAACATTTGATATAAGGCAGGTGAGGAGGTAAAGAAGTAAGAAGGGAAGCCCCACATTGCACTTGGAGGGGACTTAGGATTCAGGCCTGGGGGCTAGGCTACAGGATAGTCAGGATGGACTAGGCTATGCTGAGTGACAAAGAGCCCCAATAACTCAGTGGCTTAAAACAAGTGTTTGTTTCTCACTCTCACTCCACATGCTAGTTATTAAGCTGCTGTCTCTCACCTCCAAAGCTGCCCTCCCATACGCTGCTCTGTGATGCTGGGGCTGGGACCCCACTAGCCACATTCCTGGTTTGTCAGCTGCTCCTGGTAGGCTCTCCAGGCTCCGGACAGCCTGGAGGAAAGAGGAGGGACTTGCTCCTTCCTTCTGTTGTCTGTTCAGGTCAAGGTCACCCAAGCAACACTTCTGCATCCTGGCAGTGGCTACTGGTTCCAGTCTCTGGGTTTTTTACACACACCCCTGGAACCAGCCTCCTTTTGTCCCCACAGTGCCGAGCACTCCCCACTTGGAGGTCTGAGTCCCAGCTCTGAGGGGGCTTCTCCTCCAAGGCTCTGGGTTCTGACACTCCAACCTCCACCCTTTGTCCACCGGCGCCAGGGGCAGTGGCTGCTTCCTGTATCAGCATCTCTGTGTTGCCTAGTTGCTCTCCTGTGCTTTTTCAGCCCTCCAGCATTCATTCTAATTCTCTGTTAAAATGACTGCTGTGGTTTCCTTTCTTCTGTCAGCCACCCTGACCCACACACTCCATGCATACTATGAAACAGAGTTCACTCTGAGACCCAAGCTAAGGGAGCAGCCCACCTGGAAATTGCCAGGCATAGTGGCATAGGGGAGAGAGCCTGATGGACCACACACTAGCTCTTAAAGCTTCTGCCCAGAAGTAATGCGTCACTTCTGTCCACATTTCATTGGCCAGAGTAGGTCATGTGACCACATCTGAGTTCAACACGGGATAGGCAGTGAATATTTATGATCAGTAGTACAGCCTACTAGTGTGTTCTTGGAAAGACTGAGAAACTATACTCTTTTCTCCTTCCTGACAGTCAACCCTAATCAGATCGCTAATTAGATTTTCCTGAATAATAATAACCAGCAAGTTATTGTGCATTTACTATGTGCTAGCCTAAGCACTGATTTTCAGAGAGTCCATGGGTAGGTAGTTGTTACCCCTATTTCTCAGAAGAGAAGAGGCTCAGAGAGGGGACGTGACTTGCCTCAGGGTATAGAGCTGTAAGAGGCAAAGCCGAGATTTACACTGGAGTCTGTCAGACTGAAGCCCAAATTCTTCACTTCTGAACTCTGTGGGGTGTCCCTTCTTGCTCCTATTCCAGAAACCCCGGGGAGGGCAGACAAGGAAAAGCAGGTATTTAAACTGGCTCAGCCCCTTTAACTGGCAAATCCGGCCTCCCACTGAAAGTTGCAGGTTCTCTATAGGGCAGCCCACTTCTGGAGCTCAGCAATCCAGAAAACTCCCCATGATTCTGCCCCCGGGAGCCTGCTCCTCTGGCCAGTCCTACTGCTGGCCTTGGCGCTTGGTTTTCACCCTCCAGCTTCCTCGTCCAGCACCTTGCTCAGCCCCAGCCTGGCTCAGGTTCTGCCCAGAGAGCGTTCCCAGGAGGGGAGACAATGTCCAGGGTCTGGGACCCCATGAGCCTGAGCTTTCCCAGGGCTCTGTCACCCCTCAACATTCAAGGGACACTGGGCTATGCTTGGGGCAATAGCCACTTGAGTCTTGTCCCAGCAGACATGAATTTCCTCAGTTAGAATATAAGCTCTTAGTGATCTGAACTGTGTCTTTTGTATCTTCTGCACAGTATTATTGACAGCTGATGCCCTCAGGCACCCCAGGCATCAGGCACCATGCCTATTTCAAGGGTACCTGGGATTTGTTTTAATCAGGTGTGGTATAAGACACACAGACGTGGAAATGACTGCCATGAAGGAAGAAGTTTATACTCTCACATCCCTAGAAATAGGCACAGCAGACACAGATGTTTAAAAAGAACTCACTTCTCCTGTGTTCCTTCTTTACTCACACTATTACCACACTCACAACACTTCTGACACCAGATGTGTGAGTTTTTTTCCCACACCATGCAATTCTCTGTGATGCCAGCTGGGTGTCCTACAGTTTAACTCAATTCTGACACCGTCTACCTGGAGCCCCATGACACTGCCCCCCACTTCAGGTGCCAATCGTCAAGTCATAGGTCCCCAGGTTACCCACAACTTCTGTCCAACTTGACTATACATGAGAGGTTCCCATGACCTCCTCCCCCTTGGATTCGATTATTTGCTAGAACAGCTCACAAAATTCAGGGAAACACTGACTTACGTTCACCAGTTTATTATATGATAAAGGATATAACTCAGGAACAGCCAGATGGGGATGCATAGAGCAAGGTATGGAGGGAGGGGTGCAGAGCTTCCATGCCCTCTCTGAGAGCACATCACCCTCCCAGCACCTCCACATGTTCACCAGCCTGGAAGCTTTTCGAACTCCATACTTTGGGGATTTTTATGGAGGCTTCATCACATAGGCACGATTGATCGTTAACTCCATTTTCAGGCCCTCTCCTCTCTCTGGAGAATGGGGGGGCGGGGCAGGCTGAAAATTCCAAGCTTCTAATTATGGCTTGGTTATTCTGGTGACCAGACCCCAAAAGCCCACGACAAATCACCAAAAAAGCCCACCACAAATCACCTCATTTGAACAAAAGACACACCTCTCACCCAGGAAATTCCAAAGAATTTAGGAAATCTGTGTCAGGAACTGGGATCGAGATCAAATATTAGGGCAAAAGATGTTCTTAATGCTCTTATCACTTAGGAAATTCCAAGGGTTTTAGGAACTCTGTGCCAGGAACCAGGGGCAGAGACCAATATATATATTTTCTATTATTCACAGTGTAGGGAAAGGTACATGGGGAAGAACCAGGGTCAGTCAGGAGGCAGAGGGAGTGAGGGGAAAACGTGGGCAGGAGGTTTTACTGTAGCTTCTGCAGGAAGAAACGTGCAAGGCAGAGTAAGCAGGCTGAGAAGGTTTAGGATTGGCTCATTTGATTACTTATAACAGGCTCTAGGGTGCAGGTTCCTTCCCCAGTTGTCTGGTACCTGGCCCTGGGGCGATTAAGGCAGGGGGATATTGGCCTGGAGCTAAGAGCTTGATAAAGTAGATGGTTGGGGTGTGGGCTTTGGATTGGTTGGTTTGCAGGGGAAAGGCACACTCCCAGGGGAGTTGTTTGCTCTCTCTAGGAATTAGCTAATCTTGAGAGGGGCAGTCCTTTCTAGTGTCAGCAAGGCCCCGAGATGTCAAGGCATCAGAATAAAAAGATATGCTTACTACAGAGCCTTACAAGTATCATATTGCTCAATATTTGAAACCAATCTATTATTTCAGTTGGCGTGAGTTCAGCAGCCAGTAACAAAAGAACTGATTAATAGAGGCTTAAGAAATAAGATGTTTAATTCTGACATAACAAAAAGTCTTGAGGAGGAAGCTTCCAGCTTTAGTTTGTCAACTCAACAGTATCATCCAGGACCCAGACCTTTTCTCTCTTTTGCCTTTTTTCTGTTCAGCATGTTGGTGACGTGGCTCCATATAATCCCAAGAAGCTGACTCAGCTCCAGGCATCAAAGCCCCACAGAACATGGTCCCAATGAGATGGAAAGGTATTTCAGTTATCTATTGCTGTGTAACCAACCATGCCAAAACTTAGTGGCTTAAAACAACAAGTTATTATTTCTTACACTTCTGTGGGTTGACATGAGTACAGCTGGGGGGTTTTTCTGTCCCACATGGTCTTGGTTGGGGCCATCCACTGAAATGCATTCAGCTGGAAGCTGAGCCAGGATGGAAGATCCAAGAAAGCTTCACTCACATGTCTAGGGCCTTGGTGCTCTTCCACGTGGCCTCTTTATTTGGCTACTTGAGGTTCCTCACAGCATGGTGGTCTCTGAGTAATGAAGTGTCTTTCACGGTGGCTGGCTTCCAGGGCAAAAGTGGAGGCTAACAGGCCTTCTTAAGCCCTATGCCTGGAAGTGGCATAGCATCACTTCTGCAGCATTCTATGGGTCAAAGCAAGTCACAAGGCCAGCTCCAATTCAAGGGGAGCTGTATCCGCAATAAAAGTAAGAAAAAGAAGGAAGGAGAGAGTAGATATTTGGGAGGCAAATGGCAGGGTCTGCCACAGTGAAGCATGAGTTTCCCCTTGAAGAGGTGGCCAGACAGAGACTATCTTTCCTTAGAGCAGTTGAGTGGCACGGTGAGCGTGTACTACTGCTTGGGGCACCAGGGTAATATAATGGCATCCAGAGTCTTCTCTTTCCCTCTCCCTCTCTCTCCTAGTTCAGTGTGCTCTACCTGCTCATTGCCTCACCCACAGGGGTAAGACCATGGTAGGGAGAGGATGATAGCACATATGGGGAGGGGGAGAGCCCAGTTATTTGCTTTTTCAAAAAGACGGAAGCATTTGGCACCGCTCCTGGTGCCAAATTGAAATTAATGCTGGCTACACTCCCAGCCTGGCTCCCATCCCCTCTGGAGGGCAGAGTCTCTGCAGCACTGAATCCAGGAAGGTCACTTGCTTGTCACAGGGGAAGGTGGGCGAGGGGCTGCAACAGTCAGGGCCCCGGAAGAAAACTGAATCCAGTTCAGATGCTCAAGGGGCCTTAAAGAAGGGACTGTTCTCAGAGCGTGGGCAGGTTTAGGGGATCAGAGAAGGGAGGTAGAGGCACTGAGAGATTAGCAACAGAGGGAAGACATTACCACAGTAAAGGCAGGGAGAAGCAGGGTAAGGAACTAGTGTGACCGAAGCCCAGCGAGGGCAGGAGCTGGGGAAGGCATCTAGACAGAGGCTGTAGTTGTGGAGGTGTGTAGCCGCCAGCAGGGACATGATATTGAAGGAGGGAGTTTGAAAGAAATGCCCCACCTCTCTCTCCCCCTGCCTTCTGATCTCCTGCTGGTCCTTCCCATTGGCTACACCCAGTCAGAAGCCCGAGGGCAAGGGAGCCCATGGGTGATGTGGGCCATACTACTGATTTCTGGGAAACACAGGGCAGGCAGAGGAGGCTGGAGAATGAATTGGGGTGGGGTGGGCGAAACAATACAGTTGTATTATGCAGATGCCCAAAAGATATGGTTATTTTTGTATAACTATTTTTCAGTACTCCAGAATGTCCCCCATTCATAGATCTGCCACAAGTTACTTAAAAAATCCTTCTCTTGGGAGTTCCCTCGTGGTCTAGTGGTTAGGACTTGACGTTTTTATTGCTGTGGCCTGAGTTCGATCCCTGCTCCAGGAACTGAGATGCTGCAAGCCACTTGGCAAAAAAAAAAATCCTTCTTTTCTTTGTAGAGAGCTGTTTTATTGAAAAACGATATACATATATACATGTCAGAAGTGCACAGCTTGATGAATTTTCACAAGAGAGCTTATCCATGTAACCAGATCAAGAAACAGAACATTCCTAGCACCCAGGAAGCCTCCTGAGTCTCCTTCCAGTTATCACTGCCCAGCTCCCCTCCACCAGAGAGCCTGGATTCTGACTCCCAAATAGCACGGGCTCATTCTCCTGTAGAGATAATGTTACAATGGGCATCTTTGTGTCTTCGGATTTTTTATTATTTATTTATTTATTAATTTTTGTCATTGACTTGTTTTCTTAGGATGAATCTCCAGATTTAGGTTTCCTGGGTTGAAGGGTGTAAACATGTTTATTGCTCTTGCTGTATGAGGCTACATTACTTTCTGAAGGATATACAGATTCCTTATCACTTCTTATCCCAAAAGTCAGCCACTGAGATTATAATTGGTGACTCTGGCTTCAGTAGAAGGGAGCCATGAGGAGGCCAGTTCTGGATCCCATTAGGGAGGAATCTGAAACTCTAAATACCAACAATGCCTGCTCTCTTGGTATATGATGTTTTTGATTGCAAATGACAGAAGCTGCTGTAGGCAGACATGGAGATTATTGCAGGCAATTAGGCAGTCCGCGATTCCTGGGTGGGTTTGTAGCTCTGTAGCAGGAACAGAACTCAAGTCCCCCCCGCCCCTGGGCCCAGGCACTTCAGCTCACACCTCCGTGCACTGGAGGTTCAGCCAACATTTGGGTCTGTTCCCAGATCCCCCAAGCGGACTTCCCCTCACATCTCATTGGCCACCCCAAGATTTCAGTGGGCTTACTTTCTATGAGATTCAGTGCTCTCCACTCAATTCTGGAACACAAATCAGGGTTTTATTAGCAAGGAAGATGTGATGGAAGGGCTTTGTGTGTGGTCAGCCTCTGAGCAGTGCATATACTTGGGGAAAAATAGCTGCTCCAGCCCTGACTTCACACATTCTCTTGGCTCTTGTACCCCATACCAATTAATCAGTCTTTTGTTTCTCAAGGAATTTTTTGTCCAAATTCTGTTTTTTGGGAAAGAAGCTCTGATTTGTCTAACCTGGGTGAGGGGTTCTTGTCCAGTCAGCCATAGCAGAAAGAAGGATTTGGTGACACCACATGCCACCAACATGGAGATTAGGCCACTCGGCAGGGCTGGGCTGGAGTGGGTAGCCTTTGCTGAGTTACCCAAAGACAAAAGAAAGCAGTACCAAGGGTACCAGTGAAGTAGGGACACCCAAAAGTATTTTTTTCCCCAAACGGTTTGTTATTTCATTTGAAAAAGCATTATGGCAGAAGTCAGAATCCTGTCAGACTACCTGACCCTTATCTTATGGATCAGTACTGTTTTTATTTTCAATGCCATAGGTGGGATGAAATACTTTACAATCTTTTCAGGCTTTAAAGTTCTCAACTTGGCCCTGGCAGTCTGAAGAAATTAAGGCTCAGAGAGGTCAACTGACTTTCCTAAGAGCATGCAGCACATCAGTGGCAGAGCTAGGACTAGAACCTGGATATCTTAACACCTTGCCCAGTGTTCTCTCCATTATATGACTGTGCCCTCCCCTTTTTTGAGAATTATTTTCACAGCCCCTGTGGAGGGGCCATTGTGCCACCTGATAGCAGCCCCCTGGCCCTTGTTATTGTGCCAACAGTGGACATAAAATCTAGACTGGCCAAATTGAGTTCTCTTTCCTGGGAAGTTGAGATTAAGAAGACAAAGATTGATTTCTTTTAGTTCTTTTCTTTTTTTTTTTTGCGGTACGCGGGCCTCTCACTGTTGTGGCCTCTCCCGTTGTGGAGCACAGGCTCTGGACGCGCAGGCTCAGCGGCCATGGCTCACGGGCCCAGCCGCTCCGCGGCATGTGGGATCTTCCCAGACGGGGGCATGAGCCCGTGTCCCCTGCATCGGCAGGAGGACTCTCAACCACTGCGCCACCAGGGAAGCCCTGATTTCTTTTAAACTGGGATCTTCCTCCAGCTTACATGCAATAACCATGATATTCATATAATTTAGCATGCTTTTAGCAAGTAATGGGAATCCAGACTGGCTTAAACAATAAGAAAATGTATTAATTCCTTTAACAAGAAGTGCGGAACCAAGGTGGATTTCAGGTATGGTATGATCACAGTTCCAGCTACACTGGTCTGCAATTCTGTCTAGGCTCCTCCCTCCATAATGTGTTGGCTTTGCTCTCACATTGCCTTCCCTTATGGTTACAAGAGGGCTGCCAGCAACAATAGGGGCAACATGCTTCCTTGTTCTCATCCATGGAGCTAGAAAAAAGCATCTTTCCAGCTCTGGACTGTAAGTCCTTTCTTTCTGTCTGATTAGGCCATTGTCAATTATGTGCCTATTCCTGGACCAGTTGCAGTCTCCAGGAGAATGCTATGCACAGATTGGTTTAAAATTAGGTTCCAGGTCCAATCATTGGCAAGGAGGATGGGATGGCTGTGATGGGCTAAGAGTAATTGAGAGCTATCCTGGAGATGTGTGTGAAAATCAATTTCTTTTGGCCATGTAGGCTGAATGGGAGAGGGATGGTTACCTGAACAAATTGGGATCTGTTGGGAAGGAGGAAGGGGGAACAGATGCTGGAGAGCCAAAAATAAAACCATTTTGAGTTATTTCAGGTGGGTTTCTGATCCTTGTTGTCAAAGACTCACTTGGACAATCAACTTCCTGGTCTGTGGCGAAATGCCTTTGCCCAGCCCCTCTGTATCCCGATTCTGATTTTCTCCTCCATTCTGTAGACTCAGCTGTCGTCAACATTTCCCACTGCTAGCTCATCGTTTTGGCAAGCTGGCATCTCACTCTGCTCCAAGCCCCGCTGATGGAGCTGAAGATCCCTTTAGCGGAATTGATTCTGGCATGTTTTAATTTAAAAAGCCTTGCACTTCTCTGCATGGAGGCTGCTGAAATCTGTGCCCATAAAAGCAGAGAGTAAATTCTTCTGAGGAAAGCCTATTTTTAACAAGTCCTGAACCTAATTGAACTTAATCATTTTTCAGTCGTTGACACTTGAAATTATGAGTTATTGGGCTATTTATGGAACTGAGGGCTAGAGCAGCCCTTTAAATATCATATAGGTGGTAGATATCAGCTTCCAGAAGAACTTCTCAGGTTTGGAGCTGTGTTTTCACTCAGAATTGTGATAAAGCATGGGTCTCTAGAGACAGCCCTGGGTTCAAATCCTGAATCCCCCACTTACTGCAAAAGTCACTCTATTTTCTCAAGCCTCAGTTTCCTCATCTGTATTGAAAACAATCTTTTTTTTTTTTTTGGCCGTAATGCATGGCGTGTGGGACCTTAGTTCCCTGACCAAGGACCCGTGCCCCCGGCAGTGGAAGCACGGAGTCCTAACCACTGGACTACCAGGGAATTCCCTCTTCATCTGTAAAATGAGGCTGGCAATACTTGTCCCAAAACATTTTGTGTGAATCATCAAGGCCTGACATGAAGCTGCTTATGATCATTATTTATTCTACTTTTCATTAATATTCATGTTTTCTTGCAGACATGTTAATGTGTTTGATTTTGACATGTTGCCCAAATCCCATTAGTAAAATATAATGTCCCACTAACTTCCCTCATGGTTACAACATGGCTGCCAGCAACATCAGGGGCAACATGCTTCCTTGTGCACCATATCACCTTTCTGAAACCAAAAACACAGTAACTTCTAAAACACATCTTGTCCCAAGAGTTTAGGTATAAGAGAATGGAGAACTTAGTAAGACTGAGCTACTATTCACTCAATGGGTTGGAGGTAAGGTGGAAATCACAGGCATCAAAATTACCCTGGAAAACCAGTACCCCTAATCATTTCCCTTCAGTAATGTGGCTGCTTCTTGAGTTTAGCCCCAGAGGAAGTGGTTGGCTTATGTTTCAGGGCCATTTGTATGAAAAAATGTCTATCTTTAAACCATCAAATGCAGTTAGGCCAGTGAAAAATGCTCATGCCAGGAGTCACAGGTGACCTGGGTCAGACTGGGGTGCCCATGTCAAGCTCACAGAGCATGGGTTGGGTGCTCCTAAAGAAAATCGATGGACAGATTCCTCTGCACCCGTGGTTATTTGTCTCAAGTTCTTTCTTTTTTTGCAGAGCAGAAAGATCTGAGTTCTGGACTTCTCTGGTGGTGCAGTGGTTAAGAACCTGGCTGCCAATGCAGGGGACACGGGTTCGAGGCCAGGTCCGGGAAGATCCCACATGCCGCGGAAAACTAAGCCCGTGAGCCACAGCTACTGACCCTGCGCTCTAGAGCCCATGAGCCACAACTACTGAGCCCACGTGCCACAACTACTGAAGCCCATGCAGCACAACTACTGAAGCCCATGTACCTACAGCCTGTGCTCCACAGCAAGAGAAGCCACCGCAATGAGAAGCCCACGCACCACAACGAAAGTAGCCCCCGCTCGCCACAACTAGAGAAAGCCGGCGGGCAGCAACAAAGACCCAAGCAGCCACAGCCAAAATAAATAAATTTATTTAAAAAAAAAAAAAGAAGAGAGAGAGAGATCTGGGTTCCTTTGTAGTGTATGTACCCAGCAGGGTTGCTGTAAGTACAGGTAAGTACGGGTGAGATGGGGAGTAGGGAGACAGTGAGAGGACTTGCGGGTGAATGAGAGAGGAGATGGAATGGTGATTGAATGGCAGTGTGAGTGGCCGAGTCAGGGAAAGAGAGCGGTAATTGAGTTAAGAAGTTAGTGGCGTGAGGGTTAGTGGCTAGTCTGGTGAGGGGTCGCCGCGGGGGAAGAGGGGTCGTTGAGGAGTCTGTCGTCCTTCCTCGCTCCCCCCCCCAAAAAAAAAACAACTTTTCTCTCACCAGCTGCTCTGGTCCTCTCTTAAGGGCCCTGGACCCTCTTAGCACCTTCCAGGGGAAAACGCCCCGTCTGTGCGAGTCACAAAGGCGCCCGTTCCGGGGTTCCGAGAACGCCCGGACGTGAGAATGGGGGTTGGCTCAGCGCAGCCGCACAGCAATCAGTCCTCCCGGCGCCGTCGGACACGCAGCTGCAGTGGCCGTTGGACACGCGGTGGGAGCTGTCCTGCAGGGCGTCCCTGGTAAGTTTCGCGGCGCGTGCAGCCGCGCCTGCTGCTCCACAGCTCCCCCTGCTGGGGAAAGCAAAGACGTGGCGGCTGCCCCTCTCCCCTTCAGATGTTTAGCTGCCCCTAAACCTGGAAAATATCTTGGCCCCCATGAATTAAACGTAAATAAATTACAGTGTGTAAAATAACTCCAAGGAAAGTACAACAAACTTCCATTTCCCCCTGTAACGATCCCAATTTTTAAAAATCTGTGGGTGTTTCTGCACCTCTGCTTGATTAGTGCTCCAAGCACATGTTTAAACCATGTTATGCATGCAGCCTTGGCTTCATTTTTTTTACAGGATCCTCCTCTCTCAGACTTGGAATTTATAACCCACATAGTGGCCTGTCCCAGGGGCCCTGCAGAGCCCTTCAGGGGTCAGGATTTTCTTTTAAGGTCAGATTGTTAAAATTCAGCAGCAGAGGAGGATCCAGCCTCCTCTACCCCAGCTAATTAAATATTAGACAATAAAGTCTTCTCCCACCTGGGAGGAGACTTTATTCATTTAAATAGCATTTGCTAAGAGCTTATCATATGCCCAGGACTACAGATACTGTAGTGGATAGACTGAGGTCCGGGGAGTAGGAGGCATGTTTGTGATGCTCCCTGACCTGGACCTCTAGATTTCTTAGCACTTTCCAGCGCACACAGATGGGCAGCTTTGAGATTCCTCCCAGGAACCGCAGACTCAAATTCCTGCTGGCTCCAGGCAGTTACAGGAAATGTGGGAATTGGGGGGAGGAGGAGTTAGGCAATGGGGAGGAATGGAGCCTGCAGCCAGGAGTGTGAGTGCATGACCCATATTCACATCTTAAAACACTGCCTGCTAAAAAGAACTGAAGGCAGGTTGAATTTGCCCTGTGGGCCTCAAGTTTGAGACCCCTGACTAAGAGGGTGGTGTGCCAGGGCCCAGGACACCCTGCAGGTGCTCTCTGAAGGCCCAGCTGTGAGAATGGGGGTCTATCTGTTCCCAGGGAACAGAGTGGGTCCAGCCCACAGAGCACAGAAAGGGAAAAACTTGTGTTGGTGTCTGGAAGCTGGAGAAAAGCCGGTATCCCAGGGGGAGCCTGGTTGTGGGTGTGTGTATGTATCAGCGAAAAGGTAGGAGTTGATGGAGCCTCCAGCTCCTGGGGAAAAACACACAACGCAACCAGTTAACTCAAGGGCAAGATAAACTGACACTTGAAAATCCTGATTCACAGACAAGTTACATTCATCAAACACCTGTCATGTGCTAGGCACTGCGCTAAGAGCTTTATATACATTATTTTATGCTGAGTGTGGGGGTGAGCATCCCCATTCTATAGATGAGGAGACTGAGGATCAGAGAGAGAAATCACATTGTCAGTGAATTTCAAGTATACTTTATTTAGTCATGCTTTTAGAAGGGTGCATTACAGATCCACTTAGGATCAAAAGAACCCTTAAACATAGAAAAGCTCCTGCACCATATGAAATCGGAGCTGCACAAAATTCTAGAATTGAAAGAGGTCCTAAAGTGAGTATTCTTTGCCCAAACCTTATCAGTCTAATAAATCCTGCCATAGCCTCTACCCGTACCTTGAGGGCTCTTCCAGAAATGATCAAGCTATGGAACCATAGTCTTTATTCCACTTCCCTGCCTGTGGGAATTTTCCAACATTAGATATTTTCCTTCAAATATGATTTACCAAAAATCAGTTAGTCCTCAAACCCTCTAGAAACCCTCTAGAACATATTAGGGAAACGCCAGAGGTCTTACAGTCTCAGCCACTATATTCTTATCACCCAGCAGATTGAGAATCATTTTCAAGATAGTGGATCATGTAGGGCAGGAATGATCTAGGCTGCAATGAACAAAATACTTGATAAGGGTGCCTTAAACAATAGTGACACTTAGTTATTTCACTTAACGAGAAGCCTAGGGTAGGTGGTTCCAAGGATGGGGCAGTGGCAAAGTGTCAGTGAGGCCCTAAATTTCCCCCCATATTTCTTCTTTGTTCTCTTTAGTGTGACAGTGATATTTCTCCTCCTGGTCACAGGATGGTTGCTCCAGCACCAACCATTGTAACCTTCACAATAATTTCCAAAAGCAAAAGAGAGGGGAACATGGACAAGCTCTTTTTATCACAAAGGAATAGGAATAGACATCTCCTTATGTCTCATTGGCTAGATCTGAGTCACATGTTTATCTTTCAACCAATCATTGACAAAGGGAAATGGGTTACTATGATTAGTGGGAACCAATCATGATTCATCCTCTGGAACTGGGCAGATTGAGGAGGGACAAACTCAGAGTCCTGTTAGGAAAGAAGAAGTCAGAGTGTTCTTAGAGTCATACTAGTTGCTGTAGCAAAGATGCCCCCTCATTTCATTGGCTTAACACAACAGAAATTAATTTCTCTTTTCTGTAACAGTCCAATGAGGATTTCGTGGTTGGCAGGTGACTTCTTCCACAAGCTGATTTAAGAGACCTGTCTTGTGGCTCTGCCCATCTATGGCTGCGCCTAACATAGATATCAGATTGGGAAGAGAGGATGGAAATGTCACATCCACTTCTTAAAAAGTCATGGTCTGGAAGTGACACACCTCTCTGCTCACATCCCATGGGTGAGAATTCGTAGCTCTGTCTGGATTCAGGAGGAGCTGGGAAGTGTAACCCCTGGCTAGGCAACTACCTTAGCAACAACCCTTCATGAAGGAGAAGTGACTGTTGGAAGGCGATTAACTCGTCTCTTACAGGCTGATCTTCTTACATCCCTGCTTTTAAGGAACATCTTGGCTTTTCCAGACCTCTTGGCCAGTCACTTCCCAGTGGTTACTGCCGCCTACACTAGACCACACATCAGTCTCTGAACACTCCTTTTATTCACTTGCTTCTCAGCCTTTGCCCAGGCGGTTCTCTTTACCCCAAATTCCTTCCCCACTTTTCTTCTCTGCATGGTGAACTCCTATTAATCCTTCAAAACCCAAATTGAAAATCATCTCCTTTTTGCAGCCTTTTCCACTATTTTGCCCTGGGCAGGGTTCATACCACCTTGAAGGTTAACTTATCCCTGAATTCCCTACAATGTTTAGCACATAGTAGGGGCTTAGTTTTTATGCTAAAGAGATCTAGGTACTTCAGGCATGAGAACTCATTTGGTTGCAAGTGACAGAAAACTCATCTCGCATTGCTTTAGGAGAATATGTTGGTTCATGTAATTGGACATGACCCAGAGGTTTCTTCAGGCTTGGCTATATCCAGGGGCTCAGATGATTCCCCTACGGTTCAATTTCTCTTGATTTTGTCTTCTGTCCTCAGTGATAGCTTTATTCTCAGGCTCCCTGAAGAGGCAAGATGGCTGCCAGCCACTCCCAACCTCATTCACATAGGTTAAAGTGCAGCAGGAAACAGAGTTTCTCTCTTCCTGTGCGTGCAAGCTTAAATTCCACTATTCACTCTGCTTGGACTAGGCAAGGTCATGTGCCCATTCCTGAACTGATCACTCAGGCCAGGGGGCTGGAATTATGCAGATTGGCCAGGGATCTGGCACTCTGATTGACCCATCCAGAGTCATAGGTTGCAATCCAGAAGTTGATGGAGTGGGGTCAACCTCAGGGGCGCAAAAAATGACCAGGAGTAAGGGAGGGAGTGGCTTCCCACTGGAAATTCCAGGTATTGCTACCAGGAGACAGAGGAATGCTGGATGCCCTGTAAGCCCACATAATTTTTTTTTTTTTTTTTTTGTGGTAAGCGGGCCTCTCACTGTTGTGGCCTCTCCCGTTGCGGAGCACAGGCTCCGGACGCGCAGGCTCAGCGGCCATGGCTCACGGGCCCAGCCGCTCTGTGGCATGTGGGATCTTTCCAGACCGGGGCACGAACCCGTGTCCCCTGCATCGGCAGGCGGACTCTCAACCACTGTGCCACCAGGGAAGCCCACACATAAATATTTTTTATGCTGAACCTTCATCCTATGAAAAGACCCATATCGCACCACATTGTAACAGCCACTGTTTACTGAGGACTTACCTTGTGCCAGGCTTAGTGCCTTACATGCTGAACAACCTGTGAAGTGGCTTCTAGAATTTCTCCTATTTTCCAGATGAGGAAACCAAGGCCCAGAGAACTGAAATGACTTGCTCAAACTTAACAAGTGGCCAAGGAGGAATTTTTGCTGAGATCTGATGGTTGACACAGCAATGCTTTAAGCCACTGCACTGTAGGACCCCTCAGTGGGTGGCAAAGCTAGAATTTTCTTGTTTAAGAATCTAGCTCCTAAAGCCTGGGAGTTGGGGTGCAGTGGATCTTACAGCCCCATAGGGCTCAGAGGGTTAGCATTGTCGCCTTCTTTGAATACCTAATGTCTCTCAGTACTACTGGCTCCTGCTTTAAAAGCGGGGGGGAGTGTCCCCACAGCTGAAGCTGGGCGAATTTCGATGTAACCCCATCAGAGGAGACACTGCCCTGATGCCATCTTGCCCCTCTTCTTTGGGAACACAAGGAGCAAGAGGGTAACAGACATGCCAGAACCATCTGCCTGGCTCCTAATAATAAATCATGAGAGGAACAGGTTTCAGGCAAACATTGCTTTAAAAAAAAAAAGCCACTTCTCACACCCGGGCAGCCATCTGCCGTGTCCTCCTCGTGTGCCAAGCTGTGGGAGGAGGAAGGTCTGCGGGGGGTGGGGAAGGGAGAGGGTGCTGCCGGGTCCTGCACCACCAGCAGGAGTGGCTCACAAGTTCTCTTCCTTTCGCCACTGTGGACAGGTATCGCAGAGAGAGAAAGGAGCACTTGCTAGCTTTGACCTTCCTGGATACAATGTCTGAGCAGAGCGAAAGCACAATTCCTTCAAGATGCTGACGGTGGGTAACAGTAGCTCCTACATACAGAGGGCTTACTATGGGGTCAGGCATTGTGCGGTCCTCTGTACACGTATTAACTCATCTAATCCTGACAACAAATCTATGTGTGCCCATTTTACAGATGAGAGACTGGAGACTCAGAGATGTTAAGTGACTCACCCAAGGTCACACAGCAAGGCCACCTCTTCAGTATGCAATAATGAGGTCCAGCTTCCTCTCCACCCTGGCAACCCAGGGTGGGTTTTCCATGTAACACCTAAGCAGTTGACATTACCCAAGGGTGGTCTTCCTACTCCAGCCCTGCCCCAAGCACTCTTCTTGCCCTCCATCCTTAAGCTGAAATGTGGGCTTTTCTAGTCACCTAACCTGTTGCTTAACACTCACCCTGTCTCACTCAAAAGAAGCACAGAAGAAAAGACCCTGAAAATTCCCAGGAACCTTCGGAGAAGACCAAAGAGCAGCTGGCTGAGGCAGAGCTTCGGAAGCTGAGGCAGCAGTTCTGGAAGATGGTGGACAGTCGGAAATCCTTTAACTTCTGCTCCCAGCAGAAGATCACAAACCAGCAGTAAGTGACGCTCAGAGTTCTGTACTGAGTGAACTTGGAGAAAATTTTGGGTTTGGTTTCATGGGGCTTGCCTTCTGATGGGGTCTGGGGCAGGAACCCACTTGGGATAGCTTCAGTGGGGAGAGGAGATTTATTCTCAGAGTTCAGGGTGTCTCAGGGACTCCAAGGGGAGCAGCGCACCCATGTCTCAGGGAAGGACCCAAACAAGAAAGTGATTCTGGTTCCTGTTTCTTTCAACACATGGGTTTTGTTCTTTCCTCTCTGAATCTCAGCCGTGGCTGGTGGGAGATGGCTGCCTCCAATTCTTGAGCGACCAAAGGCCACACAGAGAGACTGTTCTTAGTCAATTCCAATCCCAAAATTCCCAGGAGAGGGAGAATCTGATTGGCTTATCTTGGGTCTGGTGTCTACTTCTGGCCCAATCAGCTGTGGCCTGGGGGGGCTGAGCCATAGGACAAAAAATAGCTATGGGTATCCCCAGCGGTTCTAGCAGTAAAGTTGGGGAGTTCCCAGAGAAGGGGAAATCACCAGTCGGTGGATACCCCAAAGGATGTTTCCTGCTTGTGCGTTATTATGGGATCTGCAGGCCTGAATATTTGAAATTGAGTTGCCCTAGAAATTATGGTGTGTATAGTTTCTTTGGGCAACAGAAAGGTGTTGCCTGAGGTTGAATAAACAAACATTAAACAAGCATTCTTAGATTCCGTCCAAAGAAATGTGATTCCTTAACCACATTCATAATGTTTATACAGGCAGTAACTGCCTATTGTTAGAAAGAAAATTTTACTGTTAGATGATGTGTGAAGTTCAGAGGATAGGGAAAAGGGGTTCTTTAGATTTTCCATGGATTGGTTCACTCAGAGCCACTGCTAGTCCATGTGGGATCATTACGTGAATTAGAAAAAGGCACCCTTTCTCAAAGACCCTTTACTGCCATCTGCTGGAAACATTGTCATTATGTAAGGATTTTGTTAAAACAAGACAAAGTGTCTCGCAGAAAAGTGGAGTAAATCAACAAATCAATGATATGTTTTCAAGCAGATGGTGCTCCCTTGGGCTGTGCAGTCCACAACCTGCACATCTGTGCTGGTGACCCTGATTCACAGCCTACCCTTGGTGGGCATCAGGAAATGCCTACTTCTTGATGTGGCTTCAGTTTTTCTTGAATCTTACTTACCCTTCTGCATTTCACTCTACCCCGATCCATTTGATCTGGTTTCACTGTGGTGGAACTGAAGGGGAGGAGAGTGGAAGAGAACTGGGGTGAGGTGAGTGAGGTGCTTAGGGCGTAATATTTAAGGAGGTGCTTTTCCCCAGCACAGACCCTGCACCTATACCACCCTGAAAATGAAGACCTCCTTAAATTTTGGGGCACCTCACTCCCCTCACTGCAGTCCCAGCCCTGCCTAAAGACGGACAAACCTTCCTTTTGCTTTTCCGATCTTACTGCACCCCCGAAAGCCTAACTCTGACTTACTATCCGGCTCTCTCTCTCTCTTTTCTCTGCACCTTAGCAAAGACCCCTCCAAGAGGGGCTTAGGGGGAGAAAAGTCCCAAGGGCCAGGTTTAGAAGACAAGATGCTCTAGAACTGGGCATGCACTCCAGTGGTTGTTAGCAACATGTGGCTATTTACATTTGCAATTTATTAAAATAAATAAAATTAGAAATTCAGTTCTTCAGTTGCACCAGCCACGTTTCAAGTGCTCAGTAGCCACACGTGCCTGATGGATGCTGTCGGACAGCGCAGCTAGAGAACGTTTGCATCACTGCAAAATGGTCTACTGGACAGCGCTGCTTTAGAACATCAGTCAGCAAACGGTGGCCAATGGGCCAAGTCTGAGTGGCTGCCTGTTTTTGTAAATAAAGTTTTATTGGCACACAGCCACGCCTCTTCATTTTTGTGTTGTCTAAGATTGCTTTGTTGAGTAGTTGCAACAGAGACCCTCTGGCCTGCAAAACCTAAAGTATTTACTCTTTGGCCCTTTATAGAAAAAGCTTTGCAGACCCCGCCCTTGAACATTCTTTGCTGTTCTAGAGTGGCGCTTCCAAAACTTTAAAGTGCATACAGGTCACTTGAGGATCTTGTTACAAAGCAGATTCTGATTCAGTAGGTCCTGGGTTGAGACCTGAGCTGCTGCATTTCTCCAAGCTTCCAAAGGGCATTGAGGCAGCTAGTCTGCAAACCGCACTGAGCAGCAGGAATAGGCTGCCCAGACTTTGCCAGAAACTTGGCCTCTGTACCATTTCCTGTTGCTCAGTTGCCATGCAGTCGCCTGAGTCTTCTTTTCTCTTTTAGAAATCCCTGGTTGCTCACGTCCCCGACACCCTCTCTTCTCCAGAGCAGACAGAGGAAGAGAAGGAGACTCATGTCAGCCAATTGCATAAATCAGTAGCCCCTGAGTAGAAAAGTTGGTGGGGGTTAGAGGTTCCTGTGCAGTCTGTGTTGACGCACAATTGAAAGATCCTGCCTCATGGGTTTGCCTCTTATTACCAGAGATAACTGGCTGTAAAGCCAGAAAAGAAAGTCTGCAAAATCAGACAGATGTCAGTGAACTTGGGGGCTCTCACCATGACTAGGTAATGGGTTTTGACAGGCACAGCTGCAAATTGTTCTGAGGAGTAAAAAAAAAATGCCACTCAGAGAAGGGCGGAGCAGTAGAAGTTGCAGTGAACTGGGTCAAAGGACATCTGAGTTCTGGACCTGGGTTGGAGACCTTGGGTGAGTCTCTTCCACTTGCTGGGGTGGGAAGTACCCCTCTGAGTCTCCTTTCAGGACCAAGGGGCCTGGAGTGTCTGATCCAGGCAAACTCAGGGGTTCAGGGTTAATCACATGCTGCTTTCCCAACAGCAAGGAAATCAAGACCCTGCAGGAGGAGCAGGAGGAGATCACCCTGCTTTTGAATCTCATCAAGTCCTCCAGGAACTTGGATCTGAATGAGAAAAACTACATGGAGCTGTGTTTCCTGCTGCAAACCAAGGAGGACTACAAGGCCCTGATTAAATCGATGAAAGTGCTGTTGACTGAACTGGATGAGAAGGTGTGGTCTTTCTCTTAAAGGGTTAACCAGAACACCGAGCAAGGGGAAGGAGTGCAGGAGGTGTACTCCCCACCATACCCCCACCGTTGGCTTTTCTAAACGTGACTGTGGTCACTGTCTCCACCACCATTGTAACCCCTGATCTCTCAGCTCTATTGATCCATTTCCTCACTGTGGTCTCCACTGCCTCCCCATTACAGTAAGACTAAATGCCCCAATCCTTACTGTATCAGTCAGGAGAGGTTAGGTTATGCTGCAGTAACAAAATTCCCTCTCCCCAACTCAGTGGTTTAAAACAACAAAGGTTTCTTTCCCATTCATGGTTTATGTCTATTGTGGATTGGCTAGGGGCTCTTATATCCTCTCATCCTGGGGCCAGGCTAATGGGATAGCCCCCATCTTGAACATTGCCAGGTACTGTGGTAGAAAAAAGTGAGTCCTGAGGGTCTCACACTGGCAGTTGAATGCTCCAGTGACATGTGTCACTTCTGCTCATGACTCATTGGCTCAAGATAGTCTACCAAACCCGTAGTTTGGTAGACTATCTTGACCCAAAATAGTCAACTCTACCCATTCACAAAAGGGCCTAGGAAGTGCAACCCTCATGGATCCAGAAAGCAAAGAGCTAGAGACATTTGCTATACAGTGTTAATCCCTTACTATCGTTTGAAAGACCCTGCCTATCCCTCTAGGCTCATCCCATGTCATTTCTTCCTTAACTCTTCACACTCCAGCTGCAAAAGACTTCTTTCTTTCTTTCAAATAATGCTGAGCCTTTTCTCACCTCAGGGCCTTTGCACATGCTCCCCACACTGCCTTAACCTAGTTGCTTATCTTTATGTCTCAGCCTGAAGGTGACTTTCTCAGGGAGGCCTTCTCTATGCCCTCTCTCTGGTTTAAAGTATATGCCCCTGGTGTTAGTTTCTTGGCCAGGAACAAATAGCACACTCTGTAGGGTACTCGGACGAGTAGGGCGTTCTGGAACATGGAGTAAATACCTCAACCTCTCTTTCTTCTCACCTCTGACCCCAACTACAAGGAAGCCATTGTGGATCCTTCCTGGTTAGCTTCCTGGAGCACAGAGCAGGGTGGAGAGTAGATCTTGGGGGGCAAATAGAAGATCCCAGCGCACCCTCTATCCTCTTTCATGTCACCCCATGGCACCTCCTTCACAGTACCTTTCACGGTGGTAATTATGCCTTAATATGGGTGTTGTCTAATGTCTCCCTAACCTGTCACCTGCGTGAGTCTGTTTTGTTCCCTACTGTACCCCCGTTCCTATCCCAGTGTCCAGCACCTAGCAGGTCCTCAATAAATATTTACTGACTGAATGAATCTGGAAATCTCATTACACCTTTCCTCTGCTTCAAATTCTTCAGTAATTTCCAACTCTTGCTGTGATAAGGGCCCAAGTTCCTGGTGTAATTTGCCGGCTCTGCTGCCTCAGCCCCTCCTGCCTCTTCCACCTTCTCTCCTGCCTCCTTCTCCTCTGTGCTCCATCCACACTGGCTGCCTTCATGGATCCACAGTGCTGTCTCTCACCTCCAGACCTTTGCACATGCTGTTCCCCCTGCCTGGAGTGATGTTCCCCGTCCTCTCTGCTTGGGGGAGTCTTATTCATCCTTTGTGTCTCAGCTCAAATGCTGTTTCTGCAAGATAGTTGTCCCCTCATCTTTCTCTGCTACATGCCCCTACTGTGTGTGTGCAAATTACCGTCTATCTCCCCTCTCCTAGGGCTCATCATGCTTCCTGGCTTGTTTCCAGTCCTAGATTGTAGGTTCCCTGAGGGCAGGGACCACTCTGTCTTGGTTACCATCATACCCCTGTTGTCTGGCACCAAGCAGGGGCTTAATAAAACTGATGAATGAGTGAATGAATGAATGAGTGAACAAACATATGAATGTATGAGAAAGGAGGCAATAAAAGTAAAGAAGAAAAATGGGGATGTGGATTCTCAGAAACATTAGAAAAGGCAACCTAGTTTTGGAATCCTCCAAAGAGTACGGCACTCACTGCCCAACACAAAAACCCACTTGGTCTAATTCCATCTCAGCGCAGGCAGCTCCCAGAATCCCCTCCTGCTGTGTCCACCACACAATGCCCAGAGCTTTGTCCTTTCAAGGGGTCACTGGAGGTGAGGATATCACTGGGCCCTGCTTAGCCTCACAAAATAATTAATAAGCTGATGCCTTCCTGCTGAGCATCTAGTGTAGGCAACGTATTTCCCCATCAGCCACAGCCTTGGCTAATGTCTCCCATTGGGCTGAAGCCTAATTACTTTCAGCATCACAAAAGCAGCGTCTGACATAAAGGTGCCAAAGGGAATACAGCTCTGAATTTAATCACAAGAGCTGATGCCACAGCTTCCTTTGGCAAGGAGGTGGAGCCCTAGGACTCTGGGGGTCAACTCAGGCTAGGGCAGGCATCCTTTCAGAGCATATGATGCCACACCTAATATATGGTGGAGGATGCTGCTCTCCCATATATCAAGTCATTTGTTTTATTTCATAAGAGAGCTGGAGGGGGTTTGTGTTGAGGATGCTGCCTTGTGCATAGAACAGGAGAGGAGAACAGAGTAGAATAGGAACCTGACTTGACTTGAATCTGACTTTGTCAGTACTGATGAAATAATTTGTTTTTGCTGTGAGGGAGTTTGTGGGGGAGTGTGTGTGTGTGTGTGTGTGTGTTCCAGCTAACGTCCAAAGCCTGGCTAATATCAATCATAAACAGCATTCATATACCTTACCAGTTTTGTGAGACCCAGTGGTTCCCTTGGTGCCTGATCTTTTGCTTGAGAATGTGTTGGGCTGCAAGTATTGATAATAGAATTCTTGACTGGAAGCAACTGGGAGAACAGAGGTTTGTTTTTCTCACTTAATATGATGTCTGACTAGAAATAGGCCATCCCAGGGATGGTTTAGCAGCTCTACAATGATGGGTTCTTCTTTTTCTCTATGACTCTCTTGACCAGCCTTCCCCTCATGGTCACAAGATGGGTGCCAAAGCTTAGCTAGTATAATGTCTCATATAATTGCATTCAAAAATAGGAAGAAAGGATGGGAAGTTTTTGTACATGATATTCTCTTCTTATGAGAGGGAGAATATTTTACAAAATTCCTCCAGCAGATTTTCTCTGATTGGCCAGGGCTAGGGTATATGCCCCGTTCCTTGGCCAATCACGAGCAAAGGGAAATGGAATTTCTGTAATTGCTTTGGGGTAGACCAGGAGCAGCAGATTACGGTGCAAGCACCAAGTCTGGTCTGTTTGTTTATGGCCCTCCAGCAAAGAATGGTTTTTACATCTTAAATGTTTACTTTTTAAATGGTTATGTGAGTACCTACATACTAATCTCTTCGTCCTTGAAGCCTAAAATATTTACTATTTAGCCCTTTAAGATAAAGTTTCCCAACCCCTAGTTGAGACCAATGATGATTTATCCCTTGGGTTTGGGGGCAGAGCCCACCTTCCCTAAGTAGATTACTGGCAATAAGAAAATGTTTTTATCTCATATAACAGGAAGTATAAAGATAATGCAAGCTTCAGGGTTGGTTGATTCAGCAGCTCAATTAGGTTATCAAGGTATTTGTCTTTGTCCTTTGAGGGCAAGACAGCAGCAGCAGTTCCAGGGACCACATCCAGATGGAACAATACCGTCAGGAGAAGACAGACCATCTCTTCCTATGACTCTCTTAGGAATGAGGAAACTTTTTCCAGATGCTTCCCTACCAGACAGCCAGAGGCTCCAACTGGTTTAGTTTTGCCCATCCCTGAATAAATAAATCATAAGAAGAGTGATTAGAGTTACCATGCTTGGCTTGGATCAGTCTTCTGGGGTGGGATGGGTATTCTTTCCCAGAACACCCATGACGGGTTAACCACCCACCATGTCCACCACAGTACAGTTCTGGCTGTTGTCACCTCTGCCAGCCTCCTGGTTCTGGAACATTCTTCTGTCTTCCGTTAAGCATCTCTTGCTGCCTAAAAACCATCTTTCATCACTTTTCTGTGGGTCTTCCATGACCCTAAATGTATGAGTAGACCAGTGGCCTTCAGAACAGGCTGAGCCTGACAACATGAAGGCTTTGGCCTAACATGTTAAAAATCAGGAGATTTCATGTAAAAATTCAGATATCTGGCTTCTCTTTTAAAAAAAACTGGAAGATCTGGCAATATTGGGCCTGAATTTCCTTGAAGCAACTGTAACTACATAGTGTTGTGGGTGACACTGCCATTCTTTATGTTTTCCTCTCTAACAGATCCCTGACTTTATTCAGTGTGAGCATGTGCCCAGCTAAAAAGCTACATTTCCCATTTTCCCTTGCACCTAAAGGTAGACAATGAAATGTAAGGGGACATCTGTTAGGGGTGTCTGGGAAAGTTTTGCTTTCCAGGTATAGGTCGTACCCTTCATCCATATTGCTTCCTCTACTTTCCTCCCTGGAACATAACTGTGTGAAGGCTGGTGCAATGGCAGCCATCTTTTGAGGGAGAAGCCAGGTGAATTACAGAGATCTTGTTTTTACCTCCTTGAGTTACTGAACTTAAGCCAGCAGTGTATTATGAGAGAAAGATAAACCATAATTTGTTTAAACCACTGTTAGTTGGGCTTTCTGTAATTTGTAGTTGCATATGTTCCTAATTGATACAAGCTGCTGCCCCTGAAGGAAGGCTGCTGAGATCTGTGCCCATAAAGGCAGAGAGAGTAAATTCTTGTGAGGAAAGCATATGTTTTTTAAAATGCTTCACTTTATTTTATTTTTTATTTTTTGGCCACACCGCACGGCTTGTGGGATCTTAGTTCTTCCACCAGGGATTGAACCCGGGCCCTCAGCAGTGAAAGGGAGGAGTCCTAACCACTGACCACCAGGGAATTCCCAAGGAAAGCATGTTTTTAGCAAGACCTGAACCTAATTGAACTTAATCATTTTTAGTTGTTGACACTTGAAATTATGAGTCACTCAACGGCCAATGCCCCTTTTTAACAGCAAATATTTGGTAATACCTCCTTTACAATCCTGAAGTGAAATTCATAGATGATATAATCCTTTATCCTTCTTCTTTTAAATCAATATGATGCCATAACTATAATGCAAAGGAAAAATAAAGGAAAGCTACTTATACTAAAATTATATGTATTTCGATACGTGCATGTTTTGGCCTGACTTATCGAGACCGGGGCCAACAAATTGCTCCGCAGAGGCCCTGATAGTAAATATTTTGGCTTTGTGGGCCACACTACTCCACTCTGCCTTCATAGTATGAAAGCAGCCATAGACAACGCAAAGAATGGGCATGGCTGTGTGCCAATAAAACTTTATTTATGAAAACAGGCAGTGGGGGGCTTCCCTGGTGGTCCATTGGGTAAGACTCTGCGCTCCCAATGCAGGGGGCCCGGGTTCGATCCGTGGTTGGGGAACTAGATCCTGCATGCATGCCACACCTAAGAGTCTACATGCTGTAGCTAAAAAAAAAAAAAAAAAAGGATCTTGCATGCCGCAATGAAGATCCCATGTGCTGCAAGTAAGACCCAGTGCAACCAAAATAAATAAATAAATATTAAAAAACAAACAAACAAACAAAAAACAGGCAGTGGGGCAGATTTGGCCCAGGGCCTTAGTTTGCAGACCGCTGGTCTAAAAGACATAGTCAGAGGCCAGTATTATTGATATGCAGAATCACTGAAGATTCCACACTGCAGACTGATTTGGGCTTGTTGTATCCACAACTCAAAGATGATGATCCAGGTTGTGCTGGTGTCATGATTTCCAAAATGGTGGCCAACTCTTGGTAAAGTTCCAAACAAATCAACGAACATTCTCTTGATTTATACAGTGACTACATTCCTGGATAATTAAGTGTCTATTAAAACCTAATGAAAAATACTGTGTGTGTATATGTAAAAGACAGTTTGATTCTAGGTACAGAAAATTATAGAGAGGTTCTTCACCTGCCTAATATCCAGAGGGGCACTGGAAAGTCAAAAGGGGTGGAGGACAATTCTTGGATGTTTGGTGCTGTCTTACATGTTGCAGGGTATGTGACATCTCATGACTTGCCATTAAGTGCCACTAGCATCCTCATCATTGCAAGAGCAAAAATCAAAACAAAACAAAACAAAAAACAAAGGTTACAGAAAGCTTCTTGGGGGAATAATGCCATTTCTGCTGGAAACCGTGGCTTTAGGGCCAGGTGAAATTTTCGCCCACAGGTAAGTGAAATTTACATGCACGGGTGAGAGTAAAAACCTAAGTTGCCTCATTTTGCCCCAAACTGGCTAAGGTTAAGTTGAGTTGAGCATACACCCAAGAGAGAATTAAAATTCCATTCATGGGAAAAGAAAGAACATTGCAGTTTTTGTTTTACCACAGTTGAGTTAGTGAACTGTCACATTTGTACCCATACAGATGTTAACACAGCTGGGTTTTCTCTCTCTCTCTCTCTTTCTCTTTTTCTTTTCAGATCATTCAGATGGAAAAAAATATACATAAACCAAAGACAGATCTTCTCAAAAATACAGGAGGCCAATAACCCCCAGAAACTGCAAAAACGGATCCACGTTTTAGAAACCCGTTTGCATCTCGTACGTAAGGTGTTCTCTGGGGGAATTCCCTGGTGGTCCAGTGGTTAGGACTCCATGCTTCCACTGTAGAGGGCACGGATTCTATCCCTGGTCGGGGAACTAAGATCCCACATGCTGCAACGTGACCAAAAAACAAACAAACAAAAAATACTCTGCAAACAACTCTGCCTCCCTTTGCTAAGAGGGAAAAATGATGTCTGTGAAGCCATTAGCAGAACATACTCATCTCATTGGTTGAGTCGGGATAAGGTGAACGATGGTGTGCACACAGGCCAGGCAGCACTCCAACCATTGTTCTGTGGGCCTGGGGTGGGAGGTGAGGGGAAGACCCTTCAACCCTCTGGCGGCCTTCTGGAAGCTTGTCTCATGCCCCAGGAGTGAGCCTTATTTTGAAGCAGAGCCCTCCTTGCAGGTCACTGTACACTTTGACAAGATGCTGACCACCAATGCGAAGCTCCGGAAGGAGATTGAGGACCTACGGTATGAGAAGGCTGCTTATGACAACATCTATGAGCAGATTCACCGGCGCTTGTTGATGCAGAAGAAAACAATGAATATGGCCATCGAGCAGTCTGCACAGGCCTATGAGCAGAGGTGGGCTGGGGGAGAGACCCTGGGGGCAAAGATGTCTCAGCCCCCTGCTGAGCTTCCTACTCTGGTCCACCTTTACCCACTGTGCTTATGTGTTGAGGAACCTGAAATCGTCATCATAATAACTCTGAGTGCTGATTGTGTGTAGGCCAAGCATGATGCTAGATGCTCTGGGTAGTATTTCAACCTTCACAACAGCCCTAGGAGTTATTATCCCCATTTTACAGACCAGAAAATGGAGGCTTAGAGATGCCAAAATACTTACCTGAGATCCAAATAAATGGCAGATGTGGTGGACTTGCGATTCAAACCCCTGTGCTGTACCATCTCCCCCAGGTGTCCCTGCCTCTAGTCCTAGGGGTCCCTCTCAGTCTGGGCTGTCTCCCGGCTTCACACCTAGAGGGGCAAAAGGCATGCAGTTTAGTGGTGAAGAGTGCAGATTTTGGAGTCAGATCTGGGTTTGAAGCCTGGCTCCATCACTACTACATTGTTGGAGGACCCCTTCAGGTGGTAGTGAGGATTAAATAATATGTGTATATAAGCGAGTGGCTGGGACATAGTACTTGACAAGTGGTGATGATGGTGGTACTAGGGATAATGGTGATGTGTGATGATGCTGATGGTGGTGGTGATACTGATGGTGGTGGTGATGATGATAGAAAATCATTTCCTGAGGGTGGTCTAGAGCTGTCAACTGCTGTCATTCAGGTGAGGAGAGTTGTTCCTCTACTCCCAGAAACCTCCATGATTAAAAGGAGTGATGGTCATTGACCAGGCAGGAAGTCTGCCTGGACTGGTAGGGAGAGGGGAGGAGAAGGAAGGCGCCTCCGGACACTCAGACTCTGTTGTGCCCCCCTCGCCCAGGCTGGAAGCCATGGCTCGAATGGCTGTCATGAAGGACCACCAGCAGAAGGACATCTCTCAGTACAACCTGGAGATCCGAGAGTTGGAGCGTCTCTATGATCATGAAACCAAGCTCACATCCTTCCTACTCATCAAGCTGAATGATCGAGTTTAAGGAGCAGTCCAAAAAGGAAGAAGGTAACGCTTTCCAGGTGTCCTCTTTTCTCTCTCTCTCTCTCTCTCTCTCTCTCTCTCTCTCTCTCTCTCAACTGAAGGTGCCCGAGTCTCCTTGTAGTAGGCTTGCCAAATTTAGCAAATAAAAATACAAGATGCCATTAAATTTAAATTTCACATAAACAATGAATAAAATTTTAGTCTCATGTAGTATTTGAGACATACTTATACTCAAAAATTATTTGTGGTTTATCTACAATTGGGACATATTTATACTGTTAAAAATATATCATTTGTGTCAGGACTACCCTGGTGGTCCCATGGTTAAGACCCTGTGCTTCCACTGCAGGGGGCAGGGGTTCGATCCCTGGTTGGGAAACTAAGATCCTGCGTGCTGTGCAGTGTGGCCAAAGGAAAAAAATATATATTGTTTGTCTGAGATTCAAATTTAACTGGATGCCTTGGGTTTTATCTGCCACCCATAACCTGTAGGATGTGTCCTCACCCTGTGGCTCTCCTTCCATTGTTTAGAGGAGGAACTTGTGTGTCAGAGGTCCCCAAGACCACCCCCGGGCTGGGTGATTCTCAAAGAGGACTCACAAGACTCAGCAAACATGGCTATGATGTAGGGACACAAAGAAAAATCAGCAAAGAGAAAAGGTGCGTGGGGCGAAGTCCAGAGGAAACCAGGCACAAGCTTCCAGGATCTTCTCCCAGTGGAGTCACACAGGGCATGCTTAATTCCTCCAGCATCTAATTGTGACAACACATGTGAAGAGTCGTCTGCTTGGGGAGCTCATTAGAGACTTGGTGCCCAAGATTCTTACTGGATGCTGGTCACGTAGGCACCCTCTCCCCAGCACATACCACAATTCCAGCTTCCCAGCAGGAAGGCAGGTGTTCGGCATAAAGCACACTGTCCTTACAGTCTGGGCTCAGGAGCCACACTTACCGTTTAGGAAAGTTTTATATCAGTGTAGGGAGCTGTTCACCATTTAAGTTCCCAGATGAAGGCCAAGGTCCAACCTTGCAAGCAGGCCTTTCTAAGGAGAGCAGTCTCAGGTCTGCTATGTTAACTCTCTCCTCAACAGATTGAAGGGAGAGCCCCCTGTGCAGCTGCATTTGTTTTTTTTCTTTCAGCCCCTTCTGTCCCTCCCTACCTTATTTGCAACTGTATGGCTGGAAGTGTTTTTCTGAGAAATCCCATCTCTCACTCTCTAACATTACAAAAACCACCTTTTGGACCTTCTGTCCATCCATCCATCCATCCATCCATCCTTCCATCCTCCATCTATCCATCCATCCATCCACCCATCCATCTTCCATCCTTTATCCATCCATCCTTCCATCCTCCATCCACCCACCCATCCATTTACTGAGCCACTGGCTTATGCCAGCTTCCATTCTCTATGCTTGGCATGCATGGCTTCCATTTAGCCTTCACAACATCTCCAAGAGGCAGACATTATTATTAACACCCCCAGTTGACATATGAGGGCACTGCAGCTGAGAGAGGATACATGGATATAGCCAAGGTCCTCTGCAATGTAAGTAACAGATCCAGGACCCCATCCCAAGTGTGTCTGCCCCCCAAAGCCTGAGGTCCTACTACTATCCTCTTCTCTCTCCTAATCCACTGAGCAGCCTCAAGATTCCACTAGGCATCCAGGACCCGAACTGTGCAGTCAATAGGAGTTCTCCCATTCACTGCCACTCCAGTTGACTTGTGCGTCCATCCTTCCTCTTCTCACTGCCTCAGCCTTGTCATCTTTCTCATCACATCTCCTCTAGCAGCTTCTGCTGGGTCTCCCAGCCTCCTCCTGTTCCTGTGACACGGCAGGGGTAAGTTCTTCATGATCAGTTGACTCCTTCCTTCATCCATCCAACCATTGCATTCTTGGTCTTCCAACAAATTTTAATGATCACCTATCCTGAAACAGGCACCATGTTGGGGACCAGAGACAGAGCAGTGATCAAGACAGTGTTAGTCCTTGATATCACGGAGCTTATGTTTTAGATATGGAGACACACAAAAAAACAAGCAAATAGACTAATACAAACACTTCAGGTTGTGATAGAACCTTTGAAGGAAGAAAACAAGGGATTGAGATGGAAAAGTAACAGGGAGACCTCTCTTGGATAGGATGGACAAGGAGGGGCTGTTCAGACTGTGATCTAAAGGATGAAAAGAATCCAGTTGTGCAAGGGTGAGGAATCCAGGCAGAGACAAAGGCCCAGAGGCAGGAACGTGTTAATTGGAGTGTAGACGCAAAGCTGGAGAAACAGGCAGAGGCCACTCCTGCAGGACTGACCATGTGCCAGGAACTAGGCTACATGTTGGGAGACGGTGGGGAGTAAGACAGAGGTCCTGTCCTTCTGGAGCTGAACTTCTGTCAGGGGAGATGACAAATTGGCAAATGCAAAAGTTAATCTGATCTCTCGGGAACCCATGAGCATGATGAAGAAAACAAAACAGGATAATTGACAGAGAGTAACCAGGGGCTGCTTTATCTAGGGTGGTCAGGGTGGGCCTCTTGGAGGAGGTGCTGTTTGGGCAGAGACTTGAATGATAGGAGAGAACCAGCCACATGGAAGACTGGGAGAAGCACATCCCAGGAAGAAGGAATTACAGGTGTAAAGGCCCTGAGGTGGGAGTGAGGTAGGCATATTTCTAGAACAGAGAGGAGGCCAGTGTGGCTGGAGTGAGTTGATGCCAACAGGAGAGTGGTAGGAGATGAAATTGGAGGGGTGAGGAGGAGCCAGACCACACAGGCCCTTATAGGCTGCACAGGGAGCTCACACTGATTCTAAGTGTGGTGGGAAGCTATCAGAAGATTTAGGCAGACTAGTGACTGAGTCTGATAGTGACCAGGCACTGAGGGTTAGAGGGGATCAGATCTTAAATGATGCCAAGAAACTTCAGCTTCATCCCAGGGACAGTAGGGAGCCACAAATGAAAAGGGGTCACGTGGCCAGATGTGCCTAGGAAGACCTAGAAAGATCCTTCCGATCGCCATGTGGAGGCCAAATCAGAGACAAGGCTGGATTCAGGAGAGGTGGAGCTATTGCAGGCATCAGGCTGGGGAGCAAGGCTTGGAGAACTTTCTTTGTTCTAATGCCTTGAATCTGCCAAGCTCTGAGACTGCTTAAGGCCCTCTGCCAAGAGGGCTTCCCCGGCCTTCATCCTGCTCACGTCACCTCCTTCCCTGGCCACGCAGCTACCCCATCACAGCACCTACTACATCTCCTCCATTGCCTGGGCCACAATGGTAATTATTGGATTTCTTTTTCTGTTTACTTGGCTATCTCTTTTTCTTTTCTCTTTGTGGCTGATTCCTCCACTAAAAGCTCTGTGGGGCAGTGATTTTGTAGCTATGGAGCCCAGCACAGCGTCTGGAACATAGTAGACAATCAATTAGGTATTCGTGAAGTGGCTAAGGAGGGAAGCTCCCACTCCATCTCATGGGAAAGCCTAGCCCCCTCCCCAGGGCACAATGATAATGCTATGGAGCACATCCTTCCACTGGGCACTACTCTGAGCGGCTTCCCTTTCAGACTCATGGTTGCCAGTTCTTCCTTTTCTAGCTCTCAAGGCAAAGAAGCATGGGAAGAAGAACAAGGGTGAGAGTTTTGAGAGCTATGAGGTGGCTCACCTCCGGCTGCTGAAGCTGACAAAGAATGGCAACCTGAATCAGCTCATCGAGGAGTTTCTGGCCAAGGAGGAGAAGAATTTTGCTCAGTTCATGTATGTCACAGAGCTCAACAATGACATCAAGATGATGCACAAGAAGACTGAGAGAATCCAGGTCAGGGCACCTCTTCTTTCCCAGGCCAGGGGCCCGCCTGCTCCCACAGCAGCCTTCCCCAAAGTGGGTTCCTTGGAACACTCCTTGAGATACTCTGCAGAAAAAAGGGCTTCAAGTCAAAAAAGTTTAGGAAATACTATATTCCCCCAGTGTTCTCCCCCCTACATTTTAACCTTCCTGAAATTGGTATTTGTCTTCCAGTTGATACATACACTTAATGTGTTCATGTCCCCTCACCCCCAATAAGTGACATTTAAAATCCATGGTATGTCTTATAATCCAGAGTTCAGTAAACTATAGCCACAGCCAGATATGCCCTTTGGCCTGTTTTTGTACAGTCCATGAGCCAAGAATGGTTTCACATTTTTAAAGGGTTGTAAGGAAACAAAGTATGCAAGACAGACCATATGTGGGCTGCAAAGCCCAAAATATCGACAATCTGGCCCTTTGCCTTAAAAGCTGGCTGACCCCTGTTAATCAACAGCTTCACAGAATTGAGGAGAGATGGTAAACTAATCTTGGAGAGAGTTGATGTATATGAGCATAATAAAGGCTCTGACAAATCCTACAGTAAAGAAACTATTTACCTTGTTGAATCCATAATTTCCCAAATTTAATTGGCTCCCTGGACTACTTACTCGGCAGAACACACATAACCAGCCTTTGGAACTGTCTGCACAGGAGAGAGTCTAAACTCCTTAGTGTGACACTCCAGTCCCTTCAAAATTTGGCTTCAACCTGCCCCTGCATGCTCAGCTCCCATCATGACCCCCAAGGCACTCCTCAGCTGCCAGTCCCAGCTTCGCCCTGCATTTCCCTCCTCTGAGGCTTTCCTCATGCTATTCCCCGCCCCTCCCACTTTTCTTCTGATGCAGTACCGCTCATGAGTCCTGACAGATGTCACCTCCTCTGGGAATTCATCACTCTTTCCTCTGAGGTCCCTGTGCTCAGGGGAGACTGAGGGGAGCCCTTCTTTTTGCAATGTCACTGTTTCCTGAATGTGGGGCCGTGTGCAAGTAGATATGCCTGTGGGAAAATGTAATTCAGAAAAATATAAGGAAAAAGTACAGGTCACCAAAATATCACCACTCAGAGATACTGCCAATAAATATTTTGGTGACATTGCTTTACGAAGGCAGTGTGCACTTAAGCATGTGTCCCTGTGCGCGCACACACACACATACATACACACACTCCCCTAGATGCCCACTTATAGTACTGGGTGTATACTAGATAGTTCGTGCTGTTTAATAAACTTTTTTCTTCAACAATTCATCATAGATACTGCCCAACATCTTCTATGTTCTTTTCAGTGGCTTCTGGAGACCCTAGATGCTCTGTGGTAGTATCACAAAATTCTTCTTAAAAGAACAGATTCCCCAGGCCCTATCCCATACCTACAAACCTAGATTCTCTGAGAATAAGCCAGGAATCTGCATTTAAACCATATATTTTTAAAAATTTATTAATTAATTTATTTTTGGCTGCATTGGGTCTTTGTTGAGGTGCGCGGGCTTCTCATTGCGGTGGCTTCTCTTGTTGCAGAGCACGGGCTCTAGGCACGCGGGCTTCAGTAGTTGTGGCATGTGGGCTCAGTAGTTTTGGCTCACGGGCTCCAGAGTTCAGGCTCAGCACTTTCAGCGCATGGGCCTAGCTGCTCCGCGGCATGTGGGATCTTCCGGGACCAGGGCTCAAACCTGTGTCCCCTGCATTGGCAGGAAGACTTCCAGCCACTGTGCCACCAGGGAAGCCCTAAACCATATTTTAATTTGAGACCCTTTCCCCCCAACAGTGTAAATGTACCATCGTTTACTTAACCGATCCCCAACCGGTAGACATGTAGGTTGTCCCTAACGGAGATTACAGATAATAGCACAAGGGATAGCCTTGAGTGGCCACCTTGCCCACATGTCCTATTGTTTCCATGGGACAGACTCCTAGGGATGGTATTGCCCCATCAAAAGGTGCTTGCTGGGCTTCCCTGGTGGCGCAGTGGTTGAGAGTCCGCCTGCTGATGCAGGGGACACGGGTTCATGCCCCGGTCCGGGAGGATCCCACATGCTGTGGAGCGGCTGGGCCCGTGAGCCATGGCCGCTGGGCCTGCATGTCCGGAGCCTGTGCTCTGCAACGGGAGAGGCCACAACAGTGAGAGGCCCGCATACCGCAAAAAAAAAAATGGTGCTTGCCTTTTACATTTGGACACACTGTTCTAGCCCAGGAGTTCTCAAATCTAGTCCCTGGACCAGCAGCATCTCCTGGGAACTTGCGAGAAATGCACATTCGTGGGCCTCACGCAGACATACTGAATCAGAACCTCTGGTGTGGGGCCCGGATATCTGTGTTTTCACAAACCTCCAGGTGATTCTGATTCATGCTAGAGCTTGAGAACCCCTGCTCTGGAGCTGCCCGTCCATTACCATAACCATCAGCTACATGGGGCGACTTAAGTTTAAATCAATTTAAATTAAATTAAAAAATGAGTTCCTCAGTGGGACTAGCCACATTGCAAGTGCTCTGTGCCCATGTGTGGCTAGTGGCTGCAGTGCTGGACGGCACAGATAGAACATTGCCACCATTGCAGCAAATCCTACTGATTATACACAATTCTCCAGAAAGGATGAACCACCCACCTGCTCATGCCTACATCCTCCTTTTAATTCAGAAACATCAGAAAGAACCTCCATGGACATAAGAGGGGTCCAGGGGTTCTGGGGCTACTTGAAATGGATAATTTAAATCCTCACCAACGCCTCGAGGCATTGGCTTATTTTTAGGTATGTTGGGCAGGGGAGCACTTGCTTTTCCTTATGGTCTGGTTCTCTCCTGAGCAGAATGAGGTTATCCGCTCGCAATCCCAGCAGAAATCATCACATGAGGACCACCGCTCCATCCTGAGACAGCTGGAGGTAAGACCAGGGTGGGGAGGGAGGGATGCAGGAGTCTCCATTGTCTGTCAGGTGACCTGTCAGTTGGTTCTCAGGAGGAGGAAGATGTCTGCCCCATGACTATCTACTGGCCTGGGTCATGTCTTGACATGTCCCGACCTTTTGTTACAGGCAGCCTCTGCTACAGATCTTGCTGCAGAATTTTGTCCCTGAGGCTCTCTTTGTCCATTTTAAAGACTCTCCCACTTCAGGGAGCCTATCTCAGGCCCTTGTGCCTATAATTTCATCCCAGGCTGGTAAATTCCAGACAGATCTCTGCCTCAGTCTTTTATTCTCTTTCCCCCTTGTCCTGGCTGTGGCCTGTTCTCAATCAATAATAGTAATTACAAACATTTCCTGAGCCATTACTACATACTAGGCACTGGGCTAAGTGCTTTGCTTGCATTATCTCATTTAATCCTCACAACAGCTCTATGAGGTAGGTGATATGATCTATTTTACAGATGAGGAAACTGAGGTTCAGGGAAGTAATCGCCAACATCTTGGAGCTGGGATACTGCATGAGCTTTGCATTGCATTCAGCTGCTAATAATAGGGACCCAAAATAACAGTGGCCTAAGCAATAGAAGTTTATTTACTTTGTTAAAACATAAATCTGGAGATAAACACTTCAGGGCTGGTCATTATGTCATCAGTAACCCAGGCTTCTCCTTTCAGTTTTTCCATCTTTAGTGTGTGGCTTACATTCTCAAGGATGCCTCATGGTTGTATTATGGCTGCCAATGGCCCACCCATCACATACACATTCCAAGCAGAAAGAAAGTAGGGAAGGAAAAAAAGGCCTTGCTAATTGAGTTAGTCAGCTTAAAAGTTTTTTCCCTGAATTCTCAGCCAGTGACTTCTGTATCTATGTCTCACTGGCCATCCCTATTGCAAAGGAGGGTTGGAGATATAACTTTTAGCAGGCACATTGCCACCCCAAATACAATCAGCATTTTGCTATTAAGGTATAAAGGGAGAATAGATAGCAAATGTCTGGCAAAGATATGAACCAGAGAGTTTGACTGCAAAGCCCTGTTCTAATCCAGTAGTTCCTGGCCCAGGAACTACAATCCTTGGTCATTTCCCTTCCTTTGTCTGTGGCTTATTTCTACTCTTGGCATGCAGGTGGCAGAAAGGGCTGGCCATGCCATTCTCTCATGCGCCACTGGAGGGCAGCAAAGCACCTCTCAGGCTCAGCAACCTCTCCCAGGACTCGGGAATGGGGAATGTAGACTTGCAGGCAGGGCCCAAGTTCAAGGAGACTCTTCTTAAGTTGGACACATGCTTGGCGTCCCACATCCTTGGCTTTGAGTCATCCAGTGTCCAAATGCTTCCTTGGGGTTGGGACTTGTGCTGTTCTGCCTCTTGGGGTTTTGAAGGCCTAAAGGGGGACACAGTTTGGGAAGGCTGACCAGGCAACCCCAAGCATCTCCCCCTGAAGACCTCTGCCTGAAGTCCTCCAGCAGCTCTTTGTTCCTTTGGCTTTAGTAGGAACTCCTGGAACCTCTTTTCAAATGCAAATACTCTAAGCAAGAGAATTTGTCTTAATAGCAATGGGCTCACTTAGAACCCACTTTTCTTACCCCCCTGCTAAAGATCGCTTCCATCTCCTCTACTCTTGGAACCTTTCCACTTAACTTCCATTTCATCCTCCCCTCTGGGAGAAGTGGTGAGACCAGTCCTTTAATGGGAGGGTTTTGCATAGGAGTTAAGCAACCAGGCCCTGGGAACAAATGCTTAGGTATGACTCCCAGAAGAGTCGCTTCCTGGCTGTGTGACTTTGAGAAAGTGACTTAACCTCTCTGAGGCTCCGTGTCTCACCTGTAAAGTGGGGATAAAAATTGTACTCACTTTGTAGGGCCGTGAAGATTGAATAAGATACTGCAATGTACACGCTTGGCACAGTGCAGGGCAGAGAGCTATATGGCTATCATTATTGTTGTTGTTTATCCTGTAAGTCAATAAAACCTCAAATCACCATCATCTTGTTACCAAATAATTGTCCAAATAAAGAGTTGTGCCCATGATCAGGTATTAGACAACTCAATACAGAGGAGCTAAACACAAGTTCACTTTTCTTCTCTGACCTCAATATTCCTCATCTGAAAACTGGGGCAGTTGTGAGGATAAGTTAAGATGATGTGTGTAATATGCCTGGAACATTTTAGGTGCTGGACATGTGTTGTCACTGTCACATCAGGCTTTAAGAAATGTTTTTAATCATGTGATCTTTTTTTTTGTTTTTTGGCCATGCCGCGCAGCTTGTAGGATCTTAGTTCCGTGACCAGGGATCGAACTCGTGCCCTCTGCAGTGGAAGCACAGAGTCCTAACCACTGGACCGCCAGGGAATTCTCAACCATGTGATCTTTTAATGCACCTTTAGAATGAGGGGGGGCTCTTGCTGTCATATGAGGAAATGCAGCCCTGGGAACTGAATATTCCAGTGTTTGGGATGGAGGAAGCTGCCTGGTGTGGTGGTTGAGAGACAGTTCAAACCATGGCTTCCCTCTCCTGGCTGTATTCCTTAGAGCCTCAGTTTCCTCACCTGGAAAATGGGGGTGTAAATAGGGCCCTTTGGGATCTTTATTTGGAATGGTCCGTACGGAGCTGGTGGGAACAAGGCTGGTCCTTCCAGGGCCCAGTTCACCTTTGCAAGCTGAGAACTCAGAGGGACAGGCAGGAAGCCACTGAAGCACTCATCCCAGAGCAGCGATTCTCAGTTTGGGCTGCAAGTCAGAATCACCTCGGAGGCTTTAAAATTCCTGATGCCTAGGCTGCATCCCAGACCAAGATGTCTAAATCTCTGAGGCTGGAGTTTGGGCAGCAAATGTTTAAACACTCCCACGTGATACCAATATGAAGCCAAAATTGTGATCCAGTGGACTCACAGAGGTTCTCAAATTTTATCATGCATCAGGATCACCTGCATTAAATACAGATTGCCAGACCCACCCCCAGAGCCTCTGATTCATTCCGTCTGGACTGGATCCCAGGAATCTGCATTTCTAACAAGTTCCCTGGTGAAACTGATGCTGCTTGTCCTGGAACCCCACTTTGAGAACCACTGTGCTCTAATGTGATTTAAACTGAGTGGTGAAATTGGTTTGTTGGATTGCAACCAGCATTTAAAAATAACAAGAGGGCTTCCCTGGTGGCGCAGTGGTTGAGAGTCCGCCTGCCGATGCAGGGGACGCAGGTTCGTGCCCCGGTCCTGGAGGATCCCACGTGCTGCGGAGTGGCTGGGCCTGTGGGCCATGGCCGCTGGGCCTGTGCATCCGGAGCCTGTGCTCCGCAGGGGGAGAGGCCACAGCGGTGAGAGGCCCGCGTACCGCAAAAAAAAACCCAAAAAACAAGATAGAATAGAACAGAACAGAATGGAAAATACTAGAACACACAATAAGAATATGATTTGTGAATCTATAATTTCATTTGATTAGATAAATATATAAAAATACACACACGTATATAAGTATTGGGCTGCAATGTAAAATATATTCCTTCCTGTGGGCCATTTTTTAAAAATGAGTCACCAGCTTTTTAAAAATACTGTAATCCAGTACACATGTAGACACACATACACATACGTAAGTAAACAAAACTTACATTAAACAATAACTACCCTCACTACCTGCAATGCATGTTAGTATTTTCTCTTCCTTTCTTTTCTGATCATTTTATTTCATTTTTTAAAAAAATGTGGGTTGAGGCCAATTTAATGATTAAATTGATCTCACACCCCTTTAGAGGTTTGCAAACCTGCACTTTGGAGATCCTGGCTCCAGAGGGTCCTAAATCTTCATCGCCAGCAAAAGCTTTCATGTGAGGGCTGAGCCCAGGGTGGTGACCTGGCTGACCTGGATGGGAATTGGGGTCTGCCACAGGAGAAACTAAAGAAGACCATGGAGCAGGCAGATATGTATGAGAACAACTACAAGGAGATCAACAAGACCTTGGAGTATCTCAAGAACTCGGTTGAGAATCTGTTTAAGAAGATAAATTGTGATGCCACCAAGATCCTGGTACAGTTAGGGGAGACAGGGAAAATCACTGATACCAACCTCCCACAGTACTTTGGTGAGTCGAGCTGGGGTAGCAACCTTTTCCAGAGATTTCTATGACCAGACCCAAGGACTTGTTCTTTTGGAGGTAGTGAGCCTGGTGGTGAAGCATATGGGCACTAAAGCCAGCTTGGCTGGGTTCAAATCTTGGTTCTACTCTTACTAGCTGTGTGACTTTGGGCAACTTTCTGCACCTCTCTGTGCTTTAGTTTTTTCATCCAAAAAAATATTGGGAGGATTAAATAAATGAGTAGTTCTTAGATAAATAGTACATGATCATCTCAATAGATGCAGAAGGAAGTATTTGACATAATTCAACATCCATTCATGATAAAAACTCTCAACAAACTAGAACTAGAAGGAAACTTTCTTACCTGATAAAGGGCATCTACAAAAACACCTACAGCTAACCTCATACTTAATGGTGAAAAAACTGAATGTTTTTCTTCTAAGATCAGGAACAAGGCAAAGATGTTTGCTCTCGCAACTCCTATTCAATATTGTGTTGGTGGTCCTCGATAAGGAAATAAGACGAAACAAAGTAATGAAAGGCATTTAGATTGGAAAAGAAGAAATAAAGGGCTCAGAGCAGTGCCTGGCATGTAGCAAATGCCTATTAACTATAACACACATTTCTAGGCATAGGCCTTGAACTCAGGATAGAGAGGGAGGATGCACCTACAGAGATCATGACAATTTAGAATGAATGGCTTCCACTACTCTTAGAATAAAATGTAAGGCTCTTAATACAATCTGTTTTTGAGAGGTTCCCAAGACACCTCCCTCCCACCAGTTTCAGTGATTCACTAGGAGGGCTCCTGGATTCAGCATATAGTCATATTCATGGCCCTGATTTATTATAGCAAAAGGATACAAAGCAAAATCAGCAAAGGAAAAAGGGGCTTGGGATGAAGTCTGGAGGAAACCAGGAGCAAGCTTCCAAGGTTCCTCTTCCAGTGGGTTCACAGAGAATGAGCTTAATTCCTCCAGCAATGGGTTGTGACAACACAAGTGAAATGTTGTCAACCAGAGAAGCTCACTGGATACTCATTGCCCAGGGTTTGGATTGGGGGCTCATCATAGAGGCACCTCCAGCATGACACATACCCAAATTCCAGACTCCCAGAAAGAATAGTGAGTATTCAGCATAAATCACATTTTTTATACCACAGTTTAAGCATGATGAGCCACTCTTTTAACAGTTAATGGTAGTGGGGACCTTCCTGAAATTCAGATTCCCTGATGCTATCCAAGGGCCAATCTGGTAAGCAGCCCTTGCTAAGAGCAGTCAGGCTTTGCTGCGTTAACTCTTTCTTACCCACAGCCTATCATGTTCTTTATAGCCTGGCCCCTACTTACATTTTTCATCATCTCTTGTCCTGCTCTCCCTCCTTTCTCACCACATTCAGCCACAGTGCTCTCCTCTCTGTATTTTCTTTTTTTTTTGTTTGCGGTACGCGGGCCTCTCACTGTTGTGGCCTCTCCCGTTGCGGAGCACAGGCTCCGGACGCGCAGGCTCAGCGGCCATGGCTCACGGGCCCAGCTGCTCCGTGGCATATGGGATCCTCCCGGACCGGGGCACGAACCCGTGTCCCCTGCATCAGCAGGCGGACTCTCAACCACTGCGCCACCAGGGAAGCCCCTCCTCTCTGTATTTTCAAATCCCTCCCCCAACTCATCCCCGCCACAGGGCCTTTGCATGGGCGGTTCCTGGGATACTCATCCCATGCCCAGTTCCTCCTCATTCTCAGATCTCAGTTTAAATGCCCTCCCTCCAGCAAGGCCTCCCTCTGCTGCCCCATATGAAGCTGGTCCTCCCCTACCCACTATTATTCACTCTTACAGCAGTCCTATTATTTAATACTCACCCAGTTTGTCTCTATGTACAGGTAATTCTCATTATCTGAATCTATGAGGTTCTTGAGATCCAATAGCAAGGTTCAGATGCAAATCTTTTTGGTTCCTGACTTTCAGAGAGAATAGAAACGGTATGGGTTGTGTGAGTTTTTTTCAAAAAAATTGTCCAGATCCAGTAGTTACTGAATTCAGATAATAGGCATCTGGATAGTGAGGGATACGTGTATTTATTTGCTGAACTTGCCTTTCTCTCCGTCCCCCCATTCATACTGAAGCTTATGAGCTTCATCAGGACAGGGACTGCATCTCTGTTATTGTTTATCATCATTTTGTTTTTCTTCCATGCATTGTAGCACCATGCCTGGCATGATAGGCATCCAATAATAATTTGTGGAATGAATGAAGAAATGAATGAATGAATTATTCTGGTGACTCCATGAGGCTATGAAACACGGTGGGAAGGGCAGCTCCCTCAAACTCAGAGACAGCACTGAGGAAAAAACCATAGTTTAAGGCAGAGCTTGCCCAGGGCTCCCAATTTTTAGTGTAACCCAGTGGTCCTCAATCTTCTTTTCATTATTGTCCCCTAAGGAGCCTTTTTATTTTTTTATTTAATTAGAAATTAAAAAAAAAAATTTATTTATTTATTTTTGGCTGTGTTGGGTCTTTGTTGCTGCACGTGGGCTTTCTCTAGTTGCGGAGAACAGGGGCTACTCTTTGTTGTAGTGCGCGGGCTTCTCATTGCTGTGGCTTCTCTTGTTGCAGAGCACTGGCTCTAGGTGTGCGGGTGTCAGTAGTTGCAGTGTGTGGGCTCAGTAGTTGTGGCTCACGGGCTCTAGAGTTCAGGCTCAGTAGTTGTGCCGTATGGACTTAGTTGCTCTGCGGCATGTGGGATCTTCCTGGACCAGGGCTTGAACCCGTGTCCCCTGCCTTGGCAGGAGGATTCTCAACCACTGTGCCACCAGGGAAGCCCTAAGGAGCCTTTTTAGACATTCTTTTCCCAACTGCTCCGCCTTGTGGAATTTTAATACAGTTCATATACCATATAACTGTTTACGTCTTGTATGTATATCTGTACTTTATATATTAAAGAGTCAGATTATTTTTGCTTCTCAAGAACCAAATTGTGCCCTCTAGGGAACGTGTGATGTAACCCAAGAGAAAGCCTTGTCTTTATAGGAGCTCATGACCTGCTCCACTTCCTGTTGCTACCATTCATCTCCAGCAGGGGGCGCAACCTCTAGCCCCCCCCCCCCCCCACCCCCGGGACTCCCGTCTCCCAGCAGCCCTCTTGGTTCTGTTTATTTTTTTCCAGCCATCATTGAAAAGAAGACCAACGACCTGCTGCTGTTAGAATCCTACAAGCGGATCATGGAAATGGAAGTGGCGGAGATGGACGTCCCACCACCCTTCATCAACCCCTTCTGGGGTGGCTGTGCCCTCCTCAAGCCTGCAGAACCCATCAAGGTCATCCCCCCAGTGCTCGGGGCTGACCCCTTTAGTGACAGGTTGGATGAAGGTGAGTTCTTTCTTCCCGGACTTCTCTTTCTACTGCGCAATGACTCGGCCATAGATTCTGAAGTTTAGTTATCCTGGGTACTTTAAAAAAATTGCAACAACTTTGTGACCATTTGATGAACCTTAAAATGTGTAAAATTTCCAGGTTGTCAAGTTATGGGCACAGGAGATTCCCTGATCCCGGCTCCCACCTTCACCCTATGCTCTTGAGACTCGCTCCTCCATCTGTGACCTCCTTTCCGCAGCCCCATCCACATCCCCCAACCCCGTGGTTGAAGCGCCCGAGACGGTTCACGCCAGAGCTGAACTGTGGCCCTGCGGGCGCCTGCACATTGATCTTTGCTTTTGGAGGCTGAAGCTCATGATACTCCCCCTCGTGGGGGTCTGCCCTTCTCTCCGAAGGTGGGGATATAATCGGCCCCCCATGGTTTTTGGAGGGCAGTTTGGCAACACGTTCGGGAAGCCTGAGAAATGGTTATGTTACTGAGCCAGTTTCGGTTTTTGCGATATGCAGCAAGCCAAACGCTGAGAGTGGAGGGTTGCAGCTGAGAGGGGGGGTTATTCACAAGGCAGCGAAGCGAGGAGATGAGATGGGAGAACAAACGTCCAAAATCCACCTCCCTGAAAGCAAGGGGCTTGGGTATTTATGGGATAAAGAATAAAGAAGCAGGGTGGTCCGAGGCGTGGGGAGTGTGAGGAAAGGCAATTGGAAAATGGTGCGGTAATCGTGGTTCTGTGCCGGTGTAACTAAGCTGTGGGCCTCTGCACGTTCAAGGGGTCATCCAGTGACACTCGCACGTGCCCAGTTAAAGGATTGGTGGTTCCTTCCAGTGGTAACCAGCTCACCTAGAACTAGACATAGCTGAATCCAAGCTCCTGGAAAACAGCTCAGGCAAACACATTGTTTAGGCTAAATGCTGCTTGGAGGACAAGCAAGTCTTTTGTAGCAATAATTAAAACGACCTTGCTTAGTGAAGGCAGGTTACAGGTGAAATGGGGTTGACTAATGATTACCCATGGTTTCAGATACACACGTTGAGTCTGTAATCTCACTTGTGGGGATTGGTCCTTCAAAGAAAAACTTATTCGAGGGTTAAAGATGGAAGTAGGAGGGTGATTGAACTGGAAATGACTGAAATGCTCACCCGTTAGAGATTGGTTAAATAAGTTATAGTTCACCCATGCATGCCATGGAATACTATGCAGCCACTAAAAAGAATGCAGTGGGCTGACATGAACTGACATGTGTATATGGCATCTAGTGGCCAGGGATGCTGCTAAAACTCGTGCAGTGTACAGGACAGCCCTTCACAGCCTGATTTATAATAAAGGGAGGGGGAGAGAGAGAGAAGGAAGGAGGAGGAGGTGGAGGAAGGGAAGGAGGAAGTTATCTTGATGATACATATAAAAACGAAGAGGATATATACTGCTGACTTACAGTGGGTATTTCTGGGTGGTGGTTTGCAGAGAACTTTGCATTTCTAAGTTAATTATGTATTGCTTAGAATTTTCTTTAAAATGACCTTGCATGACTTGAGTAATCAGAGGAAAAAATTTGGTATTTTTAAAAGCTGCCCCTCTTCTGTGAGCAACGTTTCAATTGTGCAGGTGTGCCAAGGATGGAGGGAGGGGATGGCCAACAGGCGCTCGTGCACAGGTGCACAGGCATACACACACCTCCTGTTTGATTTATTCAAGGCACCTGAGACTTAGCAGGAGTGAAAACTGGGGCTGATGTCAGCCACCTTAGCACAGCTTCCCTTGGCCCTTTGAGTTCTTAAAGGAGGAGGGTGGCAGGGCACAGCTGTTGAGAACACTGTCCTCACAAGGTCAGGAATGTACAGATGTTGTCTTATTTCTGTTCAAGGGAATGTTGATAAACATTAGGTTCTCTTAGCCCACTAGCTTCTATGGCTTGTATGTGTGAATTAGAAGAGGCAAGCCCCTCTGGGCAGATTAATTAGGAAAAGGAGCCCCTGATGGGTAGACATGGCTTGGCAATCAAGCGGGGGCTGGATTTCAGCCCTGTAGAAACAGGTGTCTTTGTGCAATCTACATCCTGAGCAACTGCACGTGGTGACCCTATCTCCTTGATACTAAACCAAACTCATCTTTACATTCTCATCTTGGAGAAAAAAAGAGTTATTGTCTGGCCATCCCTGAGCAGTACATCTCTGCCTGTCCTCCCCCTCCCTGGACTTTGAGAATTTTTACACTCCAACCCCCAGCACTATGGAGGGACACCAAACCAGGCTTGGATATCCTTGAACAGGGCAGAGAGGCCCTGTCCCTGGGAAGGAAGCCCACCCCCTGCTGTGCTGGGTTTGATTTCCAAACTCCTCACACTAGTCCCATCTTTGGCACAGTGGACCAACCCCTGGACCACGGCAGCCTTCGGCAAATGGTGCTCAGCCACTACACCGCAAGGGAGTCTAGAAACAGGGATTTACACATGGACAGCGTGCCTGAAAAGGGGGATGATCTGAGGCCCAAGAAGAAGTTAACAGTCTGAGGTGGACATGGCCATGTTTGTACCATAACCAGAGAGAGTAAATGTTTTGTTCCATAACCCCGGTGCCGCTTCACATTCATTACTAAGAGACTGGGGTGCTGGAGCCACCCCAGGATGGGGTAGAGGAGCAGGAGGGTCGAGTTCCAAAGCCAGCAAGGGGACAAGAGTGGTGTGAGGTCACCACAGCTGGGAGCCAAAATACTGATTTCACGTCCTGGAACCACATGGGGTGCAGCAGACGCTCACAGGTGGGAACCAGGAGCCTTGGAGGCTGTGTGTGTGTGTGTGTGTGTGGTGTGGATGAGTGTGTCACTGTGCAGCTGTGTCCAGAGTGTCTTGCCCAGAAACACAAACTCCACTCGAGCGCTCTGGGCTGGGGCCTCACCTGGGCCTGGCCGTGTCTCTGTAGGAGCCCCAGGTCACAGGTTCCGGACGTGGGGGATATGGGTTGTTGTAGGGTTTGGATCATGATGGGTCATCATGGCGTGGGGGGCCCCGGAGTCCCTGCCTTCCCAGCTTGCTGTTGGCTTTGAAAGGGACCCCCCTTCCCAGCAAGTGATGTCATTGGAGCTGACCCTGAGCTCCTCCTCTGGGGGCTCTGGTGTTGTTCTTGAACCTTGAAGACTCACTCCAGTTCTGACTCCTTCAACCACCTGGACCCCCTCATACTCCCTGGTCGACCCCAGCTGCCACTCCCACCCCCAGTTTCAGCCCTTTGTTTCCATCACATCATTCGCTTTGGCTGTGTCCTGGGTTCTTGGGGTTCTCTTGAAAACTTAGAGTGCCCGGCATCCCCTCCCCTTTCTTCCTAAAAGGCATTTGGATTTTCCTTTCGGGAACGGCCCCTCCCATCCTCAGGCCATGTGGTTTGGAAGGGGCTGGTTTCAACCCCAACACAAGAGTTAATTGTGTGACCAAGTTTGCCAGTCAGAGCACTACACCTGTTTCGGGGTTAGTTCAGGTATCCCATAGGCCCTGTTCTGGGATTTGTGTGGAGCTGGGAGAGAAGGAGGTACCTTCTTTCCACTAGGATTCCTGTGGGGATAAACAAGAGCTAAGAACTGCTGGTGACCATTCTGTCACCACTGGGAGCAGAGCAACATGAAAGAAAGCAGAGCAGTGGAGAGGCCTCCTCAGGTTCTGTTGGTACTGCTTGAGCTCCTGGATGCAGCTGTGCCTGAAGCCCTCAGACTTCTCAGTTATGTGAACTCATTTGTCTCCTAAGTTGGGATTCTTGCAGCCAAAACAGACCTCAGTGTTTCAACAATGATTTTGGTCACTCAAAATCAAGAGTCAACTCACACCTAGGCCTAGTTCCTAGACCCCAGGCAGAGTCAGAAGTCATTATCTATGTATGTCTGTGTCCCTCCCCTAATTTTCCAGGAGAGAAATACAGACAACTTCTACTTTATATGAAATTAGAAATTAACCTCTTACAATTAATGGATGTGAGTTTTTGGCAGTGTGCATGTGAGGCCTCTTCTTCTTAACTTATCCCGGGGCCTAAACACATCTATGGGAGAAGCATTCCAGTGGCATCCTAAAGGAAAGTACACCGGGGAAGCTAGGCTCTACCAGTGCTCGAACTCTTTGAAAGAAAGGTTTGTGGTCCTCTGGTTAGCATTCCAGTAAAATGTGGACTTTCATAGAAATAGTCCTGAGTGGCTGTGAAGGTCTATTTTTTTTTTTCCGGCCACGCTGTGCAGCCTGCGGGATCTTAGTTCCCCAACCAAGGATGGAACCCGTGGCCCTGCAGTGGAAGCGTGGAGTCTTAACCACTGGACTACCAGGGAAGTCCCTGAAGGTCTACCTTACAGAGTCACTAAGATTCAATAATAATGACAGCAGGGCCATCACTAGCTCATACACCACCTTCATGGGAACTAGCAAAGGGTCTTCCATACTCAAGGACACACCATAAACAAATACACAACCTCCTGTTTATTTGAACATGGCCTCTGGATGGATTTCCATCTGCTGGCTGTGTGGCCACATGGTATCTCTAAGGCACCCAGGCTGCGAAGAAGATGGAGGTAGATAAATGAGGCGGCCACACAGCCAACAGGCCAGGGGCAGGGGTGGTGGCATTACTGGGCAAGGTGAGAAGAGGGCAGGGACGCGCCCCCATCCACCCACCCAAAGGCAATCCCCTCCCTTAGTCCTTCTCTTCTCCATGGGTGATGATGTGCACCAGGTTCTTATAGTCCAAGTTGCCAGTCACATCAGGGGGGAAGGCAGCAAACATCTGGTCGATCTGCAATGAACCAGCAAGACATGCTGAGGACATGGGGAGGGGCAGTGGAGGGGGGAGGGCTGTGTGCAGGGCGGCCCGAGTGGAGAGGCAGCTGGGGGCCTGGAGGACATGGGTTGCATTGGACATATCCCTCCGTGCCCTCCTGCTTCCTTGCCCTTTGTAGCTCTTCCACAGGTGCCAACCCCAAGGGCCATCCTGCAGGGATGTTCCCGGGAACCAACCTGCGATGGGGAAAGAAGGGATCGCAAACTCAAGTGTGCAAAGGGGCAGGCAGGTTATGTAGGGGAGCAAGGTGGGCCTGGTGGGGACTGTGGCTAAATGGAGACTAGTCCATCTACAGAGGTCACAACTGCTCAGGGCCAGTTAATGTGTCCACATGGGCAAGGAGGTCAGACTCTTTGAGGGAAACTAGAAATTAAATTTTTTAGAATGTGCAATTTCTACATTTAAAAAGTATTGGCTAGTTATGTGTTTTTTAATTTGGGGTTAATAATAGATAACATTTATATTGCCCTTATCACATATCAGCACTTTATACATGTGAACTCATTTAATCCTCACAGTGTACTATGAAGTAGATTCTATTATTGTCCCCACTTTACAGATGAAGAAATTGAGGCACAGTGAGGTTAAGGAGCTTGTCCAAAGTCCCAAAGCCTGGTGAGAGTTGAAAGGCAGGCTCTTTCAACTGCTTGAGTTTTGAGGGGGAGATCCAAATAAAATTTTTAGTAAAATGTGAAACTTTATGGAATCAGGCCAGAGAGGCTATAAGGGACTATTTTATTTTATTTTATTTTATTTTTATTTTTATTTCTTTGCAGTACGCGGGCCTCTCACTGTTGTGGCCTCTCCCGTTGCGGAGCACAGGCTCCGGATGTGCAGGTTCAGCGGCCATGGCTCATGGGCCCAGCCGCTCCACGGCATGTGGGATCTTCCCGGACCGGGGCACGAACCCGTGTCCCCTGCATCGGCAGGTGGACTCTCAACCACCGCGCCACCAGGGAATCCCGGGACTATTTTAAATAGACTCATTAAGGTTCATTAGTAACGTTGACAAGGCAGTTGCTTGTTTATACAGGGCCTTTGGTGAATTAGCAATAGTGCCCCTTCTTCCAGGCACATTACTGCCACCTGCCAGAAAAAGTCATATATTCTGATTTCTAAAAAATTATAATAAGACACTTTACTGCCATCTGCTGGAAAACTATTGCAACAAATAAATACTCTGCAGTATATATTATTAAGGGCATCCAGGAGGATTGTTCAGTGTATAACCTACACGACTGTATGTGGTGACCCTGCATGTCACCTTCACTTCATCAGGAAATTGATACTCTTACCAGGTATCCATGCATTATGAGGAAGACAGAACCTGGAGTCAGACAGACCTAGGTTTGAATCCAGGCCCCGGCATTTCTCATTAGTGTTGTCCTTTCAGTCAAAGCAAAGTGACTTTGCTTCCCTGAGCCTCAGTTTCCCCATCTGTAAAATGATGATAATACTAGTCCCTACCTCACAGGGTGATTGACAGAGTGAAATGAGATAAGGGCTTAGTAAACAAGAGCAGATTCTCTCTCAGTGTGGGGTCAGGGGTGTTTTATATAAGAGAGTCTGGAGAGGGTGTCCCCAGAAGGGTGAGGCCAGGAGCTGGGGTGCAGAGAGTGTCCGAAGGGCCCTGTTACCTCCTCCTTGGAAAACCTCTCTGCCTGCGTGGTCAGCATCTCCTGTATGCTGCAGAGAGAGAAAAGCAGGTATTGCAGCCGGCTGTGTGGAGAGGGCTGGGGGGAGAAGCAAGGAACCCCAGGTCTTCCCCCACAGATCCCACTCACTAATCAGCCCTGAGCACCCCTTTGCCTTCAGGGTCAAACACTTTGAACGCGTTGAGAATGGTCTCCTCGGGGTCTGCCCCTGAAACAGAAAACAGAGTTAAAATGTGCCATGGGTGGCTGGGAACCTCTGGTAAGGAGGGGAGGTCCTGTTGCCTCCTGAGCACTGAGCCTTGGCGTTTTGAAAGAGTGGGCTGAGAATCCAGTTCTTTCTTTCTTTCTTTTTGGCTGTGTTGGGTCTTCGTTGCCGTGAGCAGGCTTTCTATAGTTGTGTCGAGCAGGGGCTACTCTTTGTTGTGGTGCACAGGCTTCTCATTGTGGTGGCTTCTCTTGTTGCAGAGCACAGGCTCAGTAGTTGTGGCTTGCGGGCTCTAGAGTGCAGGCTCAGCAGTTGTGGCACATGTGCTTAGTTGCTCCACAGCATGTGTGATCTTCCCGGACCAGGGATCAAACCTGTGTCCCCTGCATTGGCAGGCGGGTTCTTAACCACTGCGCCACCAGGGAAGTCCTGAGAATCCAGTTATTTCGGAGGAAACCCAAGGTCAAGCATGGATCTAGGCTTAGAAAGACTCGGGTTCAAATTCTGACTCCAGCATTTGGTAGCTGTGTGGCTGCAGGCAAGAGACTGTCTGTCTCTGAGCTTCAGTTCCCCATCTGTAGACTGGGATAAGAATAAAAACTATCTCCTAGATGCTATTAAATAAGGTGATGCATATAATGTGTTTAAAGTGCTTAGCATGAGGTCTGGATCAGGGTAAGCCTTGGAGCACTGTTAACTTCTGTTTTTATTGTTTTTTCTTCCCCCTGACGTTACTCTGCCTTCATGTGCCAACCCCAACATGTTCTCCCAGTGCTTTAATTGATGCCCAAAGATGAAGACACATAAAGACAGACAGACATACACAGATGCACAGAGACACATATACACAGATATACATATACACACATAGATGCACAGATATACACATGAACTTACCCTTAAGTTTCTCCCCAAACATCTGTAGGAACACAGTAAAGTTAATTGGACCTGGAGCCTCCTTGAGCATTTCATCAATTTCCTCATTTTTCACATTCACACGCCCTAGGGCAGGAGACACACACTTAGTAACTCCAAGCTGGGACAGAAACAGCTGTCAGGACACTGGCATTTGCCCTTGTAATCCTACTTCAAGGAATCTAGTCTAGAAATAATCAGAGACGGAGTGGATGGGGCCAAAAATTCACGTGAGAAGATGTTCTCAAAAGTGTTATTTATAAAAGTCAGACAACTGGAAACAACCCAAAGAGGGTTTAGTTACTTTTTAAAATAGTGCCTTCAGAACCTGGAACAATTTATACAGATGTTTTAATATTTTACTCAATGGGAAATGCTTGTATTATAAATTAGCCCTTGTTACTTGGAGGTGGGAGAGACATCAGAATTACCTGAGGGAACTTTTTCAAATTATACCTGCTATAACCCATACAGCCTTGGAGATTCTGATGTACCTGCTCTAGCCACTGCCACAGGCCATATAGTAAGTACCTTTGTGTAAGTTAGAAAAAGCCGCCCCTTCTTAAGATAGTTTATGTTTTAAATGTAAAAGTCTACAGTGGCTACAAATATGAATAGTACTCTGTATAATTGCTCACTACACAACCTGCACAGCTGTTCATGGCCCTGAGTTCTGGGGTTAGGAGTGGAGGAGCGGTTAGTGGTGGCAGGTTGGACACTTATATTTTGAAACAGCTCCATGTACTCATCCTCATCTTCCTGAGATGTTAAATTTTAAAAGCTGAATCCAAAATAGAATGATTCCAGCTATTAAACACACACGTGCACGCATGCTCACGCACGTGCGCACACGCGCGCGCACACACACACACACGAGATGCCTAGAAAAAAACTTAAAGGCTGAGATGTTAACAGTGGAATGTGGCCTAATGGCCAACGTTGTTTCCTCTTTATACTTTTCTGAGTTTTCCAAGTTTTCTATTGTAAACTGCCATTGCATTCAAATCCACACAAAAATTAATTTGAAAGAAAAATAAGACACATGTGAAGACAAAGACTAAAACACTTCTTTCCTATCCTCTGAAATTTGCCTTAAAGACAAATCTTGGTTGAGCTGTTTCTTTGGAAAATGACAAGCTCTTGACCTTTTTGATGGCCCCACCTCCTGCCCCTCACGGGAGTGGGATAAGGAGACCCTCCTGCAGGCGTTGGTGGGGCGACGTACCAAGAGCAGCAAAGGTGTCCCTCAGATCGTTCTTGTCTATGAAGCCATCCCTGTTCTGGTCCATGATGGTGAAGGCCTGTGAAAGGGAGGCGGTTGTCTGGTCAGCCCGAGAGAAATTGGGGGGAGGAGCCCTAGAGGTTATGCCAAGGGCTGGGGGCAGTGGGACTCTGGGGTTTTCAAGGCACATCGAAGGACATTAGATCAAGAATCAAAGATCTGAAACAGTCTAGCAGTTCCTCAAAATGTTAGGCCTAGAGTTACTGTAGGACCCAGCAATTCTTCTCTTCGGTGTGTTCCTAAGAGAAATGAGACCATATGTCCACACAGACACCTGTAGGTGAATGTCCACAGCAACACTATTCACAACAGCCCCAAACTGGAAACAACCCACATGTCCATCAACTGATGAGTGAATAAACAAAATGTGGTCTCTCCCCATGATGGAATATCATTCAGCAATAAAAAGAAGGAAATTCTGACACATGCTACAACATGGATGAACCTTGAAACATGATGCTGAAAGAAGCCAGGCACAAAAGGCCACATAGTATATGACTCCATTTCTATGAAGCTTCCAGAACAGGCAAATCCATAGAGGCAGAAAATAGATCCGTGGTTGTCAGGGGCTGGGGGGGCAGGAGAAATGGGGAGTGACTGCTAATGGGTATGAGGTTTCTTTTGGGGGCGATGAAAATGTTCTAAAATTAGACAGTGATGATGGTTGCAAAATTCTGTGACTATATTAAATAACCACTGAATTGTACAGTTTAAAAAGGTGACTACACGGTACGTGAATTATATCTTTATAAAGCTGTTATTGAAAAACAAAACTAAGTTAAAAACTGGAGTCTGTCTCTGCCAGTTCGCAAGCCCGCATTATCTGTAAAACAGAGCCAGTAATCTTTCCCAGCTGGCTCCAGAGAGACTCTAAAAGGTTTGTGAACGCCCAGGTAATTTACAAATGATGTATTATATCTGTGTTTTTTTAGTTCTTTTAGCAACTGGTTCCTGAAAGTATTTGCATCCCCAGGTCATACCCCCCAGCAGCTGATCTCATTCCAGAGGTTGGGACAGAGTGAGGGAGAAGGGAGGGTGTAGTCTTCTCCATGGAAGGGGACTATTTCAAGTTCAGATATGATATTTCATCCCAGGAATTCCTCTTTCCCTGGCAGCTTATGGGCCACGGCATTCCTGTGATCTGAATGTTGGTGCGGACAGCACGGGCCAGTCTTCATGTCCCGTTGGAAGCCCCAAACAGTTTCCCCTTTTATATAAAACAGTGTCCTCTCCAGCATAGCTTTAACGTATTTTCCTCTGAAGGGCCAGTAGAGAATGTGGATGACTCAGTGTGAGCCATCAGGACTGCTGGAAAATTAATTCAGTTTATCCTTCTGAGCCTGTGGCAGTGGCTTAATTTTGCCTAATTGGTACTTAGGTTTGCTTACTAAGGCACATGCCCATAGACTGTGATAGGGTTTCAGACCCGGCTAGCATCCAACAACTGAGGACTGTAAAAATTAAAATCTAAGATACTCTCAGACATCTCTCAGATTGACAAAAATAACTTTTGAGATGTTAACGCCCTATGTTGATGAAGATGTGGCGGGAAAGGCACTTTCTCCTCTTGGTGCTGATGGGAGTCAGAATGATCACAGCATTTCTGGAGGGCAACTTGGACCAGTGGTTATACTTGGTTTTAGTTCCTTTTTTAAAAAGTTCCTTCGATCCAGCTGTTCTGCTTTTAGGAATTTACCCCAAGGAAATAACCAGAGATACAAGCAAAGATGTGTTATTTATAATAGTACAACATTCTGTGTATAACATCCAACCATAGGAAGCAGTTTAAATAAATAATGGAAAATGTTGGTGCCGAATTGCTCAAAGAAAAACAGCAGGTACTGATTAGTGTGCTTTGTTTAACAAATGTGTACATATTTTGGGTTGGCCAAAAAGTTCGTTTGTGTTTTTCCATAAGATCTTATGGAAGAAAATGAAAGAACCTTTTGGCCAACCCAATGTATAACAAAAATCACTGGAAGAGTGAATACCAAAATGTTAACTGATTATCTCTGGGTAGTAGAATTGTAGGTCAGGTCTTTTTTTTTTTTTTTTTTTTTTGTGGTACGCGGGCCTCTCACTGTTGTGGCCTCTCCCATTGCGGAGCACAGGCTCCGGACGCGCAGGCTCAGCGGCCATGGCTCATGGGCCTAGCCGCTCCGCGGCATGTGGGATCTTCCTGGACCGGGGCACGAACCCTTGTCGCCTGCATCGGCAGGCGGACTCTCAACCACTGCGCCACCAGGGAAGCCCAGTCAGGTCATTTTTATTCTTTGTGCATTTCTGAAATTCTTTCCTACATTTTCAACAAGACACATGCTTTACTTTGATGAGCAGCAAAAGTTAATTTCTTTAAGTCATTCACACACACATTCAGACCGAATTTGGGGTTTTGGGGGAAGATAAAGACAACTTAACTGAGAGGTCCTTGCAGGGAGTATGGAACGAGGGAAGGGCTCTTTCTAGCGTGTGGGAATCTCCACCCAGGCGAATGATTCCACAGCTGCACCCACCTCCTTAAATTCCTGGATCTGGCTCTGTTCAAACATGGAGAACACGTTGGAATTGGCGCCCTCTGGTCTCTTCTTGGCTTTCTTAGGTGACTAGGGTGTAAAAAAGCATCGATTAAAAAAAGTCAGAGGCTGGGAATTAGAAGACTAGGTCAGGTGTCATCTCTGGGTGAGCCTCAGCTACGTATCTGTGAAATGGGGGTATGGTGCCCACACTCATCTCAAAATGGCGATGCTGGAAAGATAAAAGGACATGGAATAAGGTTTCTCAAAAGCACCCCAGTTCTGGTGGATGGTAAAAGACTGTGGATCTTGCAGCAGCTCCTTTGCAAACTAGCGGAGGTAGAGGTCTGTCTCCGGGAATGGAGGCCAGGCTTTCGGATCAGCCCCGGCAGGACCCAGCTGCTTTTGTTTCGATGCATTTCACAAAAAGTTCAGTAATGCACAGAAGGAGAATTGATTGGAGGCGAAAAAGAGCCAGGCTCACTAAACCATGAGGAATGCGAGATGAAATGACACATTTTCAGGGTGTTAAAACCCAACTGCTCTGTCCCCCTCAATTTTCTCTTGATCCAAATGGCAGCAAAATCTCCTCTCTAAATGTTCTGTCCTCGCACCGTGCAAACAGAGCAGAGAAGAGCGAGTTAACATTTCCCCACCCGCTTCTGACTTGAGTTACAGCAAACGCTTGAACACTGCATATGTTATTGCATTTAATCCTCATAACTGCTCTGTCAAGTGGATGCTATTATTACCATCGCCATTTTACGGGGAGGCAACCGAAGCTCAGAGAGGTTGGGTCATGTACCCAAGGTCACACAGTCACAGAAAGGCAGAGCAGGTATTGAACTTGGGCAGACTGACTCCAGAGTCTGTGCCCCTAACCACAGTCCTACACTGACCCTGATTTGGGGGCTTCCTGCTTCAGGAGGAGGACACCTAACCAAAAACATAGGGAGAAAGGTTTTAAATTTGCAAGTTCAAAAGGTGAAAACAAAAAGGATTCTTTTCCCCAAATGCCTGAACCAGAGAAAAGAATTACAATTTGATCCTTAAAAGTGTTCAATCCCATTTTGCAAGCCCTGGGCATTATTGATTCCTCGAGAGGTCAGTAGACAAGCCATAAAAAGGCCAACTCTCTTATTTTGTTTTTGCGAGTACCCGGGAGCTGCTGTTATTTGTGGCTTATCGGGGCATTGATTGGGGTTCCTCTGTGTGCACACAGCGAATAGTGCTTTTTCCACCAGGGTCTGGGGCCCCAGAAAGCTGCCTTTCTCCCCCTCCCCTTTCGTCCTTTGCTTGTAGGTGGTGTCCTCACCTCGCCGCCCAGCATCACTTACCTCCGGGGGCCCTCGATACTCACCATGGTGGAAAGGACACAGCACTGCTCCCCCAGAAGAATCCCACAGGCTGCCCAGCTCTCCTCAGCCCAGGAACAATAAATACTTCCTCCCCAAGTTTAAAAATAGCCCCATGACCACTTTTGGCAGTAGTAGGTGAGGCGGACACCACCTAAGGCCCCCCCACCCCCACCCCATGCCGTTCTTCTGAAGTAAGGGCAGCTCACTCGCCACCCAGTGACACGTGAGACCCAAAAAGGCATTCAAGGTTAAATAGACTGGCGGCTGGTGCATGGGGAGAGATGTGGCTCACTTTCTGCAGCGCTTGGGTGGTCAGCACTTGTGCTTGTCTGTTTTGAGAAGGAAAATGGCAGGGAGGGAGACTGTTAAAATTCTCTAACATTATCAGGCATGGGTCCCACCTCAGGGTCTTTGTACCTGCAGTCTCCTCTGCCTGGAATGCTTTTCTGTCAGACATTTGCAAGCCTCCCTTCCTCACCTCCTTCAGGTCTTTGCTCAAACGTCACCTCCTCAGTGAGACCTCCCTACCACCCTATTTAAAATAGCCATTTAGCCCTGCCCTGCAGAGACCTTTCTCTGCTTTGTTTTTCTCCCCAGCATTTACCACTTTCTAACATACCGTGCAATTCACTTATTTTGTTCACTGTCAGTGGACAGCTCCGGAGGGTGGGTCCTCTTTATTTTCCTCACCACTCTCTCCCTGGCTCCAACCTCGTGACTGGCAGGCACACAGCAGCTGCTCAATGAGTATGTGTTAATTGACTGAAGAAATAACAGCTCTCGGGCTTCCCTGGTGGCACAGTGGTTAAGAACCTGCCTGCCAATGTGGGGACACGGGTTCGAGCCCTGGTCCAGGAAGATCCCACATGCCATGGAGCAGCTAAGCCCATGCGCCACAACTACTGAGCCTGTGCTCTAGAGCCTGCGAGCCACAACTACTGAGCCTGTGTGCCACAACTAGTGAAGCCCATGTGCCTAGAGCCCGTGCTCCACAACAAGAGAAGCCACCGCAATGAGAAGCCCGCGCACCGCAACGAAAAGTAGCCCTCTAAAGGGCTAAATGGCTATTTTAAATAGGGTGGTAGGGAGGTCTCACTGAGAAGGTGACGTTTGAGCAAAGACCTGAAGGAGGTGAGGAAGGGAGGCTTGCAGATGTCTGACAGAAAAGCATTCCAGATTTCTAATCACCCTGTGTGGTAGAGACCACCTTATTTTCAGTGTCCCCATTTCACAGATGAGGAAACTGAGGCTGAGAGGCAAAATGAGCTGCCTGGAATCAGGCAGTGAAGTTGGGAGTGGATCTGAGGCTCATTTGCCTCCAGAGTCCAAGCTCTTAAAGGGCCTTGGGAAAGGCCGTTTGCTCTCAGAACGCCAAGCACTGTGGTTGTTAATCTCCCTCAGGATGGTTTTCCTCCTGTGGCCTCACAGGCAGCCTTGGGATCCAAGGAGTGAGAAGTCAGGGCTTGGAATCAAGTCATGGCCTTGTTTAGTGGCCGTGGGTGACGGGCTCCAGAGTCCACGCCTCTAAGAAGCAGAACATTCTCTCAGCTGTCCTGTCCCTGGTGGTGTGGCCCCAGTGCCGATGGCTGAGCCAGCGGTCACCCCCTCTGTGGAGCCTGCTTTGCGCCATGCACGGGGCTAGTGTGGGAGACTGCCGCTGAGTGACAAACTCCACACCCTTATGACGCTGTGTGCAACGGGTAGATGGATAAAAATAAACAATGCGCAACCCAGAGAATTTCAGGTAGTGACACATATTACAGAGAGATGAAATAGAGAGGTGGGTAGTGCCGGGCAGTAGTACCGAGCAGAGACTGGGGGAGAGTGCTTCTGGCCACAGGATGACAAGAGCCTCAGAGGAGGATGGATTGGGAATCTTTGAGGAGCAGAAGGACCATGTGACTGGAGCTGAGTGTGGGCCAGGGCACAAAGTGAGGCGAGCAAGGTGGGCAGGGCAGATCACGTGGTATGGCCTTGGGATTTCATTCCAGAAGCAAGGGGAGTTCCCAGCAGGGAGACCCTTTGGCTAACCAGCCCCCGGGCTGCCCATGCCAGGGACAATCTGATTCGGGGGCAAGGCCAGCAGGCAGCACCCTGGAATGAGATCCTATCAACCAAATCAATCTACAAATATGTGCTCAGTTACTCTGATGTGCTGAAACCTTTGTGGATGTTGCTGGAGAAAACTGGAAGATCCTTGGCCCCTAGGAATGAACAAAGTAGTTAATAAACAAGTAACACAGACTTTGCTTTCCTTACCAAGGGCCTGAGTAGGGATTGTTAGAACATTTTCATTCAACCTTAGGCAGTTTGAGGCAATGGAGTGGAGTGATTGAGCCCTCAGACTTGGAAGTCAGACAAAATTGCATTTGAACTGGTGGGCTCTGTGTGACCTTGGGCAAGTGACTTTACCTCTCTGAGCACATAAAGAAAATCTTCCTTTTGAGATTTTCCAGAGGGTGAGTGGCGATGAGGCCCAGGCAGGTCCTCAGTAAATGGCAGTGATCACTCACTTCCTTTCTCAGGTGAAAAAAATTTTTCAATTTTGGGGGTGCAAACCCAAGAATCATTTATGGCCATGACCAAAAAAAAGAACGGTGTGAGTTTTTACCTCTCTAACATGGGTTAGAATTACCCAGGAACCTTTTCTAACAGAATCTTTAATAACAAAAAATGTGTTTTCCTGTATGGGTACAGGCACAGGTACACACACTTGAGTGGGCACCTGCACCCACACACACATGCCCACACGTCTGTGTGCAGACCAAAACACACCCATGCACTCGTGCACATACACAGAGGCACATATTACACACAGACTTATGCACACTTATACACACATGCACGTGCACACAGACAGGTCAAAAAGAGCTTTTCTCTGACAACACCAGAATAAATGTTTCCCTAGCTAATAGGCACATCATGGATTTTTGTTAAAACGCTTGTGTGAGCAGTCAGTAGCTATAAATGACCAAGTGAAAAGGTTGTTGCAGCCACAGCGGATGTGTAGAATGCATGGTGAGGGTGGAGGATCCCTGGTTCAGGGGTGAGGATGGGCTCAGGCTCTCCAGAGGTGAGTGGTGCCCCTGAAGGGCATCCATATAGCTGGGCCCTCTGAGAACATATTTTATTCAACTGATCCTTTAGGAGAAGGTGCTGGGGGGAGAGTTCTGGCTCCATAGCTAGAGGTGTGGGGTCTCAATCAGGGTAATAAGTCTCTCAGGGCCTCAGTTTCCTCATCTGGAAAATGGAGACCATAATAGTACACAAACCCCCATAAGGCTGTTGAGAGGATTAAGTGAGATTGCGTATGTCAGGGAAATTCTGGGAACATGTGGCCTGAGTAGGGCATGGAGTCACATGGCTGCCAGGACTTGGGCCCACAGGCTGGGTTAGACCTTAGGCCCTGTTGTTGGAGACCCAAATACCCACTCTGGTCAATGAGCTGGGCCAGCATTGGGGAGTCCCCCAGAGCCCTGGGACAAGGCCCTGGGAGTGGCAATCCGGGAAGACTTGGGGTTTGGGTCTGTGTAGACATTCAGGGGTACGATTCAGCATCAACCTCGACCTGCACCGGGGGAGGGAGCTTCGTGGGTGGTCTGAGGCCTCTCTATCCTCGAGGCTGGCTTGGCTAAGGCACCTTGCCTAGGAACACAGTCCCACTGGGCCTGAGAGCTTTCTACTGCTGGTGGGATTCATACAGCTAAGAAGTGTCCAGCAACCAGACCTAAGTTCCATGCAGCCAAAGAGAAAAATAACTGCCCACCTGAACAGAAGTCAGAGAGAAGAACATTGGGCAGAACAATCAGAATAGCAAATTCTAGAACAATCAGAAAACCTAGTGGATTCATTTCTTAGTGCAGCTATAAAAATATTGCCATAAATTTGGTAGCTTAAAAGAGCACTAATTTATTAATCTCACAGTTCTGGAGGTCAGAAATTGAAAATGCAGGGCTGCATTCCTTCTGGAGGCTCTAGTGGAGAATCCATACTTGCCTTTTCCAGCTTCTAACACCTGCCCACACTCCTTGGCTTGTGGATGTATCACTCCAGTCTCTTGACTTCAACCTCTCTGATCCTCTTGGCTCCTTTCTGTCTTCTGAGGACCCCTATGATTACATTGGGCCCACCTGGATAATCCAGAGTAATCTCCCCACCTCCAGATTCTTAGTCACATCTTCAAAGTCCCCTTTGCTATGTAAGGTAGCATATTCACAGGTTCCAAGGATTTGGGCATGGACATTTCTGGAGAGTTTTATACTGCCCCCCACATCTAGTGAGCACAGGAGGAAACAGAGCAACAGCTGAGTAATATTAATTTCAACAATAAAATTTAAGTATATTAAAATTCTTGGAACTGTACACGAAAAAAGGTCGATTTTATTGAATGGTAATTTAAAAAATTACCCATTGACAATTTTTTAAAAAGGCGTGAGGAGAGGGAAAAAATATAAGTAGTGCAAATAGATGTACACTATTTTAAAGCAAGAATGATTTTGACCCCAGTTTCAAAGGACATGAATTACTTAAGTATTTATTGGTGCCCCCCTTTATGCAGGTTCCTGTTCTTAAGGCCTGATGTATGTCAGTAAAACTTCGTTCGGGTAAGGGGAGAGTCATAAATACTAAGCTTCAATTTGAGAAAAGTAAGAATTTATATTCAACTGCCTATGGCACAATAATCTTCTGTTTTGAAAATGTAGCAGTGTGTTAATTTGATTATTTTTTAAAACCCACGTATTGGCTTACTACATAAAACAAAAACTGAAACAAACAAACATAGAGAAATACCAGTGAAACCCCAAAATGACATCCTGGAGCTTTAAGACCTAATTTTTGAACTAAGAACTTAACTAGATGAATTGTCAACAAGGAGGGTCCCTGTTGCAATCCACATAGTGGTTTGGAAGACGGTGTGCAGGGAATATCTTGGAGGAAAATAATGAAGAGATGCAAACCATAAATATTCCAGAAGGAGGGGCTGAAACTAAACAAGTAATACAAGAAAATTTTCTTCAGCTGAGGAGAGAACGAAATCTGTAGATTGAAAGGACTCCCAAGCTCCACATGGGATGGATGAGGAAATGAACACAAACCGAGATATATCCTGGCAAAATTCACAAACTCCCAGGATTAAGAGAAAATCTGACACATTTCCAGGCTCCTGTGGAAAAAATATGAATGGCATCAGACTTTTCCTTGACAATGCTGGAAGCAAGGAGCCAGAGAACGGGGGGCTGCAGCCCACAAACCCCAGGTCCCAGCAATTGGTCATCTGCCAGATTGAGGACAGGAAGAATACTTGCTTTTGATTCTCCTTGAGATGGCCTAGTGTGACTGCTCAGGGTTTTGGAATCAGATAAACCAAGGTTTGAATTCAGGCCAGCTGTGTGATCTCAGGCAGGTTTTTTTTTTTTTTTTTTTTGCGGTACGCGGGGCTCTCTCTGTTGTGGCCTCTCCCGTTGCGGAGTACAGGCTCCGGACGCGCAGGCTCAGTGGCCATGGCTCACGGGCCCAGCCGCTCCGCGGCATGTGGGATCTTCCCGGACCAGGGCACGAACCCGTGTCCCCTGTATCGGCAGGCGGACTCTCAACCACTGCGCCACCAGGGAAGCCCTCAGGCAGGTTTTTTCCTCCTCTCTGAGTCTGTTTCCTTATCTGTAAAATGGGGAAAATAATAGCATCGCCTCATAGGGTTGTCATGAGGGTCAAATAGGACAGAGCATTGTGAACCCTCGATAAATGTTAGCCACTGTGATTGTTTTGGGGTGCTTGGTTGTTAGACCTGGGAACACCTTTCCCCAGGCCTGGAAAACGTGGTCTAACCTGGGGGAGGGGAAGTCCTTGAAGGAAGAGTAGTCCTTTTCCACTGACCGTTTGGAGCCTTGACATGGAGTGTCTCAGGGTCAAAGTGCCCATTTGAACTTGGATCCAACACCTTTGCCTGGGTTGACTGTGTTTTCAGTGGACAAAAGGGGTCTTGGAATGAGGGGAGATGGGTAAGGAGACTTTGGATTCCTATAAGACTTTGATTCCCACTTTGCTGATGATCACTGCTCCTCATATTTTTCTAAGGTAAACATTAACATTTTAAATTTCAAAACAGTATATGGATGAACAGGCAAAATGGATCTGTGCTGTTAGGGGTCAGAACAATGGGAGTTCGTAACTGTGAGAGGCCTCTAGGGGTGGGTTACTAGGTTTAGCCAAAAAAAAAAAAAAAAAAAAAAAAAAATATATATATATATATATATATATATAGAATGCCCAGTTAAATTGGAATTTGAGATAAACAGTATTTGGGGGATCTTTTGGGACACTGGGAATGTTCTGTATCTTGATCTGGGTGCTGGTTACACAGATGTGTTATGTTTGGGAAGATTTATCGAGCTACAGTTTTATGATCTGTGCCCTTCTCTGTGTGCATGTCCATAAAAAGTTAAATTAGTACAATGTGAATGAATACATTCTTACTATAAAACAGTTTGAAATGCTACAGAAATATTTTGACTAAAAATCTTCCTTTCTGTCACTTCAGCCAAATCCTCCCCAGAGGGAACCAGTGTTTGTGGTTTGATGTAAAGTCTTTTAGACTATATTTTTAATTCTTTGGTTTTTAAACATTGAGATACACCTGTAATAAGGCGCATGCCTCTTCAGTGCCCAGTGCGGTGAGTTTTTCATATGCATACACCATGTCACCACCACCCAGGTCAAGACCCAAAACATCCCAGCTCCCGGAGCCGCATCCCTGTCAACACCCCCCAAAAGTAACTGTTTTTTGACCTCTAGCACTGGAGATTAGCTTTGCCATTCTAGAACTTCAGGAAATTCCTTCCAGACTTTTTTAAAATAAAATTTTAATTTTAAGATTTACAGAAAAGTTGCAGAGTTCTCATGTCCCCCTCATTCAGTTTCCCCTAATGTTAACATCTTACGTTACCATGGACATTGGTCAAAACTAAGAAACTGACGTTGGTGCATTACTATTGACTCAACTCCAGACTTCATCTGGATTTCACTGGATTTTCCACCATTGCCCTTGTTTCTGTTCCAGAATCTATTTCAGGATTGCATCTCAGCTTCTCCCTCTCTCTCACCCTCTCAACTGCTCTCATTTGCACACACAAATATACATTTTTTGCATTAATATCATATCACGCACATACATGTACATACTAATATACTTTTTCACATTAATGATATTGACACACACATACACACACACACACACACACACACACACACAAGCCACCTGGACCTTTCTACTGTACGATGCGCCTTGGAAACCTTTTGAGAAGTCCTCCACCCTGGCCTCACTGATGGGGATAGGATGCATGTCTTCCCATCTGTGGCCAAGCGAGAGGCTGGTGGCAGAGCCAGGTCATGTAGCGGACATACTTAATACATGCTCAGAGCACCAGCTGAGCAGCGGTGTTGACAAAAAAACAAAGGAAAACCCAACAAACTTATTTTTGGAAAGGATTAGATATCTTTTTAAAAAGGATTAAAATAGTCACCACAGGGAAAATCAGAACATCGCGAGATGTTTTTACGCCGGTTTGACCATTTCATACTGTTTTTATCTTGCATTTCATATGAGGTGGTGGGAGTTGGCGTCTTTGCTGTTTTTGAGTCATGTAAAGGTTTTAATCCAGCTCCGGCGGGGGGTATTTTTTAGTTTGTTTCCTTTGTAAGTACTTTTTTCTCTTTAGCTCCTGGAATTCAAGTCTAAGCCTTTATATCCCTTCTAAGGGAAAAAGGAAGCGCTTCTCTGTATGGTTGTTTTATAAAACTCTTCAGTGGATCAAATGAATACATATATTAATATTAGTAAATTAAAGAGTTAATCTAGTAACACGTCAATATTTAAGACAGAACCTGGCACAGGAAAGTGCCATGTATGTGCTCACTGTGATATCATTGGAAGCAAACTGGTTTAGCGGGTCGCCTTGCCTTGGGCGTGATGCCCCTTTAAGGCGGGTGGTGAAGTCAGCCATCTCCCAACAGAACAAAGGCATACCAGGCCCTGCCATCCCAAAGCTGGCTGGCTGATTGGCTCTGTCACCAAGTGATAACGCCTATCTTGCTGTGTCAGGGCCCCCAGCTGTCAGCGAGAGCCACCAAGTGGGGAAGGTGGCTTTTCCAACAAGTCAGACCTGGGTAGACAAGCTTTGTGCCCAGCAGAGATGGGGCAGCCACAGTGATGGGGCACCCACTGTGTACTGAGTGCAACTTGGGCAAGCAGCATCAGCAGACTGTGCCTCTGTCTCTTCATCTGTGGAATGCGTATAACAGAGGTCCTTATTTCCAGGTGTTCCCAGCATTCTTGTGAGGTTTGAATGACTTAACCCATACTTGCAAAGTGCTACAACACTCTGGGCACACAGTGAGTGTTCAGTAAATGTCAGCTCTTATTCTAGAGCACTGGCTGTCGGCCGTGTCCAGGGAGATGGGGTAAAAAAGGTAGTATGTTCAAGCATGAATTCATTCTTTCTTCTCGCTCTACCAATCTCTTTGTCAATTAAAACGACCAGACCAAAATCCTCAGCCATCTTGATTTTGCCCCACTGGCAAAAAAGTCTATCTATTCTGCCCCTGTCAGGTCTTGCAAATCCATATCCCCTACGTCCTGCCACAGGTCTGGCCTATGGTAGTAGATCTCGATTTGTTTGAGGCTCCTCTTCTCTTGCCTTTCCACCCCTGCCTTCCACGTACCCCCCACTCCAATACTTTCCCCCCATACCCCGCTCTGATGATGAGCTGTACATGTTCCCGAACTCTCAGTGGCTCCCCACTACCTGAGGAGGGACTCTCCCCTCCTTGGTCCAATAGTTAAGATATTTTACCGCTTGACCCTGATGTACCAGAATGATACATCAGAGTCCATTGAAAGCTGGGTTCCAGGTCAGCTTCTTCACTTCCTTGACTGTAGGGCCCTGGACAAGTGACTTACCTACCCTGAACCTCAGATTCTTTACTTATAAATGGGGGAAGCAATAGTGCTGACCTTAGAAGCTTTTTTTTTTTTTTTTTTTTTTGCGGTACGCGGGCCTCTCACTGTTGCGGCCTCTCCCATTGCGGAGCACAGGCTCCGGACACGCAGGCTCAGTGGCCATGGCTCACGGGCCCAGCCGCTCCGCGGCATGTGGGATCTTCCCGGACCGGGGGACGAACCCGTGTCCCCTGCATCGGCAGGAGGACTCTCAACCACTGCGCCACCAGGGAAGCCCAGAAGCTTGTTTTTAAAGTAAAACTAGATCATTGTGCTGCTAATGACAGCAACTAACATTTATTGTATGCTTGCCCTGTGCCAGGCACTGTCCCAAGTACCATCCATTTAGTCACTCATGCAATTCGTGTGAATGGCGTTGCATGGTGCCAGGCACAGCACAGAGTATGTGCACCATGAGTACACACATGCATGTGGGGCAGGGGGAGTTATTACTGGTTACCTTTCCAGCCTCGTTTCCTATGCCAGCCCCAACCTCACCCTCCAGGCCCCTCGGGCAGAGCTCTTGGGGGAAGATGATCTGTGACACTTGGACATGTTTGAGTTGTTGAGTTGTTCCTGCTTTTAGTGACACCCTCATGGTGTAGGAAGGACACACATGAGCTGTCTGAGTGTGAGCAGGCATGTGCTGGGCCTGGAGGGGACATTAAGACTTGTGCTGGATCATTGGGGGTAGGTAATAAGGCCCCGGAGAAAGCAGGCCTGCCCACTGGGGCCACCACCCAGCCACTGTACCGTGAGCTCACCAAACTGAGGTCCCAAGAGAAATCAGATCATTATTGTCCCGCTTATCTAGAGCTCCCTGTGTGACAGGCACTGACCTAAGAGCTTTATCCATCATCTTATTTCATGCTCACAACACTGTGAGGGAGGTACTAGTGTTAGACCCATTTTCCAGATGAGGAAACTGAGGCTCAGAGAAGAGCAGTCACACTTCAGGGCCTCACTGCTAGTGCCTGGCAGATTTGAACCCTGAATGTGAGACTCCACCACTGCAATTTTCCTCACACTGCTGTTCCAGTTTTGGGCCTTAGGGACCCAGGTCCCAGCTCTCACCACCCCCAGGGAACCCAGAGGTCAGATCCGGTCCCAGGCAGCCAGACAACCCTCTGGTGGCTTTTCCTCTCCTAGTATTTTTAGCCCTCAGTCATCTGCCTTGCCTGCGTGGGGGGACTGAGGCACCCAGACAATTCCATTTTTACTGGTGCCCTTCAGATGCCCGCTGCCCACGCCCGCTCGCCCCGCAGGCTCAGCTGTCTTGGTGGCGTGCCTGGCATTCCGGGGGCATTGTTCCTCTTGGTGAGGCCCGGATTCCAGCAACAGCTGCTGCCCCGACCTCCCCCACTAGCTTTTCCACACTCCTCTGCCTGCCTGTCTGAGTCCCCTTTGCTGAAACCGTGGCATCGTGACAGCCAAAACTGTCACTAACACCCCGCTCTGGAGCTGTGCTAAGGCCGCGCTCCCAGCTCATTAGTCATCCTACCTGGGGTTCTTGGGTGAAGGACCTTTCAACATGTCTTCATCTCACACAGCTTGGCAGGGCTGGGGCCCCCGCGCCCTCCTGACACAGCCACGGGTGTTCACAGGGCTTTGATTCTGGACCAGGATTCTCAGCCTTGGCTCTGTTGACATTTGGGTCCAGATCGTTCTTTTTTATGGGGCAGGGGCTGTCCTGGGCATTGCATGACATTGAGCAGCATCCCTGGTTTTCACCCAGCAGATGCCAGAAGCAACCCTCTCCCAGACGGCGACAACCAAAAATGTCTCCAGACACGGCCAACCGTCCCCTTGTGGGGGGAAATTATCCCAGGTTGAGAACCACTGACCTCGAGAATTATTACTAGGATGGGAGAGATGGGTTCCCTGCCAGTGAAGAGTCTGAGGATGGTTAGGGGTGCTGAAGTCCACCGACCACCCTCTGCTTTTCCTCCTGCTGTCTCCTGGCCTGGCTCTGGGGAAGGAGGGACACTTGGAGTCAGATGAGATAGAATGTCACCTCTGCTGCCTGCTGCTTGGATAATGGAGGGCAAGTGACTCTTCCTTGCTGAACCTCCCTTTTCTCATCTGTGAAATTGGGTGGGTAAGAACACCAACCTCATGGGGCGCTGCGAGGCTGGATTGAGATAACACTGAACAAAATGCAACTTGGGTTTTGCCTTCCGAGGTCTTCATAAATCCTATTTCTCAGGGTAACCTATGCCCACCCTTGGATGAAAAGTTGACTTTTCTGTGCATGGCTTTTCTGCTCATTCTTAGGTAAAAGACAGTCCTATGGTCATTTAGTCCTAAATACAATCTTACTTCAATATTTAGAATGTCTAGCCCCAAATGGCAACCAAAATTCAAAACTTCTTCCTTGAATTCATGTCCAGCCTTCTGTCCTCCCTCAGCTCAGGACTGCAGGGAGTGCACAACTGTCCTGATCAAATCCCTGTAACCACTCACCTGGATGACTCCAACAGCCTCCCGGCTTCCTGTCCTTGACCCTCCACAGACTGTTGCCACATGGCAGCCAGAGGAACCTTTTCAAAGTCGGTTGTCTTCACCCATACTTTTTTTTTTTTTTTTAATTATTTATTTATTTTTGGCTGTGTTTGGGTTTTCGTTGCTGCCCGCGGGCTTTCTCTAGTTGCAGCGAGCAGGGGCTATTCTTCATTGCGGTGTGTGGGCTTCTCATTGCGGTGGCTTCTCTTGTTGCCGAGCCCGGCTTCTAGGCAAACGGGTTTCAGTAGTTGTGGCACATGGGCTCAGTAGTTGTGGCTCGTGGGCTCTAGCGCGCAGGCTCGGTAGTTGTGGCACATGGGCTTAGTTGCTCCGCGGCAAGTGGGATCTTCCCGGACCAGGGATCGAACCCCTGTCTCCTGCATTGGCAGGCAGATTCTTAACCACAGCATCACCCGGGAAGTCCCTTCACCCATACTTTTAAATTGCTCCCACTCTGTTAGGGTAAAGACTCTTCCATCCTTCTAGACCCTACTTCCCTCCCCTCTTTATCTACATCAGAGTTTCTCAATGTCACCATGCAAGGCCCTAGAACTTTCTGTCTCAGGTCTCTGAGGATACCTACAAAGGAGGAATAGCAAATACAAGGCACACAGCATGCGCACACCACTCTCTAATCCGGTGCCCATGGCAGACATTGCTAGTCAATCACAGCACTCTCCCTCATTCAGTCATGCTCAATTGGAGCTGGCAAGGGAGATGAGCTGACATCCTCGACCTCTCTGACGTGGTTGGAGGTGGGGGATAAAAAGGGATGCCATCAGTACTATTGACATTTGGGGCCAGATAATTCTTTGTTGTTGGGGGCTGACGTGTGCATTGGAGGATGTTGAGTAGCATCCCTGGCCTCTTCCCACTAGATGCCACCCAGTCATAGCAATCAAAGAAATTGCCAGACATTGCCATGTGTCCCCTGGAGCAGGGGGCAAAACTGTCTCCATTAGAGAACCACTGTTTTAGTTAACGTTCTTCCTTCCCCAACTCCCCAGATGAAGGTTGCTAGCACTGGGCTCCTTTCTCTCTCACTTACCACAGTTGCATTTTGCATTTCTTTGTCATTATTTGACGAGCATCTGACTCCCTGCCTGGGCTGTAGCTCCACAGTGTAGAGACTGTGCCTATCTTGCTCACCATCTTCCCCTGGTACCCAGCACCGTGCCTGGCACATAGTAGGCACTCAATCAATATTTATTGAATGGCTGAATGATGCTCTGTTGCAGCATTCACTGCACCTTCTTATCATTTTGTCAATCTGTCTCTCCAGAACCTTCCAGGACAGAGACCAGGATTCATTCATCTTTCCAGGACCCTCAGTCCTGGCACATAGTAGGTGATTGCTATAGACTTGTTCCATGGAACTGAATTCAAAAGGGACTGAGGATGGTCTTGGGAGTGAGTCCAGAACACATGTGTAAAAGGCCTGAGCAAACTTCAATGCAGTTCTTTGGGGGCTGAAGTCAGTGGTCCTCATGCCCACCCCTACCTGTAGGCTTCAGGCCTGCTGGGTCCCCTCTGGCTCACTGAGAGAGCATCACGGCATCGCTTTTTATCTCTCGCCACCATCCGTGTCAGAGAGGTTAAGGATCTCCCCTACCAACTTCAACTGAGCATGGTCATCCTGGCTTAGTAAGAAAGAGTGCTGGGACTGATTAGCAATGTCTGCCATGGGTGTCGGATAAGGTAGTGGTGTGTGCATGCCATGTGCTACACATTTGCTATTCAACCTTTGTAGGTATCCTCTGAGACAGAAAGAAGGCCCTTGAGTTATGTGTGGTGAGGAGAACAGGCGAGAATTTGGGGGTTGGGACACACAATGGAGCAGTTCTATTTCCCCAGGAAAAGCCAGACAGAGAAAGCTAAGTTTGCCCTGTTCTCCTGGGTGACTTTGGACAAGGGAACAGGAGCCTGAGGGATTAAGGGGGAGTGTGTGCTAATATTTCCGTATCCTGGCCAGGAGCAAGGGCATTTTACAAAGGACAAAAATAGACAGGAAAGATGAGGAAGATAAAGAGGGATGGATCATGGAATCCACTCTGGAATGAAGGTGTGAGGCCAAAAAGAGCCTCTGAAGTGAGTCATGGTTTTACAAGGTGAACAGGCCCCAGGGAAGGGAATGGTTCTGCCTGGTACAATGCCCAGAGACTGTCCTCAGGGTGAAAGAGCGATTATTAATACAAATGGATAAAAACAGGTTGATCTTAATTCTGAGCAGAGAGCTGGGACCCCTGGATCCATGAGGTATGCTTTGGGCTGCAGGTGACAGAAAACCATTAGCCAGAGCTTAAACCAATGGGGGACTGTTTTTCTCTTTCAACAAGGAGTTTGGGAATCGGTAGTTGCAGGGTTGTTTGGTAGCTGGACATGACCAGGATCCTGATGTTCTTCCCATGATTCTATTGACTTTCCTTTCATGTTCCCAAGATGGCAGCCACAGATCCAAGTAGCCTGTCTACTTCTTATCAGGCAAGCAAATATGTTTCCCAGAAAGCCCCTAGAAGACTCTCTATACACTTCATGGGCCAGAACAAAGTAAGGTGCCCATGTCTACATCAAGCCTGGCCTACTTTCTCTGCAATCAAAGTCTCTTTGGCCAAATCCTGAACATAGTCAGAGTTCTGTTAGCAAGAAAAAAGATGGCAAATGGATCTGGGGTAGACGATAAATAATGTCTGCTCACCAGTCCTTCCAAAATAACTGAAATAATTTTTTCCCCAAATATATAGTGGAATACAAAATACTCTACAACAAAAATTTCTACAGCAAAAGAGTGAGTCTAGTTAAACAGGTTTCTCAGTTGCAGAACTTCTCAGAGCCTTTAACAATAACAATTGGTATTTTTTGAGTACTGACCACTTGCCAGGCACTGTATCAGTTGCTTTATTTCTATTATCTCATTAAATCCTTGTAATAACTCTGTGGAACCGAGAAAGTAGAAACTAAAGAAGAGGGCAGAGCCAGGATTTGAACCCAGAATTCTGATCCTACACCATTGTGCAATACTGTATCCTGAAGAGCAAAGAGTTAACTAAAATGGGCAAATTATTCTTCTCTGGGGAGATAATTTGCCAAGGTTGAAAGACTGGAAATTTCCTCCCACCCTAAACGGCCCCTGACTACTGGCAGCAGAATTCAAATTTAAATATCATGTTCTTTTGTGGATTTCCCAAAATTGAAGTCTACCCCATTACTCTTCTTCACCATGTTCTCTTTTCAGAGCACTTTACCACAGTTTTAAATTAGATATTTAAATTTATTTATGGGTGAAGCATCTGTCTCCTCCCTAGAATATCAACTCCATGACAGCTGAAATTTTTATATTTTTCTCTGCTGTATCCCCAGCACCTAGAACCCTGCCTGGCTAGCAGTAACTGCTCCATAAAAATGCTAAGTCAGTAAGCAAACTTGACCAATCCATTTCCTCTTTCTGTAACTGAACTTGCACATTCATTTAAAAGTCTGGGTAAAAACTGGATTTGAAGTTCTCCTTTTGTGAGGTGGGTTGGATAAAAAGAATACAAAGTAAACACAAAACCTAGGAAAAACCCTGTACTTGAACTGGCTCCAGGGGAGCCAGAAGTTCCAAAAAAGATCCCTGGAGGGTTGACTCTGAATTGTGGCTGATATCCCTTAAGGTGAGTCTGGGCCAAATTTCTCATCAGGAGCAATCCTTCCGCTGTGAGAGGTGAACTGTGCCTGAATCAGGACCCCTCAGGACCCCACAGCTGAAAGAGTGGGCCCCATTTCCTTCTCATCCCCTCTTCCAGCCTGAAAAAGCCTCCACATACCTATCTGGTTGCCCAGAGGAAAACACGGGGGCTTCATCCCCATAACCTTTCCACCTGGTTTCTTTCCAAATTCCCAGGTTTAATCATTTTTCAAATGTTATCTGGGGCCACAGCAGAGCACTGCATTCTTCAAACGTCCCAGCAGGGGGCGGTGCTATGTTAGGGCTCAGCGCAGCTACGTTTGCTCGCTGGCAAGTGATGGGAGCAGAAATCTGGAAAGGGAGAGGACATCTTTTCTCCCACCTGTCCCTCACCAAGCCTGCCAGATCCATCTCATCCATAGCACTTATGAAAACCAGAAGGGCGAGGACTAAAGTCTTCGTGCAGGAAAACCATTTGTTTATATTTCATTCATTCCTCAAGTATTTATAGAGCTCGATTCTGCTCCAAGCCCTGTTCTAGGCTCTGGGAATCAACAAGGAACAAAATAGACAAAATTTTTTACCTCCTGGAGCTGACCTTTTGGCTGAGGATGAGGGGTGAGAGATCATAGATGATAAACATAATAAATAAGCAAATTACAAATTCGGTTAGAAGTTGATAAGTTCTCCTATGAAATAAAAGAGGGAAATACAGCATGTTAAGAAGGAAGAGAGGGCTTCCCTGGTGGCGCAGTGGTTGAGAGTCCGCCTGCCGCTGCAGGGGACACGGGTTCGTGCCCCGGTCCGGGAAGATCCCACGTGCCGTGGAGCGGCTGGGCCCGTGAGCCATGGCCACTGAGCCTGCGCGTCCGGAGCCTGTGCTCCGCACTGGGAGAGGCCACAATGGTGAGAGGCCACAACGGTGAGAGGCCCGCGTATCGAAAAAAAAAAGAGGGAAGAGAGAGAGGTGTATGGGGACAACATAAAATGGTCAGGAAGGCTCCTGGAGAAAGTGACATCTGAGCAAAGACTTGAAGAAATGGAGGATATCTGGGGAAGAATATCCCAGGCAGAGGGAACTGCCAGGGCAAAGGCCTTGAGGTGGGATCGAGCTGGTGTGTTATTTAGTTTTGAAAGTAAAACGTAATATTCACTTATTGTGGAAAAAATAGATACTGAAAAAGAAAAATATCACTTGTAATTCCTCTACCCAGGAATAACAATTTAACACGTTGGTGTATATTTTTGTGGCCTACTTTTAGACATACACATGTACAAATACACATAGATATTCTTTTTTTTTAACAAATGGGAGTCATTCCATACATATAGTTTCATAACCACTTATTTGCTTAATAATATAACCAGAAGACCGTTCTGTGTCAGTAAATATTGATTCACATCATTATTGTAACAGCTGTAGAATGTCCCCCTGTATGGATGTGTCCCATATTTTATTCAACCATTTCCCCCTTTAATGGGCGTTTAGGCTGTTTTCTGTTTTTCTCAATTATAAATGGCGATGTAGTCACCATTCTTGTAACATTTTTACATTGTCCAAGTATCCAGTTATTTCATTAAGATGCACTTCTACAAGTGGAAATGCTGGACTGAAGGTTGTACACACTTTGAAAGCTATTATTTTTGAGACCTGGGTGTTTCTTTCTTTTTTTAAAAAAATTTAATTAATTAATTAATTAATTTTAATAGATCTTTATTGGAGTATAATTGCTTCACAATACCATGTTAGTTTCTGTTGCACAGCAAAGCAAATCAGCCATATGCACACACATGTCCCCATATCCCCTCCCTCTTGAGCCTCCCTCCCACCCTCCCTATCCCACCCCTCTAGGTCATCACAAAGCACCGAGCCGATCTCCCTGTGCTATGCTGCTGCTTCCCACCAGCCAACTATTTTATACTCGGTAGTGTATATATGTCGATGCTACTCTCACTTTGCCCCCCTTCGCCCTCCTACCCCATGTCATCAAGTCCATTCTCTATGTCTACCTCTTTATTCCTGCCCTGCAACTAGGTTCATCAGTACCATTTTTTTTTTTTTAGATTCCATATATATGTGTTAGCATACGGTATTTGTTTTTCTCTTTCTGACTTACTTCACTCTGTATAACAGACTCTAGGTCCATCCACCTCACTACAAATAGCTCAATTTCATTTCTCTTTATGGTTGAGTAATATTCCATTGTATATATGTGCCACATCTTCTTCATCCATTCATCTGTCGATGGACATCTGGGTTGGTTCCATGTCCTGGCTATTGTCAATAGTGCTGCAATGAACATTGTGGTACACGTCTCTTTTTGAATTATGGTTTTCTCAGGGTATATGCCCAGTAGTGGGATTGCTGGGTCATATGGTAGTTCTATTTTTAGTTTTTTAAGGAACCTCCATACTGTTTTCCATAGTGGTTGTATCAGTTTACATTCTTACCAACAATGCATGAGGGTTCCCTTTTCTCCACACCCTCTCCAGCGTTTGATGTTCATAGATTTTTTGATGATGGCCATTCTGACTGGAGTGATGTGATACCTCATTGTAGTTTTGATTTGCATTTCTCCAATAATTAGTGACGTTGAGCATCTTTTCATGTGTCTCTTGGCCATCTGTATGTCTTCCTTGGTGAAATGTCTATTTAGAGATCTGGGTGTTTCTTAAGAGGGCCTTTCGGAGGGTTTCAGGGCAACCCTACAGAGACTGGAAGACATGCTCTTTGGTATGAAGTTGTGTTTTCTGAGGAGAAATAAAATCCCTACCAGAGGGCTTATCTCTAGGGGCTGGCCATCTGGGCAGTTTTTATTTTAATTTTCTTTTTTATGCATTTCTATATTAGATTTTTCTATATTGGGCATACATTGCTCTTGATAATAATTTTTCTCACAAAAGCGATATTTGCTTTTTATAAAAAACCTAACACAAGAGAAATCTGTAAAGTAGAAAGGGAAGGTCCGCATTGCCCCAGAAGCTGCCACAGTCTATTTTGTGTGTCCAGCTTTTAGATGTGGTCTGGCCCCCATCCACATTTCTTATTTTATTGACACATCTCTCTTCCCTGTGCTCACTATGCTCCAGCCACACTGGCCTTCCTGCTGTTATTCAAATATAGCAAACTCATTTGGCCTCAGGGCCTTTGCACCAGCTATTCACATTGCCTGGAGCCCTTCCCCCAGGTCTTCAAATGGTTGGCTCTTTGTTCTCTCTCTGTCTCAGCTCAAACGTCCCCTCCTGAGAGAGAGGCATCCCCCAGCCACCCTGAGTAAAGAAATTCTTCTCTCAATCTATCACATCATCCCGCTTTACTTTTTCCTTAGCACTACCACAATCTGAATAGATCTTGTTATATTTATTTGCTTCCTTTGTTCTGTCTTCCCTATTAGACCAGAAGCTCCTTATAAGCAAGCATCTTTAACTGCCTTGTCCTACCACTGTAGAGTGATTGACCCACAGTAGGTGCTTGATAAACATTATGAATGTGAATGAAGGGACATACATAAACAGGCATATCCTTAAAACCCAAATGGAGAACTCTTACAGCTCAACAATAAAATGACAAATAACCCAATTAAAAAATGGGTAAAAGGGCTTCCCTGGTGGCGCAGTGGTTGAGAGTCTGCCTGCCGATGCAGGGGACACGGGTTCGTGCCCCGGTCTGGGAGGATCCCACATACCGCGGAGCGGCGGGGCCCGTGAGCCATGGCCGCTGAGCCTGTGCGTCCGGAGCCTGTGCTCCGCAGCGGGAGAGGCCACGGCAGTGAGAGGCCCGCGTACCGCAAAAAAAAAAAAAAAAAAAAATGGGTAAAAGACTTGAATAGACATTTCTCCAGAGAAGACATACAAATGGCCAACAAGCACATGAAAAGATATTCAACGTCATTAGTCATTAGGGAAATGATACTGCTTTATACTCATCAGGATAGCTATAAAGAAAAAATAGAAAATAAAGGCATTAGCAAGGATATGGAGAAATTGAAACTCTTGCACACTGCTGGTGGGGGTGTAAAATGGTGCAGTCGCTGTGGAAAACAGTTTGGCATTTGCTCAAAAAGTTAAACATAGAATTTCTACATGACCCAGCAATTCCACTCCTAGATGTATACCCAAAGGAGGTGAAAACAGGTACTCAAGCAAAATCTTGTACACGAGCATTCATAGCAGCACTACTCACAGCTGCCAAAAGGGGGAAAAAAACCCACATGTCCATCACCTGATAAATGGACAAACAGCTCTAACCAGGCAGTGGAATATTATTCAGCTATAAAAAAAGAATGAAGTTTGATACCTACTACAACATGAATGAACCTTGAAAACATTATGATTAGTAAAAGAAGCCAGACATAAAAGGCCACATGTTGCATGATTCCTTTTCTATGAAATATCCAGAATATGTTAACCCAAAGAGACAGAAAGCAGATTAGTGGTTGCCAGGGGCTGGAGGAGGAGGGAATAGAGAGTGACTGTTTAATGGGAACAGCGTTTTCCTTTTGGGGTGATGAAAACGTGCTGGAGCTTAGATAGAGGTGATGGTTGCACAACATTGTGAATGTGCTAAATCTACTGAATTTTTCACTTTAAAATGGTTAATTTTGTTTTGTGAATTTTACCTCACTAAAAATACTGTCACAACAATAATCAATCAAATTAGGATGTTACACACTTTTTAAAAATCAAATGGGCTCACTTAAAACATGCCTTCTCTTCTTGCTTTCTCCACTTAACACTATATCTTAGATATTGTCCTCTGAGGGGCTACTTTGTTCTTGGTAATGGCTGCAGAGATTTCCACTGTGCAAGTCACATGAGTTGTTTATTCGGTCCCCTGTGGATGGATAGCCCATTGTTTTGCCACTGTATACAATGATGGATGGAACATCTCCAAGCTCTAGTCTGCGGCCTCCTTGAGGGCAGGATCATACTGAGCAGGGCTGAGAGGGTGCATAGACGTCAACAGACCCCCGCTCTCTGCACCTTCTGCATGCCCAGCACAGTGCTTCACTTTAGGGTTTGTGCAGGAAGTAGGAACAAAAGGAAGAAACAAACCAGAGGAAGGCATGAAATGGGCAGTGAGGAGGGAGAGGAAGGGCAAAGCAAAATGTGGTCCCAGCATGGGCATGGGAGACAGGCAGCTGAAGCTTCAGTCCACTCTGTACTGCCTCCTAGCTGTGAGATATGGGCAGCTCACCTAACCTCTTAGAGCCTTAGTTTCCTCATTTGTCAAGTGGGTACAATTTCAGTCCCCATCTTGTGACATTGTGAAGATTAGCTGATTGATGTCTGCAAGTGTATCACACAGGGCTGGGTACATAGTAGGTTCTCAGAAAGTAGCAGCTAAAATAATTCTTGTTGTTATTATTTCTATCATTGTTGCTATTTCACCTCTATGAATAGCTAGAGAAAAGTCCAATATACCCATTTTGCAGGTAAAGAAGTTGAAGGAAAAGGTCACCAGCTGGGTTGCATAGCTCGTAACCCACACGTGGCAAATAAGAACCTGTTCTGGGATGCACCACATTTTCTGGCTCCCTGAGCCAAGCTTCTCCTGTGACATCCTTGATGTCCAGGATGGGAACTCCCAGCTTTCCCAGGACGCCAGCATTCCGGTATCCAGAGAGCAGAGAATCAGACTCTGCCCAGAGAAGGTTGGCATCTGGGGGCCATGACGTGACCATCTCTACTCAAGCTGTCATGTGTCACCAGCTTGAGGCATGAAGAAGCAGAAGAAAGCAATGAAGCAGGTGCTCCAACGGGAGCCCAAGGCCATGGAGAGGCAAGGGAAAGGGTTGAGAGTGAGAACCTGGGTCCTTAGGAACTTAGCTCACATGCTCCAGGTGATGGAGGACCTGCGGAGTGTTGGTGAGCGAGTTGTGTGGGAGGATGGGGATCCACGACTGTCCTCCAGAAGACTCCCAGGCAAGGCGACTTTGACCGAGACATCTTCAGGGTCTGCCAGGACCTCAGCAGATGTTTCATGATGTGTTTTGAGATCCCCAGATGAGAACAGCGGTGGGATTCATAACAGAATGCTCGGTTTCCAGCCAGGACCACAGCTGTGCTTTTCTGTAGTTGTGAAAAAAAAAGGTCTTTCTAAAATTTTCTGATAGAAGTAATATATGCTCATAGCCAAAAACAAGTTAGAAAACGCAGACAAGTATAAAGAAGAAAAAAATTATCTGGAGTTCCCCCAGCCAGAAATGAGCATGGTTAACATTTCTTCTAGACTTCTAATGTATTCTGACACATGCACTCCCCGCCCCCATACTAAACATATTGCTTCTTATTTTGCATTTTTTTACACTTAAAATATGTCATGAACACCTCTGCATGTCAATAAATATAGCAGAACGTCATCCTTTTTAAAGGTTGCACTGTAGTCCATGGATGTACCAGCATTTATTTACAAACCCCCTCTTCATGGATCTATGTTGATTCAAATTTTTGTCTGTATATAAGCCATTTTGTATTGCTGTCCTTTTATCTTATCTGACTACTTCTTTAGAATTAATTCCCAGTAGTGCAATTGTAGGGTACTTTTTAAAAAGATATGATGCGTAGAACCAAATTGCCTTCCAGAAAGATGCTAATTTACACACTCACCAGTTGTGTATGATATTATCCCATGTACTCACTAAAACTGCTTACTTGAGAGATTGAATATATTTCCAAAGTGCTTTTTGGCCATTTTTTATTCCTCCTCTTTTTCATCCTTCTTATTTGGTATTGCATGTTTCTATCATTTTCCCATGCTAAAAAAACTGGAAATATATTACAGTTATGTTTGCAAATATATTGCAAATATTTTTCCAGTTTTCTAATTGTCTTTGTTATTATATTTCTCTTTTTTTTGTGGTAAAATACACATTACATAAAATTTACCATTTTAACTGTTTTTTTTTTTTTTTTAATTTTTGGCTGCACCGTACAGCATGCGTGATCTTAGTTCCCCAACCAGGAATTGAACCCGCACTCACTGCAGTGGAAGCATGGAGTCTTAGTAACTGGACCTCCAGGGAAGTCCTCATTTTAACCGTTTTTAAGTGTACAGTTCAGTGGCATTAAGTACATTCACATTGTTGTGCAACCATCACCCCCATCCATCTCCAGAACTCTTTTATCATCCCAAATTGAAACTCTGTACCCATTAAACACTAACTCCCCATTTTCCCTTCCCCCCCAGCCGTTGGTAACTTCTGTTCTTCTTTGTGTCTCTATGAATTTGACTATTCTAGGAACCTCATATAAGTGGAATCATACAATATTTGTTCTTTTGTGACTGGATTATTTCACTTAGCATGATGTCGTCAAGGTTCTTCTGTCTTGTAGCATGTGTCAGAACTTCCTTTTTAAGGCTGGATAATATTTCATTGTATGCATATACCACATTTTGTTTATCCATTCATCCATCAATGAACACTTGAGTTGTTTCCACCTTTTGGCTATTGTGAATAATGCTGCTGTGGGCTTCCCTGGTGGCGCAGTGGTTGAGAGTCCGCCTGCCGATGCAGGGGATACGGGTTCGTGCCCCGGTCCGGGAAGATCCCACATGCCGCGGAGCAGCTGGGCCCATGAGCCATGGCCGCTGAGCCTGCGCGTCCGGAGCCTGTGCTCCGTAACGGGAGAGGCCACGACAGTGAGAGGCCTGCGTACCGCAAAAAAAAAAAAAAAATAATAATAATAATAATGCTGTGAACATGGTATATAAATATTTCTGAGTCCCTACTTTCAATCAGTTTGTATATATACCCAGAAGTGAATGTCCTTAACTATTAACTTTGCCTTTTAACATTGTTTATGACTTTTTTTACATGCAGAAGTTTCACCTTTTAAAGTATTCGTCTATCAATCTTTTTCATATTGCTTTGGCTCTAGGGTCCTTTCTATACTATTTTAAAATACCTCTAGGTAAGGGCTCTGTTTATTCATTACAGTGTAACAAACCACCCCATAACTTAGTGACTTGAGAAAACAATAATCATTTATTTTGCTCATAAATCAGCAATTTGGACAAGACTCAGTGGGGTCAGCTTGTCTCTGCTCCATGGGGCTTCAGCTGAGGCAGCTCACTTGGAGATAGGAAGATCCACTTCTAAGATGGTTCACTCATATGGATGTCTTGGTGCTAACTGCTGGCTCTAGGATCCCAGCCAGGGCACTGAACTGAGGACTTTGGTTCCTTTCCATGTGATCCCCTTCAAAGGCTGCTTGGGCTCCCTCACAGCATGGTGGCTGAGTTTCAAGCATGAGCATCCTAAGAAATCAAGGCAGAAATATACGGTATTTTTGTGACTTATCCTCTGAAGTCACACAGTGTCATTTTTGCTGTACTGCATTGGTTAGGGCAGTCATAAAGCCCGGCCCAAATTCTAGGGGATGGGATATAGATTGGAAAGTTGGAAAGTTCTAGAAGAGCATATGGGCTGGGAAATACTGTTGCAGCCATTTTTGAAAAATATAACCTTCCAAGTCTGCTCTCTGGCCACAACAATTCATATCCCTCCTACATGCGAGATGCACCCTTTCAAGACCTCCCAAAAGTTTTATGCCATTATAGGATCAGGCTCAATATCAAAACCCAGGATCTTATTATCTAATCAGGTCCAGGTACAGATGAGGCTCCTCAGTTACAAGGCCTTGGGCATAGCTCCTTGGTACCTTCCTTCTGGACCTGAAGACCTGTGAACTAAAGAGCAAACTGTCAGCCTCCCACACCCGACGTACAATGGGGGCACGATTGATATAGACCCTCCCATTCAAAGAGGGAGAAAATGGGAGTATAAAGCAATCACAGGTCCATAGCAATTCTGAATCCAGCTGGGCAAATTGTTGGTAAATTTGCCAATTTCTTGATTAAGGACCCAGTATTGCTCCCTGGGTATGATTCTGAGCTATCCTTTTTTTTCCCCCATAAAATATAGCCTTTCTTGCAGCTGAGTCATTTTCTCTGCTTGCTTCCTACCCATAGAAGTCTGGAGACTCAAAGGTTCCATTTCATTTTGCACTGTCTCTGTTCCTTTTAGTCCTAGCTGGTACTGCTTCCACCAGAACAATTTTATTAAAAAAAACTTCGTGGGTTTTCTATGAATCTTATTGAGGTTTGTGCTATTAAAGAAAAGCCAAAATAGCAAATGTCTTCAAGATAAGCCCTTTTCTATCTTGGACTACCATTGAGGCTACTGTAGAACAATGCCCTTAAAATTCTTAGCTCCTTATTGTACAGTGGAAGGCATCTGTGAGGCATGGCCTGTAGATCCTTAGAGGGGCTTTTGTCTACTTGAAATTCTCTATAAGGTACTGCCTTATATCTTTCTGGTGTCTTAGCAAAGGAACTTACAGTCCCACCTGGATTCGATATTTGATCTGAAGTCTGCCCTCCCTTTCCTTTCCCTCTTCCTCTCTTCCTCTCTTTCTTCCCAAAGAAGCTCACGTTCTGAGGTTTCAGTGGACATGAATTTTTGAGAAACACTATTCAATCCAGTACAGTCTTTTTAATTTAGCCATTCTAATAGGTATGTAGTGGTGCCTCACTGTGGTTTTAATTTGCATTTCCCTAACAAATGTATGTTCATATCTTTTGCCCATTAAAAAATTAGTTTTGAGAGTTCTTTATATATTGCGAATACAAGTTGTTTATCAGATATGTGACTTGCAAATATTTTCTCCCAGTCTGTAGCTTGTGTTTTCATTCTCTTAACAGTATTACTCAAAGAGTAGAAGTTTTAAATTTCAATGAAGTGCAATTTAGCAATTTTTTAAATGGCTTATGCTTTTGGTATTCTAAGTAATCTTTGCTTAATCCAGGGTCACAAAATTTTTCTTTTTTCAGGAAGCTTTTTAGTTTTATATTTAGGTCTATGAGCCATTTTGACTTAATGTTTGTATGTGGGGCGAGGTGTAGGATGTCTTCTTTCACCATTTCTGTTCAACATTGTACTGGAGGTTATAGCCACTTTGATAAGGCAAGAAGAAGGAATAAAGAACATTATATTGGGAAAGAAGAATTAAAATTTGCAGATAACATGATCACCTATGTAGAAAAATCTGATGGAATCTTAAAATAACTACTAGAACTAGTAAGTGAGTTTAGCAAGGTTGCAGAATACAAGGTGATTATATTATACAAAGATCAATTGCATTTCTATATACAGGCAACGAACAATTGGAAATTGGAATTTAAAAATACCATTTACAATAGCATCAAAAATAAGAAATATCTAGGGATAAATCTGACAAAAGATGTGCAAGAGTTGTAGACTGAAAACCTCAAAACACTGCTGAGAGAAATTAAAGAAGACCTAAATAAATGGAGAGATATAGCTTATTCATGGGTCAGAATGCTCAATATTGTTGAGATGTCAGTTCTCCTCAAATTGAACTATAGATTTAATGCAATCCAAAATCTCAGCAGACTTTTTGTGGAAATTGACATGCTGATTCTAAAATTCATATGCAAAGGACTTAGAAAAGCCAAAACAACATTGAAAAATAATAACAAAGTTGGAGAACTAACACTACCTGATTTCAAGACTTATTATAAAACTACAGTATTCAGGACAGTGTGGTATTGGTATAAAGGTAGGCAAAATAGATCAATGAAACCAAATAGAGTCCAGAAATAGACCCACACATAAATGGACAACTGATTTTTTACAAAGGTGCAAAGACAATTTGGTGAAGAACAGATAGTCTTTTTCTCATTCTAAATTGGGTTGTTTGTTTTGTAATAAAATTGACTTTCTTTTTAAGATTGAGTTTTGAGAGTTTTTAAAAATCTCCTTATCCTGGATGTCAGTCCTTCATAAGACATGTGTTTTGCAAATATTTTCTCCCTGTATGTAGCTCCTTGGCTTTTCATTTTCCTAATGGTGTCTTTGAAAGAGCAGTTTTAAATTTGGATGAAGTCCCATTTATCAGCTTTTTCTTTACAATTTGTGTTTTTGTTTCCTATATCAGAAATATGCTTCACTCAAGTCACAAAGATTTCTCCAATGTCATCTCCTAGAAGTTTTATAGTTTTAGGTTTTACATTTCAGTCTATGATCCATTTCAAGTTAATTTTTGTATAGATAGTTAGATATGGGCTGAGATTCTCTTTTTTTTTTTGCGTATAGGTGTCCACTTGTTTTAACACTGTTTGTTGAAAGAGCTATCCTTTCTCTATTGAATTGCCTTTGCACCTTGGTTGAAAATCAATTGACCATATATGAGTGGGTCTATTTCTGGGCTCTCTATTCCGTTCCATTGATCTATGTTTCTATCCTTTCACCAATACCACACTGTCTTGATTCCTGTAGCTTTATCGTAAGTCTTGAAATCAGGTAATAAAAGCCTGAGGTCTTTTCTCAGTTGGATAATTTTTTGCCCTCTGGAGAGAATGGGAATGGGAAACAGTTTTGTTTGTGAGCCCAGCAGGTCCTGCTTCCTTTATATGTAATAGTTTGTTCTTCAGTCAACTTTCTCCTTTTGTGTTTTATCATAGGTAGCAAGAAAAAGCCAGATGACACTCTCAATATTCTTCTATTTCATTGAGTTCATTACACGTTTCTTCTTTTCCACGTTTCTGCAGATGACAAACTCCCTGCCAGCACATAAGGTTTCCCTTTCCTCCAGTTTCTGATAACATTTTTCTTAACTCCCACTGACGTCCTCCTCAAAGCTTCATAGGCTTTTAGTAGCTCCAAGGCCCTGGGAAGGTTTCAGATGTGTGGTTTGGGCTCAGAGTCTCTGGTGCAGTTGTAGTCAAGTGGAATTAGGGGCAGCTAGATGCTGATCAGCCTCTCTCTCTCATCATGGAGTCCTAGGGCTTCTCCATGTGGTCTTCTGCCTAGGCTAGTTGGGGCTTCCTCACAGCATGGCAGTCTCAGGAAAGCCAGGCTGCTTGCGAGGCAGCTGAAGGCTCAAGGGTGAGTGTTTCAGCTCACAAGGAAGAAGCTACACCATCTTTTATGACCTAGTCTTGGAAATGAAATATGGATGGAAGCCATTCCCACTATACTGTATTGATCCAGGCAGCCACAAGCTCACCCAAGTTCAAGGTGGGTGGGTGGGTGGGGGACATTGACTCCACCTCTTGGTAGGGTAGTGGCAAGATTCTAGATGAGCATTTGGCAGTAGGAGATATTTTTGTGGCCATGCTTGAAAAACACACTCTAACATAGTAAGGAAACACCTCATTTATGAAATTATTTTCTTTATGCCGAACAAACCAAAAAACCCACTCATGCCCAATCATTATTTAATGCATTTCCTCATTTCATCTTTCTTGAGACTTCCTCTGGGGACTTAGGTATCAAAATCAGTGGGGTACTGCAGATAGCTTGTACTGGCTCGTGAAAGCTGATTGTAAAATTTTCGGGAATTCTGCATGCTGGTTGTTAAATACAGCAATTATTTTAAATTACATTATATAATCTCACACTTGAATAGATTAAATTAAAAACAGGTAATAAATATGCAATCCTCATCACTTCCTAATTATTTTAAACATTTTGCTATTATCTATGCTCATTTGGTCTATTGTACCTGTGTGGTGGAATGACTGTGTAATGGTGTTTCACTGTGCCTCTCTTCCCAACTCCACATTCAGTGGCTTTGCAGTGGTAGCATGAATTAGGCCATAGTGGAATATTTACACCACAGAAATTGGCAGTTGCTATAAATCAGGGCTTTGTGTGGTTGATTGTCTCGCCCTAATAAAGAGATGAACAAAATATTAATAATGCAGACTAAACTTGAAAGTGTGTCGGGTTGTACCCATTTCATTGTGAATAGCGCTAAATATTGGGGGAAATATTCTCCCAGTATTCAAGAACTATTATTCAATTGAGCAAAGAAGTTGCTCACATCATTCATGGACAAGTGAAGTTCTAACTTACATTTTCATTGTTTCACTTTCACATTACTCATTAATGTAAATGAAAAATCAACCAACATTCATCTCAGAATTACACTCATGGTTGAGGTGCAACTTCATTTGTCAAATCATGATTGACTTGCAATCATAGATAGATGATGGATATAGTTTGGCAAAAATCAATGAAATTACTTATTACAAAATTTAGTATTTCTTACAAATATTATTAGTAGATTTTGTGCTGCACTTTTTTACATTAGTAAAAATTCATGATAAAAAACACTTATGTACACATACACATGCATACACTCTTTTTTTAGGAGAGTCAGTTGTTATTTGCCCACCACTGATCAAATCCCACCATCAAAAGAATGCTTTTTAATTTACTGAGTGTCAGAAAATAATAATAGCTAACATTCATTGAGCGCTAGCTCTGTGCAGGTGCTGTTCTGTCTTTTACTTGTCTTATTTAATCCTTAAAACAACCCTGTGAGGTGGGTACTATTATTATTACCATTTTCAAGATCAAACAGCGAAGGCACAGAGAGGTAGAGTGACTTGCAAGGTCACACAGCTGAGAAATGATTGAGCCAGAATTTAAAGCCACAGAGACTGGATCCAGAGCCTGTGGATCTTAGCTCTTACTGTTTTCTGCTTCTCCAAGGGCAATGTGCTAAGTGCCCTGGAGAGTCATAAAATAATCTAACAGTTCCAATGATAGTAAACACAATACTATGTACCAGGCTCTGTGCTAAGTGATTTCCATGTCTTGTCACCTAATTACCAAACATCCAGTTTTTGCGATTATTTCTGTTTTGTAGGAGAGGAAACTGAAACACAGAGATTAAGATGCCTTGGTCAGGAATTGGTGGGCTGGGACTGGAACCCAGGTCTGTCTGAATGTTGGCCCTCAGCTCTTTCCCACACAATGTAATCCCAGAATCAGTCTGTTCATAGATGATATGTCCCCAAATAGGAAACTAGGGAGAGAATGTGTCCTTAGCTAGAGCTCAGAATCACATCTTTGAACTTGACCCTGTTCTGGGACTGTACTTCTCTTTGGAACCTCTGCCTGTTGGGGTGAATCTGGAGCAGAGGCCAGGCTTGGCGTGAGGACTTCATAAAACTGAGATTCAGTGAGACAGAGCCCTCGTTTTAAGGGCTGTGCAAATCCAGCCGGTACCTTCCGTCTGGTCTCCCTCTTCAGGCGGCTCCACACGAGGAGCAACTGCAGAGGCCAGAGAACAACGTGGGGCTGGGCTGCAGGGAGGAAAGACAGGATCTCGGCGGGGATGGGGAGGGCGGGAAGCAGCGAGGCAGAGAGAGGCAAGGGGCTTTATTAATTAATTAAGGGAGGGATGTGAAGTAGGGCAGAATCCACAGAGGACGCCTGCGCTCTGTCTCGAGTTTATGGGTCATTTTTCTGGTGGCGGTTCAGTTGCCCCAAAGCAGATAGTACCTCGGTCTGTCACCTCCTGACAAGCAAAAGTGGTCCCCAAAGCAAAACGGGATGTGCCCCCTCCTGGTTTACAATCGAAAGAACTCCCTCCCTGGATTCCAGGGACTGGCTTTCGCCACATGGAGTGGTCACGGTGAGCTGTTCTGGAGCCACATTATTTGTTCGAATCTTGACTCTTCCACGTACCTCGAGCTGGGTGATCTTGAGCCAGCGAGTTGAGCTTTCTGTGCCTCAGTAGCCTCCCCTGTGAAATGGCAATAACTATACCTTCCTTATAGGGTTGGAATAAGGAAGGATTAGTGCTTGAAATGATGTCAGACACAGAATAAGCATTCAACAACTGATAGTTACTATGTACTAATACAGGATGGGGTTCTTGGTGCTTGTAAGGAAAAGAAAGGTGTCTCAGTTTACCATATTTCCATATTTGGCCTGAACGCCATTTGGTCAAATATAAGAGAAATATAGCGGGAGGGAAAGTCGTGGCAGACACTGTGGTTGCCCACTGACAGTACACCCTTCTTTTCTTCCTTGTAAGGGACAACCTCTGGAGGATTCTGAGACAGTTTCTTCCCTAATAAGAGGAAAGCATGTTATAGGAGAATCTCTCTGTTCTAAGCCTTCAGTTATTTCCTCCTCTGAATGCATTTGTGTGAGGATGTGATGCCTGGAGTTGTGGCAGCCATACCATGACCATGAGGGGAAGGCTAAGAGAATAACGGAGACACTAGCCCTGTACCCTGAGTATTTCTCAGTCACCAAACCAATCCTGAAAGCCTCCTCTTCCAGATTTCTTGTTACATGAGAAAAGTCAACCCTTGTTCTTTTAGGCCAAGGTTTGGCAAATGTTTTATATAAAGGACTGTATAGTAGATATTTTAAGTTTGCAGGCCATATGGTCTCTGTTGTGATGACTCAACTCTATTGAATAATGAAATCAGCCATAGATGGTATGTTAACAAATGGCCGTGACTCTGTTCCAATAAAACTTTATTTTCAAAAGTTCACAGGAGCCACAAATTTTCCCTGTGGAGTATAGTTTACCAACTCTTATTTTTGGCCATCTTTGCTAAATTTACTGTTACTTCAACCCAAAACATTCCTAACAGAGCATGTATGGGCTGCCTTGGAGGGTGGTCTCTCACCCCAAACACAGCTGTGATCAAAGCCCTCATTGCCCCTTTGTACTTATAAGTTTGTAATAAACTTATTAGTACATTAGTTTATTTTCTTCTATCAATATTCATTTATTCATTCAACAAACATCTATTGAGCACCTGCTATGTGTCAGGAGCTGTTGAAATGCTGGGGCTACATTGGGGAATGTTGCATCCTGCCCTTAGGGAGTTCTCGTTCTATAACAGTGGGAATCCCGGAGGACTTCCTGGATGAGGGACTGAATTAGCGCCAAAGGATGAGTCGGAGTTGGGAAGGTTGGGAAAAACAAATAAAGCGTGGGGATGGATGGGTAGGAGAGTATTCCAGGGTAGGAGGGGGCCTTGCACATATGTGGCTGAAATGGGGAGAGTGAGGGAAAGAGTGGAGGAGAGAGAGGCTGCAGAGGTCACGTGGGACGAGATCACATGGGGCCTGGTAGGCTGTTGGTCTTCATGTTGAGTGAGATGGTGTTCCTGGAGGGTTTGGAATAGAGGATGACATCAACTTATCAATGGCAGCTTAGACCAGGGTGGTAGCAGGGGAGATGGAAAGGAGATGGCCTTGAGAGATTTTGAGGAGGTAAAATAGGTAGGACTTGAGGATAGAGTGGACAAGGGAGGTGTCAAAGATGACAGGCGAAGTTCTGATTCTTGACTATTCGGTTTCACCTCTATTTAAAGAAACAGAGATAAGGCAGAGGGGAATTCAGAAAAGTATTTCTGAGACCTTCATGCAGTAGCTTTATCAGAGAAAAAGGAGTAAGCAAGCAATAGAAAGGAGCTCAGGCTTCCAGGCCATTATCAAGCTTTGGCTCGTATTTGTCCTGGAAAGTTAACTGAATTGATTGGACCTCAGCACAATTATCTTAATTTACAGCATTAGGTGAAAATCTATAAATGTCAAGATGCAAAGTGCAGGAGTGTAAGGGGGATTGTCAAAGAGACCACTACATCTGTAGCACTCTCCCCTAACTGCCAAAGAGGTGTTTGAAGACACTGGGAGGACTTGGCCCAGGAACCATGGGACTAGAAGGGGAACTGGGCCTTGACCAAAAAATGACAGGAACCATGTGTGTGCCATTCAACCCCTGTGGCCAGTTCTAAACATTCTGTTTACCTACTTTTTAAATTTAATTTTAATGTTTATCAAAATATTTCAGATAAATTGATGAAAAAGTCAAACAGTCCTTATATCTGTTTAGATTGCACATGATTGCAAGTAACAGAAACCCCAAAATCTGGTAAAATAAAATATAATTTTTAAATTATTGTTTATAGCCAGAGGTCTAGAGGTAAGCAGTTGGTTAAATGGCTCAGTGACATTAGGTCAGATGTTTCTTTCATTTTTTTGCCTTTCCCTCATGACCACAAAATGGCTGCTGTAGCTCCTCAGGTCATCAATCACATCTGTGTTCTAGGCAGGTGAAGGTGGCAAAGTGTTTCCCAGAAATCCCCTGCAGATTTCTGATTATGTCATTGGCCAGAATTGTGTCTTGTAACCACTCCCAACTGCAAAGGAGCCTGGGAAGGTGAAAGTTTTTCTTTTTCAGTTTTTCAGCCTCTGTAGTAGAAAAGCAAGGAAAAGGAGGTTAGGAGGGATGTTGAGTGGATCAACCCTTAGTATTTGCTATTGTCTCTGTCCCACTCCTCTTCACCCTGAACTTTCACTTCTTGAAGCACTCACTTTCAACTCTTTTAATGGTCTCTCCTTCCTCTTCTTCCCAGGTTCCTTTGTGGGCTAGAGTCAGAAAATCAGCAGGGCATTGGACTTTCTTAGGACTTGGCAGTCTTTGGTTCTGGACCTCCCCTTTAGGCTCATGAATAACAACAGTAATCATAGCTACCATTTCTTTTTTCTTTTTAAATTGAAGTATAGTTGATTTATGATGGTTATTAGTTTCTGGTGTACAGCCAAGTGATTTAGTTATACGTATATACAGCGACCACAACTCTGTTCTCTATGTCTGTGAGTCTGTTTCTGTTTCATAGATAAGTTCATTTGTGTCATATTCTAGATTTAACATATAAGTGATATCATATGGTGTTTGTCTTTCTCTTTGACTTACTTCGCTTAGTATGGTAATCTCTATGTCCATCCATGTAGCTGCAAATGGCATTATTTCATTCTTTTTTATGGCTAAGTAATATTCCATTGTTTACATGTACCACATCTTTTTTAATCCATTCATCTGTAGATGGACATTTGGGTTGTTTCTATGTCTTGACTATTGTAAATATTGCTGCTATGAACATAGGGGTGCATGTATCTTTTCAAATTATATTTTTGTCCAGATACATGCCCAGGAGTGGGATTGCTGGATCATATGGTAGTTATACTTTCAGTGTTTTGAGGAACCTCCATACTGTTTTCCATAGTGGCTGCACCAACTTACATTCCCACCAACAGTATAGGAGGGTTACCTTTTGTCCACACTCTCTCCAGCATTTGTTATTTGTAGACTTTTTAATGATGGCCATTCTGACCAGTGTGAGGTGGTACCTCATTGATAGCCACCATTTCTTGAGCACCATCTGGGTGCTAGGCACGGTGCCAAGCACTTACATACAGGATCTCATGTGATCTGAAGCAACTCAATGAATTTGTCACCTTGGGTGGGGCATATGTCCCTTCCAATGAAAAACCACCCCCAGGGATCGTTGTTTCACATCTGACAACTTTATTCATTTACTTCCCTGTGTGACCCCCTAAAAGCCGTCTAAGTTTGGGACCGCTTCAGCTCCTCCCTCTAGAGAAGATCTGTCTCCAAGTTCCAACAAGAAGATGACCCGACTAGAGTCAGTCCCTGTGACCTCCTCCAGCAGCTAAAAGCACTCATTTTGCAGGACTCTGCCCGGGGCTTCCCCTTCCTCCTGCATGCTGGGTGTGATGACAGCTTTCAAGAGGGGTCAGGCATTGAGGTGGGAAGCTTTCCAGACCCAAAGAAGGGATTTGAATTCACTGTTCCAAGTTCCAGGGCTTTCCCTGGGGCTGACCTCTCTCAGAATCATGTCCTTTGAGATTCATGCTTCCCTTTAAGGACCACTTTGAGTCACCTACTGTGCATCTGGCACTTTATCTGGCATAAGAGCATCTACCCCACAAGGTCACGTACCTCCGGCATCTTCCCTCTCGTGTGGTTACATCCAGTCAAGGCCTGACTGCCTGCAGCCAGGGTCAAATGCTATCTCATCTCAATCTATGCACTTCTAGTGAGCACCTACTATGTGCCAGGCATTGGACATTATCTCAGTGTTCCTCAAACTAGTCATCTGAGTTCCCCTACACAATTTCGGAAAATGCCATCTATACTACTTTTGACCTAATGTTTTTCTTCAAATTGGCCCCCTTTTTAAAAAAAAATTTGTTTATTTTTTTAATACAGCAGAGCTCTTATTACTTATCTATTTTATACTTATTAGTGTATATATGTCAATCCCAATCTTCCAATTCATCCCACTACCACCACCCCCCGCCCCCGCTTTCCCCCCTTGGTGTCTGTATGTTTGTTCTCTACATCTGTGTCTCTATTTCTGCCTTGCAAACCAATTCATCTGTACCGTTTTTCTAGATTCCACATATATGCATTAATATACAATATTTGTTTTTCTCTTTCTGACTTACTTCACTCTGTATGACAGTCTCTAGGTCTGTTCACGTCTCTACAAATGACCCAATTTCGTTCCTTTTTATGGCTGAGTAATATTCCATGTGTATATGTACCACATCTTCTTTATCCATCTTTATGTCATTGGGCATTTAGGTTGCTTGCATGACCTGGCTATTGTAAATAGTGCTGCAGTGAACATTGGGATGCATGTGTCTTTCTGAATTATGGTTTCCTCTGGGTATATGCCCAGTAGTGGGATTGCTGGGTCATATGGTAGTTCTATTTTTAGTTTATTAAGGAACCTCCATACTGTTCTCCATAGCAGCTGTATCAATTTACATTCCCACCAACAGTGCAAGAGGGTTCCCTTTTCTCCACACCCTCTCCAGCATTTGTTGTCTGTAGATTTTCTGAGGATGCCCATTCTAACCGGTGTGAGGCGATACCTCATTGTAATTTTGATTTGCATTTCTCTAATAGTTAGTGATGTTGAGCAGCTTTCCATGTGACTCTTGATGGCCCCCTTTTTTATTTCAATAAATTTATTTGAAAAGGAACTTCAGATCACTGCCATCGATGGAAAATCAGCATCACTTGCCAAAAGCAGATAGTAACCTTAACAATAAAAACATAAGTATTAAAATAAAAACTGCTAATCTCTGTCCAACCTATAAGCACCTCTAGTACCCCACAATGGTGTATATGGCCAAGGTGATGGTACTTTATTTCTCTTACACCTCACCATGTCCCTATAAGGTGGGTTCCCTCATCACTCCATTCTACAGATATGGAGCTGAGGCTTAGAGGGGTGAAGGGCTTGCTCAGGAAAGAGGGCTGGGAAGTGGTGGGACTGAGATTCAGATCCAGGCGTGTCTCAACCAAAAGGCTTGGGGCGTTTGAGGACTGGTCCTGGTTCTTGAGAGGCCTACAAGGGTCTTTTTCTGTCTTCTCAGCTGTTGTTGTTACAGGAACTGAGATTCCTCAGGGCCATGAGAACCTGTTTTTACACCCTCAGGACATTTATTCACACATGTAAGAGGCAGAGGTTACTGAGACAGCTTCCTGATGATGTGGGAGAGCTCTCAAGATTCAGTCTCACATCATATTGACCCAGCGTGGTTCCCCTCCCATCCCTCCAACCACTGGCTGCACTAGTCTCTCCAGAGAACCCTCTATCCTCTGGTTATTCCCAAAGCCTCCCCCCTCTTTAGCTTCAAGGAAGTGGTGCTGGTTCAGGATGTATAAGATGTTGCATTACTCATGACTCCATGAGTTGCAAGTGACAGAACCCTAACACTCAATGGCTTACATAAACAAGGGGATTTATTGACTTGTGTAAATAAGAAGTCCCAGTATGAAGGACTTCAGGCATAGCTGGATCCAGGCTTTACAGTGTATCATCTGAACTTTATCCATCTCTCCCTCTCCTGCTGTCATTAATTCCTCTTTCCACCTGCTTCTCATCTCTTCTCCCTCCTTTCTTCTGTATTGACTCTTTCTCCTCTTGCAGTGGCAAAAGTGGCCACAGCAGCTCCAGGCTTACAACTTACGAGCTCAGTGACTCCTGTGGAAAGAGAGTACTTCTTTCCTAATAGCTCCAGCAGAAGTCTCAGGCCAACTCTTATTGGTCCGGACTAGACCAAAGGTCCCTTCCTGAAACCATTCCTGTAATTCTAATGGGCTGGCCCTGTGTTAATACAAGAAGATCATCAGTCCAACTAAGCCACATGCACCAAGTGGAAGAGGGGTGGTCTCCCAAAGGAGAATCAGGGTGCTGTTACCAGAGGAGGACATAAAGATGTCAGAGAGGCCAGACAACAGGCATCCCCTGTGGACATAAATTTGGTATCTGCAAAACAGCACAAAGCCCAGATGTTCCTGTTACTGGAACAACAAGAGCTAGATCGCCTTCTCAATTCCTTGGACACCCATGGTGTTTCTAAGGAAAGGTTACCCAGGCCCAGTAAAGGTGTCTTTTCTTCAGTGTCCCCTCCCTGGTGCCCTGAAAGTGTTAGCCACTATTCTCTCCATCCCTTGCCTCTCTCAACTGGGAGGCAGGGAGATTCTCTCCAGACACGCCATCTTTTGGCTGATTGACCCAGAGGCCTTGAACAGGTTCCTTCTCTCTCACCACAAACCTTCAGCCAAGAAACAGCCATTGGGCAAGAAGAATTTAGACACAGGGATAAGAGAGTAGCTCAGGACGGAGAGAAAGTAACAACAAGGGGCTGGCAAAGAGATTATCATGTTCATTCATTCGTTCATTCATTCATTCTGTCTCTCACTCTCTCTGCAGCCTAGATTCTCTCCCTCCTCTCATGTCCTCATGGACATGGCACAAGAAGGCTTCTGCACTGCACCAGATTTCCTCTTTAAGGTCGTCCCACCACAGCCTGAGTAGCGCCCCTGAATCCCAATTTCTGAATGAGAGGATCTGATTGGCCCAGGCACTGGGCGGAGCCCCAGCCTGAGCCAGACAGCTTCAGCCAGGGTGGGGTCATGTGATTTCAGACTGGCCACAGGGGAGGAGCCAAGCTCTCATAAAGAAGGTAGTGGGAATCAGGACGCCATGCCTGAAGAATCCATTAAAATCCACCAGCGTGGAACTTAAATCTAATGACTTTTTTTTTGTGTGTGGTGTGCGGGCCTCTCACTGTTGTGGCCTCTCCCGTTGTGGAGCACAGGCTCCGGACGCGCAGGCTCAGTGGCCATGGCTCACGGGCCCAGCTGCTCCGCGGCATGTGGGATCTTCCTGGACCGGGGCACGAACCCGTGTCCCCTGCATCGGCAGGCGGACTCCTAACCACTGCGCCACCAGGGAAGCCCAAATCTAATGACTTTTTACATTTTATTTTAAAATCAGCCCTCTCTTAGGGCATTTGTGAGGTGGAGGGTAGGAGACTTGCCTTCCTAGTGGTAGAAAAGAGATTTAGTATTTGTTTAGTATTTTGTTAAAATTTCAAAAAGCTGTACAAGCAACCGCCCTTCTGAGAAGACAAGGTGGTGAGAGCCACTGTGCTCCTCTGCTCCGCACTCCTGGGCCTGATAACATTTATTTGGGCGCTTGCATCACACATGTGCCACATGACGGATTGCTGGACGTTGACAGCATGGCTCCAGTACTAAAAACATATGACTCCATATGGAACGCTGTGGTGTGGGGTGGAAATCCTGGATGGCTCGAGGCTGCAGATGGCCATGTATAATTCACGGGATTTGTAAGACTCTGCATCTGCTCCGTTGCTCATTCTTCAGTTGTCAGACAGACATAATCCCGAGCCTCTTATTTTATAACACAGATCTGCCAAAGGGAGAGGGGAGGGAGGCGGGGGAGGCAGAGCCGCTGCCAGGAGAACTCAGAAATAATTTGGGGGAGAACATTCAGTGTGTCAGCGAGGACAGAAGCACGCACCGCAGGAAGCCCAGGCGAAGTTGGAAACTGGCTGCTGGTTCCCTGGTCTCTCATGGGAGGCTGGTGCCTGAGGAGGTTTCTGGAAGGGAGTGTATTTTGATCTTGCCTCAAATCCGGGCCTCACTATGGGATTTTGGTTTAACCTGGGTCAACCTTGTGGATGAGCCAGGAGGTCAAATGTCAAGTTATTTGGGCATTTTATAGCATTAAGTCAGCCGGTCTTACAGATTGTCTCATGTTGGCAGATTGCAGCATTAAGTGGCAAATAAGAGGTTCCATTTTGCATCGCTTCCCTCACTAGATTAGGAACCTGTGACAGTCATTGTCTGTACACATATCTCTGCCCACGCTGGGGTCATCTGCACACAGATTTGGTACAAGACAGGGTTTTCTTCCCAATGCCTGCCTGGGGGGCTTTGTCCCATGCGTGGGACAGGCCAGAAGCTGGGGAGTTGATGCCCCCAGGAACTGCTCTCAACCAACAAGGGAGAAGAGGTGGTAAATAAATACTCCAGCTTCTCACCCCAGTGAGGCAACTCTGAGCTGTGATCTGCTTTGGGGGAATCAAATTAAGACAGAGACTCTCTTTCATGCTTCCTCAGACCTCTAGATTTCCTCTATACCATTGTTCATATTTAGTTGCCATCACTCGCTTCAATGTTTGTTCTGCCTGTTACTCCAGGGGCAGAGACTGTATTTATCTATCTTATTCTCCATTGTATCCACAGTGTCTGGTGCCTCATGTTCAATCAACATTTGTGATATTAACGTTGTGAGATTCTGCTGGCTTCCCCACTGACTAGCTATGTGATATTTAGCAAGGCACTAACACCTCTCACCCCCATCCATCCCCCATTTATAGCAAGTGGACAATAAGTATGTCTTGTCTACTTCATGGAATTGTAGTGGAGATTAAATAAAAGAGTCATGGAGGAAAATCTTAGTAAATTCTGAAATGCTCAATAAAACTAATGACCCTACTAGGTCAGAATTTCTAAAAGTATCACCTTCCTCAGGTTTATATGAGTCAATTTCAGATGGTACCCCAAAGCAATTTTATTTGAATAATTGTACATTTACTTGAATTAAACTAGGAAAAAAATAAGCAGCCCATCAAATTCAAATGTATTAATTGGGGATGTATTTGGCTTCCAATAACTGAAGATACAACCAACAGTGGCTTAAATAAGTAAGGGGTTAATTTTTTTCAATCTCCAAGATTTTTGGACATCTGCAGTCCAAGGCTAGTAGAGCTGTCCAAGGATAGTATGAAAGATCCAGGCTCCTTCTCACTTCCTGTTTTCTTCTTTGGCATGGGGCTTTTATCCTCATGGCCTCAAAATGGTTGCTGTACTCCAGGAATTGCACTCTTATTCCAGGCAGGAAGAAGGGAAAGTGGGGAGGGAAAAGGCTGTACCAGCTGAGTCTGTCTACCACCACCACCATAACCACCACCACCACCACCATCATCATCATCAATTTTTAAATTAGGAAAGCAAAAAGTTTTCTGGGAAGTCTACTGAACAGACTTCTGCCTACATATTATTGGCCTGAATTAAGTTTCCTGACCACTCCTAGCTACATAGGAGTCAGAGAAAGCATTTTTAGCTAAACACATTGCTTACCTGACAAAATTAGCAAGGGCACTGTGACTTCAGAAATAGCTTAGTAGAATAAAAGGAATAGGTTTAAAGAAAAATATCAAAAAATAATACTGCTGGAATCAAGTTTGAGAAACTTGTACTCCTTTTGTTCCATTCCTCTGTTCTTATCTTTATTACTCAGAATTATACTTTTGTTTTGATTCTTTCCTTTCCTTCTGGCTATGGTACCTGTGAACTTCTTGAGGGCAGGACTGTGCTTTATTCAGCCTTGTATCCCAAGCACCCAGGACACTGCCTAGCACCAAGCAGGGTGGAACACATGTTACTATTCATTGTTTGATTAACGTGTTATTTCTTATTCATTTTTCTCAACAAGGTGCTAAAACACTTGGACCAATTCTTACGGCTTTCTTAAAATAAGAATCAATCAAAATATTATATTGAGTGAAAGAAGCCTTACGTAAGAGTACATGTCATATGATTCCATATATCTGAAGTTCTAGAATAGGCTAAATTAACCTATATTAAGAAAAATCGGGACAGCAGTATCCTCTTAGGAAAGCAGATGTGGGAATTGACTGGGAAGTGACATGAGAGAACTTTCTGGGTTTGGTGATGATCTGTACCTTGATAGAGGTTTGGGTTACATGGTTTAAACATTTTCCAAAACTCATGAAATGACACAAAAGATTTGTGCATTTCACTGTATTTCAATTTCACCTAAAAAAGAGAAAACATATATTGAACTCTAGTTCATGATATACAAGTTGAAGTGTTTAAGGATGGAGTGTATGATGCTTGCAACTTACTTTGAAAAACAAAAAGATGGATTGATAGAAGGATGGAAGGATGGAGAGGTTGATAGACATGTAATAAAATAAACATAACATAATTAATTGTAGAACATGGGAGGTGAGTACATGAGTACCTTTCTGTATGCTTGGAATTTTTCATAATAAAATACTGGAAAAGAACAACCAAAAAACCTCTGACAACAACCAAATAAGATTGAAGAAGTATTCGTTTGTTAGGGCTGCCAAGACAAAGTGCAACAAACTGGGTGACTTCTTACATGGTAGCTCAGGCCTCTAAGCATGAGGGTTCCAGTGAATGAGGTGAAAGCCAATGGCCTTTTATGACCCAGCCTCAGAAGTCAGAGAGCATACTTCCTCCAGATTCCACGGGGCCAAGCAGTCATAAGCCCATCCAGATTTAAGTGGAGAGGACAGAGAGCCCCCATCTCAATGCAAAAACTGCCTAAGGATTTGCAGTCATGTTTTAAAACCACCACACCTGTCTAGAGAAGTGTTATCTGCCACCTAGCCTGTCCCTCTTAGCAAGGAGGAGAAAGAATTTTCTCATCTCTGCGTTGACAGAGAAAGATGAAGTTGGGTCCTTATTCAGAGAACACATTGCTCTGTGACCTGCTTTCCCCCCAGGCAGCAAGGCCTTCCTCTGGCACAAGCCGGAGCTGGGAGAGCCAGCAGACACCGGGTTGTCATCACACTGGACACCACTACAGCTGACTACTCCTCTGCCCCATCCCAGCCCCTGACCTTTTGACTTTGGGTGTCCCACTACCATTCTGCATGCAGGGTCCTTCCCATCACTGCTCAGCCCAACCTCCAGCCCTCGGTCTCAGGACTGAACAAACTCTCTCACTTGGGGACAGTGGAAGCCTTTGTCATCTTTTCCTTCTTCGGGTGGACCACTGTCTGTATGAGAATCCAGATTACCCTTGCAGCGGCGCTGGTGATTACCTCTGAGAATCTCTTCATACCAGCCTCTGCTGGCAGGCTGGGGGTGAATCGGGGCTGCACAAAGGGAAGAATGTTATCGCGGTGAACCAGGACAGGCCCGGCTTGGCTCCGTTGCAGAAAACACACTTCACTCATGCAGAACACGCCAAATTGAAAAGATTGTGGGTTAATCAAATCCTTTTCTCCTCTGTTTTTATCAAACTCAAGAGGGGCTGGCCTATTAATTAGAAACGCTTTTTCATGTAAAACACGGGCGCTTTGGAGATAAGGAGGGAAGACCCTTGATTCTACAGTCACAATGATGTTTCAGTTATTTCATTACAAGGCACCATGTTCACCGCCAGCCCCGTGGACACAGCGCAGACCTCCCATCGCTCTCGTGGAAAAACTCCCTGAGACTCAGAAAGTTTCCCTGCCAGCAGACAAGGGCAGGAGAGTTTCTTTTTCTGAAGTCATGATGCACTGAAGACCTCCTGTTTCTATACACTGCTACCAGAAAAATTTAGCAGGCTTTTATTTTGTGTTATCCAATTACAGTAGCCATTAACCTTATGGGGTGATTTAAATTTAAATTAATTAAAATTAAAAATTCAGTTTTCCGATCCCACTAGGCACATTTCAAGTTCTCAATAGCAACATTGTGGCTAATGGCTTCTATATTGGATGGCATCATTACAGAAGGTGCTATTGGACAGTACCACTCCTTTCAACAAGCTCACAAAACATCCTATTTGTCCTTTGGGAGAAATAAGAAAAGTATGGTCATCTCCTCTACTGGAGGAAAACAAAACCCTACCATATTTCTGCAGTGACACTTGTCAGTGCTTCCTGCCCAGCACCATCCTCCTTCTCTTAGCAAAAGTACCTTGATTTTCTTTTGTGAGTCACTGCTTTCCTACTCCCTACTCTCATGTGGTTCAGGTGGGGTTGACGCCACTGCCTGGCCTGAGGGGCAGCCCCAGGACTTAAGCCTGACTAAACTGGATATTCCTTTCCCTTGGCCTTGGTGATCACTTCTTTCATGTTGGCCAATAGGAGTAAACTCTGGAACTTTGGCCGGAATTGATGGGAAGGAGTGCCCTCTTCCTGTTGGGGATATAAGCCAGGAACTGCAGGTGGCCGTCGTAATCTTATCCTTGGAAGAGTTGGCCTGCAAATAACTTCATTGCAGAAAAAAGCAGAGTAGTGAGAGAGGGAAAGAGAGAGTCTTGGTGACGCAGTAGACCTCCTGGATCCAGCAGTGTTTGATGGCAGATCTAGGCCTGAACTTCCCAGTCAAATGAAGCTATTACTATTAACACCTTCGTGCTAATGAGTCCTCCAAACCGCCTTCCAAATCCTCATGTTTAGGTCTGTTTGAACTGGGTTTCTGTCGCTTACAACCAAAAGAATGCTCTGAGAATGGCGATCTGTTTACAAAGGAAAAGGAGGTTATGTTTTCTCTGCTGACACATTTCTATTCTCAAACTGTTATTGAGATCCACTTCATGGGATTGGAGGGTATCAGTTCCAGATGAGCCTCCCTGACCCAGGAGAGCCAGTTCCATAGGCCGAGGCTACACCAACCAGATTCCCTCTTTCTTGATAATTTGGATGAAGTTGAAACAAAGACTGACTGAGTTGATGTGGAGTCATATCAGTGGGAGCACTAGACTGAAAGGCCATGTACTTTGCCTGCTGAGAACCTCAAGTTGTTCTGCTCTCACCCTGCGTGAGGCCCATGTCCTTTTAATAAACCACCTTTAACCTGAGCTAGTTCAAGTTGGTGTCTATTTCTGATAACCAAATATGCCCGATTAAGAGTATCAAAAGCCTGCAAGGGGTTTTATTTGGACCAAGCAACTCCACTTCTCAGAATTTACTTCCAGAAAATCATCAAAGTATATATACAAAGGTTTAGCTATGAGGATATTAAGGGCAGTGCTCTGTAAGAAGCTGGGAAGAACCTATATACAAGAATAGAGGCTCAGTCAAATACATTCAGAGACACAATTTTAGGCAAATAGTTGCTGAGTGATGAATGAGAGAATGAATGACATACTAGATGACCATAAATTTATGTGGGATAAATATACTAACAAGGAATATAGCTGTGATATATTAAATGAGAAAACATGTTAAGAAATTATATACCCTGTATGATCTCATTAAAAAAGAAAATCATCATATGTTTGTATACACACAAAAGAGGGTTTGGAAGGATCATTAACATCAAGGTGTTAATAGTAATAGCTTCTGAGTAGGTGGAACTGTAGTTTTGGGGAGTTTGTTTTTAATGTTTTCTTCTTTTTGCTTGTTTGCTTCATTTTCATTTTGATTTTTGGTAATGAACATTGCTGTCACTGCAAGACAGCCAGAAACCAGGTCCGGTTAAGATCTTTACCTTAGAAGTAAGCATGGTAGAGCTTATGATGGGGCCCTATGTGTGACTCAAAAGAAAAATAATACTAAACAGCAAAATAAGTGCAAGGGAACTCTAAAAACCCTTGTGATTTTGCTTGTGTTCAACATTTTTTTCAGAGAAGAATAAACATTTAAATTATTTTGAACATTTGGAGCATCTGCTTTGCTGGTACTCTACACGTGAACTGAATCTTTCTGCAGTGGTTGGGAGAATGTTCCAGACAGGGAACAGCAAGTGCAAAGGCTCAGAGGCAGAGTGGGTGTAGCTTTTAGTAGGAATTTTCAGTCCTTGAGTGGTGGGATTATAGCATGTGAGGGGAGAGCGCCCAGGTGTGAAGCTGGGCGGGTAAGCAGGACCCAGTTATGAAGGGACTTGTAGGTCTTTTGAAGAGTTTCAACTTGGTCGTCAAGGCCATGAAAAGTCATTGAAAGAGTTTACACTGGGAAATGACATGTTACAGTAGTTTTAAAAAGACCTTCTTTCTGAGTTAACAAAATGAGATATTATTAGCCAGAGTGGCTAGGGAAATTGCTTTAAAAAAACCCACAGGGCTTCCCTGGTGGTGCAGTGGTTGAGAGTCCACCTGCCGATGCAGGGGACACGAGTTCGTGCCCCGGTCCAGGAAGATCCCACATGCTGCAGAGCGGCTGGGCCCGTGAGCCATGGCCACTGAGCCTGCGCGTCCGGAGCCTGTGCTCCGCAGTGGGAGAGGCCACAACAGTGAGAGGCCCGTGTACCGGAAAAAAAACCCAAAAACCCACAGGCACAATTTTTGACTTGACAGTGTTTTGCAGACATTCTGGAGCCTTTTTTAAAAGAAATTCATTATGCTGACACTAACTATCAAACCCCATTCCCTTGAGCTCAGCTGTGTTGTAGCTGAAAACTTGTTCAGTATGTTTACTCCACACAGAACCCAATTTTCCAAATCTCTGCAAATTTGCCCTTAACAGTAAAATACTGGGTACAGAGCATCTACCCACTCCACCCAAATTATCCCCCTTGGCATGTGCTAACAGTCTGATGCTGTGATTGTTGTTATGATGGAAATGATTGGCACCAAGTCTTATTTGTAAGCCTTCCTGGAAGAACCCGTTGGAGTTTTCTGCTTTAACCTTGTCAATATCACAGATTGGGGTCACTGGCCAATTCATTTGCCCTCTGCAACAGTCAGGAGAGACTGGATTATGCTACAGTAACAAACATCTCCTAAATCTCCATGGCTTACAACAACATAGGTTTATTTCTCACTTATGCTACATGCAAATTGTGGGAAGGTTGTGCCTCTGTTCCATGTCATCTTATTGAGATTCAGGCCAATGGAGTGGCTTCTGTCTGGGATATCAGGGGTCTCATGGCAGTAGGAAAAGAGAGCCTGGCGAACCATGTGTTTCCTCTTAGCTTCTGCTGAAAAGAAAACTGAACTCATCATCTTCCCATCCCTTCACTCTCCTTCTTTTAGGAATTCTTAATATTAACTTGAATAATTATGGTGATAATGAAAATAATTAGGGACTTCCCTGGTGGCGCAGTGGTTAAGAATTCCGCCCGCCAATGCAGGGGACACAGGTTCGATCCCTGGTCTGGGAAGATCCCACATGCGGTGGAGCAGCTAAGCCCGTGAGCCACAACTACTGAGCCTGCACTCTAGATCCCGCGAGCTGCAGCTACCGAGCCCGCGTGCCTAGAGCCCGTGCTCCGCAACAAGAGAAGCCACCGCAATGAGAAGCCCGCACACCGCAACGAAGAGTAGCCCCTGCTCGCCGCAACTAGGGAAAGCCCGCGTGCATCAACAAAGACCCAACACAGCCAAAAATAAATAATAAATACATAAATTTATTTAAAAACCAAACAAACAGCTAGTACCTAGGGGGAGCTGGGATTCAAGCCCAGGTGTTCTCACTCCAGATCCCATGTTCCCAACTTCCATGCCTTTGTGTCCTCCTTTTCATCAACTCCTCTCTCTTCCTTGACCTCTATACCCAATGGCCATATTATTTATGGCATCTATCATCTAGCTCTCCTGCTATCCCAAGCCCTGTTATTCGCTGCTTGGTCTATTGCAGCAGTGAATATCCTCTTCAACTGGTGTCTCAGCCTTTAGGCTTTGCTTTATCTTGGTCACACCACCATATTTCTCTTTGGGAAGCATGGGTTTTATCATGCTCCTCTTTTGCTCAAAAAACCCTAGTGGCTCCCCCACTGTCTACTAAAACAAACTGTAGCTTGGCATCCAAGCCTTCTATGTCTGACTCCAGCCTTATGGAATCCCAGTTTGTTCTTCCTATGTTCCAACTAGATTGGACTAATTCTGCTGAGAACATTCTTTACATACTTAACGTTCATTCTTAGATATTCTCACCCCCTTCCCCCCAGTTCCCACTGAAACTCTCCATTACTCTTACTTGAGTATGAGTCTTAGCTTTCCTTCTGGATTATGAGCTATACTGGGGGAGTAATATTATGATGGGGGAGGGAAGTCTATAAAAATAACAGTGTTCCTTAAAAATAAGTTGGCAGGAGTAAAGAACAATACTTGTCTGCCAATGAAGCAAAGCCAATAGTACAAAAGACAGCAGAAAATAGAGAAATTTTAGCACTAACTTGCATTGGAAAGAGACTAACCATCATGTATTTTTTAAAAATTCAGGTGTAATGCATGTAAAGAGCACATATCTTAAGTGTCCAGTTCAATGAATGCTGGCAAATGTATATGCCTACGTAACCACCACTGAGCTCAAGATTCTGAACATGGCCAGCATCCCAGAAGGTTCCCTCATGTCACTTGCCCATTAATACTCACCCCCCCCCAATCAGAGGGAATCATTATTTTAGCCTTGATTCATTTTGCCTGTTCTTACCCTTCACATAAGTGAATTCATACAGTATCTGGCTTCTTTCTTTCAACATAATGTCTGTCTCGCATCATTTTGACTACTGAGTAAAGCATAAAATAATTTGCACACACTTAAAGACAGTTATCATTAAAATGATGGTTTTCACCAAGAAAGGACAGAGAGGACCCAAACCAACCTAGGACGCTTAATCCTGCCCCTGTAGCATGATGATGCAGTAGTGGAAGGAACCAGAAGTTTGGGCTTAATTTAATCCCAGGGCAAACAGCACATCATGCCTTTGCCAAAGAAGGTTAAGGCTGGGTAGTGGGTGGAGGGAAGAGAGGGGATGGGGGAGGAGGGTGTATTAGTCAGGGTTCTCCAGAGAAACAGAACTGGTAGATGTATACAAGGAGATTTATCGTGACGAATGTGTTCTCATGATAATGGAGGCTGAGAAGTCCCACGATCTGCTGTTTGCAAGCTGGAGGCCTAGGAAAGCCAAGGGTATAGTTCAGTCTGAGTCTGAAGGCCTGAGAGCCTGGGGAGCCGATGGTTTAAATCCCAGTTGGAAGGCTGGAGAAGATGGAATGAGTTGTCCGAAGTCAGCAGTCAGGCAGGAGGCAAAGAAGGGAACAGATTCTTCCTTCCTCAACCTTTTGTTCTATTCAGACCCTCAAAGGATTGGATGATGCCCACCCACATTTGGGGAGGGCCGTCAGTTTATGGAGTCCACGGGTTCAGGTGCTAACCTCATTCCAAAACACCCTCACAGACACACCCAGAAATAATGCTTAATTAGGCAAGTTGACACATAAAATTAACCATCACAGAGGGGTTTGTAGTTTTGTGTGTAAGGTGTAAATGCAAGCGTGGCCCAAGGTCCTAGAATGGGGCCTTCAGGTTTCCTTCACCTGAGCCCCCAGCTCACGCAGCCTCGGTAGAGGAAGGAAATCCTGGCTGTAACTAGAGCTGCTAGGATTAGGGTTGAACTCCGGAGGAAAAGAGGAACAGGCATTGCAGAGCGGTTGCCCGACCCTGCCTTGTCTGATCCTGTTTAGTTATTGCAAGCCTAGCAAAAGGCCATGTCTCCCATCCTGCTCACTAGCTCTTTCTTAAGCATAAATGATGGTATTTCAGAGTCGAAATTACTGAGGAGGGACAAAGTTCAAAGCCTGGGTTAGTTTTCCAGCTAATTTCGAGTGATTGTGTCTGGAGGGTAATTATCATTAGCTTTGCAGAAACTCATTGTATTTTTTTTACTGTAAAACCAGATTTCTGCAGATCTGGAAGCTGCAATGGGAAACATGATCCGGCATCCAGATGAGCGAATTATGCTGCACTTAGGGCCCAGCCCGGTGATGCGCATACAGTAGGCACTCACTAAGAGCTTGTTGAGTGAAAGAGAGAGGAAGGGACAAAGAGGGAGAAGTAGACAGAGGGAGGAGGAAGGCCAGGGTGAATGGGGGGAGAAAATGCAGGGACAGACCCAAGGAAGGAGTGAGGCAGAGAAGGATGGTGGGGCTGGCAGAGGGGCGAGACCCAAGAGCCAAGTGGCAGAGCCAGGAGCCCCAGGCTAGTGGCCTCTTCCACCTCCGTCCCTCAGAAACACACACCTCTCCTGCTTCTTGATACGGCCAGCAGCGCTGTCAGTTTCCTCTGAGGAAGCTTCCAGAATGAAGAAGCCGCCCTGGTCCAAATCACTTTGAGACCTGGAACAGGTCACTCCCCTCTCTGAGCCTTTGTTTTCTCATCTGTAAACTGGACATCAAGCGGCCCAGTTCCCTGGTTCTCCTCAACCCCCTCTTACACTTGACCTACTTTATCCTCACACAGTTCCCTGAAGGCACTGGGGCCTGGACCTCTGGTCTAGAAGCTTCATAGTGCTTTTTCTTCTCTACTGGGTTTGGGCATGGGTGTCAAGGTGTTATTTCCGAGCTCCATAGAGATGTGCATCTGGTTCCTGACAATACACACGGTACCTTGGGACACAGTCGAGGCAATAGGCAGTGTGTGTGAATTGTCCTCGGCACCTCTCATCGTCCACTAAGGTACTGGCCGACCCCAGCACTTCATCATCGACACCTGGAGAGGAAGGCTGGTTCTCTGCATAGCACTAGAGCGAGTGTCAACCAGGCGTTCATCCCATTGAGAAAGGATCCCCTTTTGTCCCGCGGCATAAAGAACTAAGGGAGGAGGGAATTCCCTGGTGGTCCAGTGGTTAGGACTCTGCGCTTTCACTGCCAACCTGAGGGCTCAGTTTTGATCCCTGGTCGGGGAACTAAGATCCCACAAGCCACTTGGTGCAGCAAAAACAAACAAACAAAAACTAAGGGAGGACATAAAAAACTACAATCCCCAGCATGCACTGTGTCTGTTCCTCCCTCACCTGTAGCACTCCGGGAAGCTGTTCCTCTCAGGATACAAAATGCTTTTGACATTCTTCCCTCCCTTCCATCCCCCCTGACCTATTGCCTTCTGTAAACTTCAGTCTCCAACTGGTAGAAGTACAGGCCAGGAAGAGGAAGAATACTTTGCCTACAGAATTGACCCCATACAGTGGAGAAAACCCCCTCCCCTCTCACCACCCCATTTTCTGATTGGCACAGACTGTGGGTCTCACAGCCTGGGGTTGTAAGTGGGGAAAGGGGTTGAGTATTTTCCTACCTCCTTTTACCCTGGAGGAGTGCCCTATTTCAGAAGCTAAAACTTGAATAGGTTCCCGATTGTTTATCTCAACCCAGCTCCATCTGCCTTGTATTTATGGAAATTCCTCCCAGATTCTGGCAACAGGCGCCTGTCAGTCTTGGGTGTCAGCACTGTGAGCTTTGGATTCTTGCTGCCTTCTTAGGTATTTTAGTGGAAAGCTGGGAAAATATGTCTCAAGGGCTGCTACTGTGGTGCCAGTTTAAATCAACCACACCCAACCTCTTCCTTTTACAGCTTCACCTACGTTTTCACTCATTCACTCATTTAATCAACAAACATTTATGGAGCACCTAAATCGCGCTGGGTACCATGCCAAGCACTGGGAACAAGAAGGTAAATGGAAGCTTCTCCTTGCTCTTGAAAGGGTCTATCTTTTGGCGGAAGCAGATTCATAAGCATAGCATGAGTATAAGAGTTGGGGAGGGGGTGATGCTGAGACCTGTTGAAACCAGAGAGGTTAGGTGACCTATTCAAGGCTGCATGGTAAATTGGAGCAAGATCCAGAGAGGAGGCCAGTTCTCCCAGTTCTCTAGTTCCTGCCACTGTGCAGGAACACTTTCTAAGAACCCCTGGTGCACACCATTCCTGAATTCCATCCCACAGCTGCCACCCTGAAGGAATACACCACCAATCTGATTGGCTTCTAAAACCTCTGAAGGGGCTAAGTACACATTCCATATACCCTCCATGGGACCCTGCTACGTAAAGCTCTGCCAACATCCCTAAACAACAGAATAGGCATCAATGTATACTTTTTTAAACAATTTATTGTACAAGCAACAATGCATAATTGGTTTTCTATAAAGACAGAAGAGAAGATAGTTCATATGCGCTCACAAAATGTTACTTGAAATGATGGGACATTTACAACTGAACCAAACCTTGCTTTTGTCACAGTCCCTTTAAAAACATCATACACATTCAAGTTCCTGGCAGAATGGCTGTTTTCCTTGTCTGGTAAGAAGTATGACATGGAAACTACATATTTATTCTTTGCAATAAATGTTATGGTCAGACGAGTTGAATCTAGAGAGAGGCTTGTCTCACCTTCGCCTCCTCACACCCGCAGGCATCTTCAGCCCAACCAAACACTTTGCTATTCACAGCCTGTTCCATATCTCCACCTAAATCTCTGCGTCTGCCATTGCTGGCTGTTCCCCTTGCCTTGAACACATTTTCCCTCACCAGTAATAATAAAAACAACAACAACCATTTATTGATCACTTACTTTGGGCCAGGCTCTGCTAAGAGCTTTACAAGTATTACCTGATTTAATCCTTCTGGCAACCCTATGAGGTGGAAGTTTATTACCCCCAATTAACAGAGGAGGAAACTTGAGGCACCAAGAGGTTATGGAATTAGCTTCTCTTCACAAAACTAGGCAGGGATGTGCTGGGATTTGATCCCAGGAAGTTGGGGTCCACATTCCCTGCATTTGCCCTTAAGTTGCCCTGAGTTGATTTCTGTTTTTATTGACATGAAATTCATGTAATGCAAGATTACCATTATAAAGCGTATGACTCAGTGACATTGAACACATTCACAGTGTTGTACAACCACCACCTCTAATTCTAAAATATTTTCATCACCCCAAAAGGAAACCCTGCATCCATTAAGCACTCACTCCCCATCCTCCCCTCCCCCAGCTCCTGGCAACCACCAGCCTGCGTTCTCCTAGCTATTTTGCCTGCCCTGTCCAGCACCCAGTTCCGTTTCTGAGACAACATACTGTTTCCCTGTGGGAAATCGTTCTTTCCTCACACACAAAACAGCCTGGACTTAAGTTCCTGGAGGGGAGCACCTGGGTCTTCCTCACTTCTCCACCCCCCGCCATCAGCCCTGAGCTCGGTATATATCTGTTGAAATAATACAAGAATAATACAAGCTCCACCTTATTTTCAGTTTTTTCTTCTTTAATGATAAACTTTTTTATTTTTAATTAATTTATTTTTGGCTGCGTTGGGTCTTCGTTGCTGTGCGTGGGCTTTCTCTAGTTGTGGCAAGCGGGGGCTACTCTTTGTTGCGGTGCGCGGGCTTCTCATCGCGGTTGTTTCTTTTGTTGCAGAGCACGGGCTCCGGGCGCGTGGGCTTCAGTAGTTGTGGCACGTGGGCTCAGTAGTTGTGGCTCGTGGGCTCTAGAGCGCAGGCTCAGTAGTTGAGGCGCACGGGCTTAGTTGCTCCGCGGCATGTGGGATCTTCACAGACCAAGGCTCGAACCCATGTCCCCTGTATTGGCAGGTGGATTCTTAACCACTGCACCACCAGGGAAACCTCAGTTGTTTTTTTTTGTTTGTTTTAACCATCTATTGGACTTCTTGAGGCCCTACTATGTGCCACTATGCAAATCCTCAGAATAACTGTGAGGAGGCAGGAAAGACTATGCCTATCATACAGATGAGGAAAACAGAGGCTCAGAAAGTTTAAACCGTCTTCTCTCCTTCCTCTGTGCCTTTGTTATTGTGTTCCTCCTGTCTTGAAAACCCTTCCACCAGAGTTTTCCACTCCCAATGCCCTCTCCATCCCTCCCCTGTCTGTTTGGGGTCTGGCTTTGCTCCTGTGTTAAAAAAGCAAAAATCCGACACACAAAGGGAATTTACACAATTTTCTTCCATAGGCCACCCGGGTTCCCTCAGACACGCACCTTCTCTGCTCTTGGCTGGGATTCTCTCGGCTCCAGGAGCCTCCTGCTAATCGGAAGCCCTGGTCTGTAGTTTGTGCATCTTTGATGAATAAAAAATGGGGAAACAAATTAATTATTACTTAATAAATTTAGTTTGGTTGAGAAAAATCTTTCACGACATAAGGCCCCCACGTTGGAGCCAGCCCAGATGTCCATCAATGGGTGGCTGGTGAAATAGATGATGCCTTTGCATGGGGGCATGCCAGGCAGGGACACCCACGGGCACTGACATGGAAGGATGGCCAGGACGTGGCATTAGAAGGGAAAAGAAAATTGCAGACGAACTCGGATGGCACAAACTCATTGTTGCGTATAGGAAATAAATGCACAGGTGGGTGAATATAAATATAGATGTATTCATGGAGAAAATTCTAAAAGAACACCAATTTTTTTTGTGTGTGTTAAAATATACATAAGATAAAATTTACCATCTCAACCGTTTTCACATGTACAGTTCTGGTATCAAATACATTCCCAATGTCGTGCTCCCATCACCACCATCATCTCTGGATTCTTTTCATCTGTAAAACTGAAACTCTGGACCCATTAAGCATTGACTCCCCGCTTCCTCCCAGCCCCTGGCAACGACCAGTCTACTTTCTGTCTCTAAGAGTTTGAGTGTTCTAAGGACCACATATAAGTGGAATCATACGGTATTTGTCTTTTTGTGACTGGCTCATTTCATTCAGTATAATGTCCTCAAAGTTCATTCATGTCATAGCATGTGTCAGAATTTCCTTCTTTTTAAGACAATAATATTCCATTGTATGGATAGATCACATTTTGCTTATCCATTCATCCATTGGTGGACACCTGGGTTGCTTCTACATTTTAGCTACTGTGAATAATGCTGCTAGGAACAGGGAAAAACAGCACATTTATAGCAAAACTAATCTCTGGGTAAGAGGGTGGAACTATGGGGAAATTTTACTTCCTTTCCCTCACTACACACAATTTAGTTTAATTACAAAATGTATTAAAATGTATAAAATCTAGAGAAAGCCCTGACTCCCATATACATCTAAGAGAGGTGTAACCACAGTTTGGGGTACGTCCTCCCCGCAAGTTTTTCTTTGCACAGGTGAACATATAGTATGCACATAAATACTTTTAGAAAGTGAAAACTGAATTGTAGAATTACATACATAGTTTGTTCTGTCCTTGGAGTTCTGTATCATGGGCATCCTTTCAAATCAGTTTGTATGGATCTGTTTCATTCTTTTTAACTGCTTCTTACTCTTCCATTGCCTATATGCTCCAAGTATATTTAACCAATCCTCTGCTGTGGACACTTAGCACTAAATTTAGATTTTTTTCTAGCTTTTTGCTATTATATCTATGGTGCAGTGAATATCCTTGAATGAATATGTTTGCACAGGTGAGCACAACTATTAATACTTGCAAGATAAATTCCCAGAAGCAGAATTGCTTCTCCAAAGGGTATACACTTTTTTTTTTTTTAATTTGGCCACATCACACGTGGCATGCAGGATTTAGTGCCCTGACCAGGGATTGAACCCGCGCCCCTTATAGTGGAATTGTGGAGTCTTAACCACTGGACTGCCAGGGAAGTCCCTCTAAAGGGTATACACTTTTTGAAATGTGGCTGGGTATTGCCAAGTTGTCTTCCAAAATAGTTGAACGATTCACCCCCATCATCAGTGTGGATGGGAATATCTTTCCATACATCCTCAACCGGCACCAGATAATCTCCCTCTTTTAATTTGGTAAAGATGAAGCTTATTACGGTTTTAGTCTGCCCGCCTTCAATTATGAGGGCAGCTGAATTATTTCCAAGTTAACTGGCCAGTTGTTTTTCTTGTATGAATATTTATGTTCTGCCCACTTTTTAAGTGGGAGCCTTTTCTGTTTCCTTAAGGCTTTCACTTTCTACATTATGTCATCTGACTTTTTTATTACAACTAGCAAGTTCAAGTCTACAATCCCTTATCTCAGACCCTCGGGGAAGATGTGTTTCAGAATTCAGAATCCGTTTGGCTCTGGGAAAGGCGTCAAGGTCCATGTGCCTTATCTAACACTCCCAGCGAGGTTTAGGGCAGCCCCCCTATAATCAAACACATTAATAATTCTGCCGTGAAAGGTATAAATGTTCCCACAAAGTGGGATAAATAAGGAACATAAATAGCTTCATATCCGTTCAAATCAGGTTTTGCTACCAAATGTGTTAGCAATAAAAACTCAGTTTTCAGAGCTTTTTGGACTTAAAAATTTTGGCTAACAGATTGTGGGCCTGTATCACTTTTGTTTGCAGGGAAAAAAAAACAAAGATAACTTTAAAATTAAATAAATAAGGCTCACGCAGGGAAGTTAACGTCAAGTGACGAGGTCAGGATTCCTTCTTCCATCTCCAGGCTTTGAAAGGATCCGGGCAGGTGAGATGAGACATGGATGTTCTTAGCCCGAGATCTTAGGGACAGGGGTACATCCACCTCTGTCGCTGTCAGCTTTAGCTAGCTACCTTCAGCCCTTTCCCTTGCACACTTTTTCCTTTTCCAGTAGGAAAGGGCCCTAACCCCTCCGTGCATCCCAGATTCCTGATATGGACCCAGCCAGGACCGCCTTCCCAGCAGCTCCTTCTCGTCTGCCTGCTTCATGAGCTTCCTTTGCCACACCTGAATACAGGTGAAATTAATTCAGTCCCACAGAGTATCCCAGCCCGGAGTCCTCTCACCTCCCCACCCGTAAGTCAGTGATTTCCATGAGGAGGCCCTGATGCTGATTCTTCCCCTAATGTATAAAAACCAGGTGCTTCAAGGAACTGTAAATACGAATCTACTTTAGGCTTTTAGAGCTAATGTGGAATTGAATAATCATAAAGGATACTTCTTCCTTGGAGATTTATGCCCTCCATGCACCCCCATTCCTAGTGCCCAACCGATTAAAAAAAACATATTTTACTAAAATATATCTCCCATCAGCCGTCCTGGAACACCTCACTAACTGACTATATTTATTGGGAAATGATTCATATTAATTTCAGGCGTCATCCTAATATATTTATGACAGACTGTGTGAGCGCCAGCAAGGGCCCTCGCCTCGTTCCTGACATACATTCTGTTTCTGCAAATACATATTGTAAACACTGCCTGGAGAGATAGAATCATAAAACCAAAATAGGTTATCTTTGGAAAATCTGTTAATCCTAATCAAATAAGGCAACTGCTCACCTGATTTGAGAAGCTGAGCGGCTTCACCCAAGGTCTGTGGGCTTATTTCTCTTAGAGTTTTCTTATTCCAACTCTCTCCCCACCTCCAAGATGTGATGCAACTTTTTCATGCTGGGGAGACCCTCATAGTGATGAATGAGGCTGGACTTACAAATCCTGCCAAGTGAATAGTTGCTCAATGTGCAGAAGGAGAAACTAAAGGCAGAGAGGAGACCAGCGGCAGGATAAGATGCAGGAAAGTTTGTTCAGAATCTATTTTGTGTGGCCTGATGCAGCAAGACATGAGTATGGACCGAGAGAGAGAGAATGCAAACTGCCTGCCCATAGGGATACTGTTACTTTGGACAAGCCAGAGGAAGAGAAACAGGGGCCATTCTCTGAGGCCCCTGGGAGGGAAAGCCTGGATGGCTTTTAAGAATCGAGAGATCTAATATTTAATCTTTAATTGTGTGTGCAGTGTGATGTAGCCACACATACACCATTGCAGCTGTCACGTCCAATAAAAGCCACCATCCAGAACAATCTTGAGTGGGAGATGTCCTGGGGAAAAGGGACAAAGGGCTTTGTTCCACTTTGGGGTTGCTGTAGTCTGAGGCAGTTGTTTCCACCTGCCCTCTGTCCATTCCTGCATCTGGGAACAGCACCCCGCCCCTCTCACCACAGTCTAAGCACTAGGGTGACATTTACCTCAACCCTTGGCTCCAGGGATGGGCACATGACTTAGAGCTGGCCAATGAGAGTGTTTTAGCTCCCTAGATACAAGGATTAGTTCCTGATGGCCATGTGACCCAGGCCCACCAATCAGAGCATTTTACTCTCCTGAACACAGTGATTGGTGTCAGACCTGACCAATCAGAGCATGCTATCCTTCTGGCTACAGTGATTGCTTCCCAGATTGACACATGACCTAGGATTGGCTAATAAGAACAGCTCATCTCCCTGGCTCCAGAGATTGTTACAGGAAAGGGCAAAGCTCAAAGCCAGGCTGAAGAAAGCCGCTCCAGAATTTCTGCTGGAACTTTGGGGGAGGAAAAGACAAGTTCTCTTTAGACCAGGACTTTTGAGGAATGGGATGTAAGCTTGAGTGCCTGGCAGCCATTTTGCCACTGTGAGGGAGAACCTGCCTGAGAATAAGGACTATAGAGGAAAATAGTGGAGAGATAAGGAAAGCTAGACTCCTGATGATGACAAAGATGATGACAATAATCTCAATGCTAATAATGAACATCTCTTACATTGTGCTCACCATGTCAAACTCTACTCTAGAAGCTATACCTATAGTGAGTCATTTATTCCTCTTAACAAGTCTATGTGCTGGATGCTTTTAGTACTTCCATTTAACAGATGAGAAAATGAAGGCAGAGTGGTCACCCAGTAAGCAGCAGAGCCAGAATTTGAACCCAAGTAATTTGGCTCCAGAATCCCTATTCATAACTGCTATGTATCACTCAACAAACAATTACTGAGCCCCTCTGTAGGCCAGGATGTGTGGGGACATGGAGATGAACTAGCCCTGATCTCTAGTCTCCAGGAGCTCAGAGTCAGGGAGGGATTTCAGGAAAGCAGGCAAACGCATCCACTGGGTGTAACTGAGCTGTGACGGTGGTAGATGCCCTCAGCCTGTGACTGCTGTACCACCTGCATCGATTTGCAAAGAAACTCATTCCTTTCAGGAGAGCAGCTCCAGCCCTAACAGGCCTTCAGAAATGTCAAGGGTATTTTTAGCCTGGAGAGTTGGTGCATCCGGTGGCAGATTGGAGAAAGGAGCCTGTTCTCTGGGGAGATGAAACGTGAGCCACAAGAAACTCTATTTCAGGAGAGGGGCTGGGCTCAGGGGAGGCTTGGGGGATTCAGGGAGACAGGGAGGAGAGCCAGGCTGCTGGGTATCTGGAACTGGGGAGGGGGGTCACACTTGTTGGACATGGGCCTGGAACCTTCCCTGGTCCACCCCCAGGAGGGTGTGAAGGTCTTCTAGAAAGTGCTACCTTAGCAGGTGTACACAGGGGAGTGGCACAGTGAGATGGCGAAGTGAGCACAGAACTTGGGGAGGGCCCTTTAGTCATTCAACAAAGCCATGTGCTAATGCCCCGGAGGCTGACGTACTGTCAGTGCTCAAAATATTTTGTTGAACAAATGAGCGCCCGTTCCCTGAGCAAGCATCCACGCTGGTTCTGGGCTGTACCAGGAGCCAGGGATACAAAGGAGAAAGCACAGCCTCTGCCCTATGTTAGATGGAAAGGGAAAATTGTAGGACTGTGTGGTTAGATCTACTGTAGCTTGGTAACCCTATGGGCTGTGGGAACTCAACAGAGGGCACTTAGTAAGGTCAAGGAAGGCTTCCTGGAGGATGTCACCCTTGAATTGGAGGCTTGAAAGACAATCTGAAGTGAACCAAGTAGAGAAGGCAGTGTAGTACAAAGGCATAGAGATGTATCAAGCTGAAAAATTAAATAATAAATCAAAATAACAGCTCCGTTTTACTGAACCCTCCACGAGGGCCAGGCACTGTGCTATGCCTGTAAAGGCCAGATCTCATTTAATTTTCCCAACATCCATAGGAGGAAAGGAAATCCTCCAATTTGCAGAGAGGAAACCTGGCCCCAAAAAGTTGAGAGCATGGACTCTGGAGCCAGGTGGCCCAGATTGGAATCCTGACTTTGACACCAACCAGCTGCATCACTTGGGGCAGTGACTTTCTCTCGCTGGGCCTCAGACTCCCTATCTGTAAAATGGAGATAATAACAGCACCTACCTTGTTTAGGATTGTTGTGGGAATCACACGAATTGCTACAAGCCAAGTGCTTAAAAGATTGCTCGGCATACGGTCATTGTTCAGTAAGTGTTGCATGAATAAATGGGGAAATGAATGAATGAATGAATGAAATCAGGGCTAGAAGAAGTATGACTTTCTAGGGCCACATAGAAAGTAATGTCAGAATTTGGACCCAGGTCTGACTCTGGATTTTGAGCTTCTGTTCTTTATTGCCAATCAGGGTTTAGTAAAAATCAGTGAGTAAGGTCATAATCCCTGAGGCTCTTGTGGATGAACAGAGTGAATATCACGTGCTGAGAACTGGCCTGAGCACTTTCCATGCATCAGCCCCTCACTTAGCCCCCATGACAACCCCACTGGGTAGATCCTAATACTTTTCTCATTTTACAGATGAAGATATTGAGGGTCAGGGTGACTATGAGACTTGCCGGAGCTGCACAGCTAGCAAGTGGCCACGCTGGGATTTGAACCCAGCTTTGTATGGCCAATTTGTGACCCAGTTACACACAAGCCATAAAGAAATTCATAAATGATCGTACTAGAGATGACTCACATGCATTCATAGTTTAGTTCTCACCCCAGCCTTATGAAGAAACTGGTGGATTGTCAGTCCCATGTTAAAGATGAGGAAACTAAAGATCAGAGGGGCCAATTAACTTGCCTAAGGCCACACAGCTGGTTGGCAGCAGTGCCCTCACCCAGGAGCAGAAGGATTGTTGCAGTTTATCAGACCAGCAGCCTCCCGACCTGAACAAGCCACAGGCCCAAGCCCTCCATTTTCACAAACAGCCCTGCTGGACCCAGCTATGTCCAGAGGATCCCTGCCCCATTCCTCCTCTCACCTCCCTGGCTGACCCCACCAGCTGTGTGCACTCTGCATTCTTGGTCCTCAAATGTAGGTCTAGTAGCCACCGCAAGTCATCTGTTTGCTGGTGCCCATTTCCTCAGTCTGTCTCAAACCCAATGTCAGTTAATTCGATGCTGATTCCCAGGTACGTGGCCCACATTGAATACGTAGTCCCATGCAGGCTGGGGAGCCACTGTGGCTTTTGACAGAGCCTCTGGGGCTTGAGTCACTTTCAGGGCCCCACATCTGGTGGCCACAGCTGGCAGATCTGAGGGAAGAAATCCCCTTCGCCTTGTCCCTCTCTTCTTCCAAAACATGCCCCCGCTGTCCATTTTGCTGACACTGTCACAATCCAGGCCAGTGTGGCGCTTTACCTGGACAGCTGCACCGGCCACCTCCCAGGGCTCCTGCTTGGACACCCCCTCCCCCTCCTCTCCCCCCCCCCCCCCCCGCCCATCCCCGAGTCTGTTCTTCACCAGACAGAGCCTGGAGGCAGGGTCTATAGGCCTGGGGGACACTGGACACCACAGAAGACACTCCAAGGCTCTGAAGACCCCAGGAATGCCTGGGGGCATAAATACAGAGTAGGAATAACCCTGTATTTCCTAACAATGGCTGTTTCCATACTTGGTAGGTCAAAAATTTACTGTCCTGTGTCTCTAAAACATCCATTTGAGTACCACACCTTACAGTATTTTGCCATATCCACAAACCACCACTATTGTCACTTATTTTATACTTTTCTTCAAATTGACTCCTTCTTTTTTACTTTAAATATGTGTTTTGAAGAAAGAAACTTTATGTTGCAACTGTAAAGGAAACACTAATTTTCCTTTGCAGAAACAGAATGTAACACAAAAATAAATACATAAATATTAAACATTAAAATGTTTTTAATGTTCAGCTTGGCACAGTCTTATCTATAGTATCTCCCCCATAGATTTCTTACTAATTATGAAGGGAAAAAATTAGAGTGGAGAAACCTGACAGATACTACCCCATCCGAGAGGTCAGAATTTACAACAGCCATCAGGTGCCTCCTGATATGATGCACTGAGAAGGACACAGCATCATTTTGGTGGTGTTCTTGCCAAAAATGTATAACTTGAATCTGATCCCAAGGAAACACCAAACAAACCCAAACTGAGAGACATCCTCCAAAATGGACTGTTCAAAAATATCAACCTCAAAAAAGACAAAGGAAGGCCGAGGCACCGGTCCGGATTAAAGGAGGCTAAAGAGAAGGGACAGTTAGTTTCAATGTGTGATCCTGGATGAGGTCCCAGACTGGAAAAATAATTGCTATAGAATACGGTGCAATTTTATTTCACCGTTTCAGTTGGTGAAGTTTGAACATGGAATCTAAAACTCAGACTCTAGAACTGTATCACTGATAAGTTTCCTGAATATGATAAGTGTACAGTAGTTATGTACGAGAATGACCTTGTTCTTAGGAGATACACACTGATCTGTGTGTGTAAAGGATTGTGTTGGTGATTGCATTAACTCACAAATGGTTCAGGGGGGAAACATATATATAGAAAGATATACATACACATACAGACGGAGAGAAAAATAAAGCAAATGTGGCAAAATGTCAACATTTGGCAAATCTGGAGAAGTTCAGGGAGTTCACTGTACTCTTCTTATAACTCTTCTGTTATAATTTTTTTCCAAATAAAAAGTTTTGAAAAATGTCCATCTGAAGAGAGCTAAGGCAGCTCACATATCATCACTGGGGAGGGGTCCCACACTTCAGGAAACACGACTCAGCGCAGTTTCTCCATCTCTAATTCTCTCCCTTTTGTAGGTCTTACCTTCCCAGTTCAGCCTCTTCCTGGGTAGGTTTTGCCTGCTTATTCCCCTCTTAGGGATTCAGGACTCACATTAGCATATTAAAGGCTCTGAAAAGTCCTGCAGCCACAAAAATGTGGTGAATGCTTTTGGTTGGGGTGAGGGGCTGCTGTTTGTTTAGCTGCTACCATGTCTCTGGTGTGCTAAGAGCTGTAGGAAATAGACGCTATCATCATTATACCCATTTCACAGATGAAGGAACTGAGGCTCAAAAAGGCAAAGTCACTTATCCAAAGATTCCTAGGAAGCCAGAAAATAGGGATTAGATACCTCCCTTAATTACCCCAGTGTACCTGCTTTGGCAGCCACCATACAATTACTGGAGGCAATCTGGTGGTTGAGAGCAGTGATTCGTGGTTCAAATTCCAGCGCTACCACTTGCTAGCTGTGTGATCTGGAACAAGACACTTACCTGTAAGTTGTGGTGATGATTAAAGAATCAGTATATGGAGAGAACTTAGTGTTTGACACAATGCCTGGGAGAAATGGAGACTCAGAGAGGTTAAGTGACTTGGCCAAGGACACACAGGAAGTGGCAGGTTTAGGGTTTGAACTCTGGTAGACCCCAGAGCCCCACCTATGATTCTGTGTCCTGCTGACCCTGAGCTCTGGGTCTAGTTCACCTTCTGCTTCTGGTCCCTATTTGCCCCCATCTCACAGCTCCTTTCCAGCTCCCCCTGCCTTAGTCAAGGCCTACAGCCATTTTCTGAGTCTGGACATGGCTCCAATCAGCCTCATGAAGACAGAAGATATTACTTCTGGGCCTTTTGCTTGGATCTCCAGCTCATATCCCACAACCAGCCTTGGTGGGGACAGTGAATGCAGCTTACCTGCCACCAAGAGAGTCTTAAATGCTGCAGAAGTTAGCACATCCACTCAGAAACCAGTGGGTTACCAGAATGTTCCTCAGCCTCACCCACCTGCCCTCCTTCACAGGAACTAGGCCACACTAAAGCCAGCATGGGAAATATTTATTCAGCCAAAGAGAATAAACCAACAACAACAACAACAACAAACAGGGTCAGAATCCATTTCAGCCTAACCGATATTTTACACAATTGGATACGTTTGACTAAACTAATACATATGTATGGAGAGTGGCGCATTTCCATTCAAACCAATGTAAATTACCTTTGACCAATATATTTTCCTGGAAATCAATGCATTTTAACACGAGATAATATTTATGAAATTGAATTTTTTATTGAAGCTAATGCAATTCTATTCTATTTTATGCATTTTTATTAAACTAATGCATTTTAAATTAATCCATTGTATATTAAGTACAACAGACATTGGTACTTACAGTAAAATAATATATGCCCACTGAAATCAATACAGTTTCAAAACCCGGTGTTTTCCATTTAACTGAAGGATGTCAAGAATACGCAGCTACGAGTTCAGGACATATGAATGTAAAATTGTGTCTTTTTCTTTTTTTTTTTTCCAAAATCATTATCACATAAAAGATATTGTACCTCAGGATAGGGCCAGAGGCCCAAGGATTTAGATTTAATTCATGATTGTAACAGCCAACTCAATCAAACATCCCACTTGACCAACTTTTTGACCAAGTGGACTGGTGATTCTTAATCATGAAGTGTGACACAAATCACTTGTCACTACTGATACTGAAGTTTGCAAATAATTTACTTTAGGAAAAAAAAAAAAGAAAAGCTCATGTTTTGAATCACTCTGGGTCCTGGCTGGAAAAGATGATGCACTCAAACTGGTATTTCAAGAAGAGTTGAATAAAGAGACTATTTATCTATTTTACCTTTTTTATAAATTTATTTATTTATTTATTTATGGCTGTGTTGGGTCTTCGTTGCTGCGTGCAGGCTTTCTCTAGTTGCAGCGAGCGGGGTCTACTCTTTGTTGTGGTGCGTAGGCTTCTGATTGTGGTGGCGTCTCTTGCTGCGAAGCACGGGCTCTAGGTGCATGGGCTTCAGTAGTTGTGGCTCGCGGGCTAGAGCGCAGGCTCAGTAGTTGTGGTGCACAGGCTTAGTTTCTCGGCGCATGTGGGGTCTTCCTGGACTGGGGCTCGAACCCGTGTCCCCTGCATTGGCAGGCGGATTCTTAACCACTGCGCCATCAGGAAAGTCCAAAGAGACTATTTATTAAGGTGAGGAAAGGTTTAGAAAAAGCAATGGTGCAGCCCCCTGGGGCTAGTAACTTTAGGGAGCTGTTACCACCTGGGCATTACCAGGACGTGGAGGGGGCAGCTGGCAGAGAGAGAGCAGCTGTGGCCATCAGTAGAGAAACAGCCTTCCTCAGCAATCCAACAGAGAAGGAGCTAGGGGGATAAATACTCGACCTCTCTCTCTTCCCTCTTGATCTCCTGTTGACACTTGCCATTGGCCAAATCAACCAAAAGCCAGAGGAAAAGGGAGACCATTGTTGTAGTCCTGAGGCAGCACAAAATAAGCTGGAGAAAGGTTAAGAAGGGTGAACCTGACAGGGAAATGGAAGATACTAGAACACCTCCTGAATGCTTACTATACACCAAGTATTTTCTCATTTAATTCTCACAACACCCTATGAGGAAGGTGCTACCATTATTCCCATTTCCAGGATGGGAAAATTGAGGCTCAGAGAGATAAAGTGGGAGAGCTAAGGTTTGGAGAGAGGTCCATCCAACTTTGTGGAGGAAGGGGACTGTTTCTGGGAAAGATCTTTTTCTTTAATTAAAGAATACAAGATTCTTTTTAGCATAATCATACCCCCTTCCTTACTGCTTGAGACTGTGACATGAGGACCTGATATCTGGAGCTGTGGAAGCTATCTTGTGACCATCAGGGGAGACATCACCAGCACACTGTGTAGAGCAAGCCAGAAAGAACAGAGGAGTCTGAGTTCTTGTTGACATTGAGTCCCTAAACGAAGCCCAGAACCTCCTACCTTCCAGCTTCCTGGTAATTAACAATAAATACTCATCTTTTAAACCATTGTTGGTTGAGTTTACTTGTAGCTAGAAGCATTCCTTATACACCATTACACATACATTGCTTGAATTTTTAATAATGAGTATTATTTTACAGAAAAACACAAAATCAAATAATAAATAATTGTTTAACCACTCCCCTCATCCAACTCCACCAAACTGGTCATGGGATTTTTTTTCTCCTTCAGGACAAAACCCAGATGCACATGATTTTTTGAGGCTGAATTCACAGACCTATTTTATTACATTTTTATACAAGTTTTTTTTCATCATGCACATTTAGTGGCAGAACAGCTCAAGCGTACGCATACTCATATTCCCCGTTGCTGAGGATGCTGTTTGCAGCTCTCACAGGGCGCAACAGTGTGATTGCTGCATTTCCTGTGAGAGTCCCTCATAAGCCTGCTCTCTCCCCGCGCCATCGCCTCTGAGTCTGTTCAGGGAAACTTTCAGAGTTCCCAGATGCGACCACAGAACCCCAGACCTGGGTGGATCTCATGGCATTTCCCTAGAACTTTCAGCATCTTCCTTCTATGACAAGAGAGTTTTGTTCTAAATTTCCATCTTGCTCCTTTCTCTTTGAATACAGACTCAGGAGATTCTAGAACCTTAAGGGTTTGGGGACATTTACTCCTCCTGCAAAGATTTACAGTGGTGAGATTCCCTGATTTCACTCACTCACCCATTGCTTTGGCTCGAGTGAGCCTCCGCTTTCTCATCTGGAAAATGGGAGTGATTTTAGGACTTATCTCAAAGGATTGTGAGGGGAAGAGTTAAAACATGTGGAGGACTGGCATAGAGTAGAGACTCTCTTATGAGTAACAAAAGTAGTATCGTTGTTTTCTTTTTGAGAGTCAATAAAAGTTCTTGATGTATCCATCCACATACAGCCACCTTCCCCAGTGGTGGCTGTCCTTATCATGGAGGAATCTAGGTCATCAAAATGTCTCAACTTTGGATGAGTGTCTATTTTATGAATTCATCCATAGCACTGATTAGCCAAGGAAGCTGATGGAAATTAAGAGCTTGGACATTAAGATCAGAGAGAACTGATTCAAAGGGTTCAAATCTCACCTTCACTTCACAGCTGTGTGATCTTGGGCAAGTCACTTTGCCTCTATGGGCCTCTCAGCTTCCTCATTTGGAAAATGGGACTAATAATGTCTGCCTCACAGACTGGTCTGAAAATTAAATGAGGTTAGACATGAAAAGCTCTGAGCACAGGGCACTTAAGAGCATCTGCCATATCTCTTTATAGCTGTCTTTTTTTTTTTTCTCTTGGCATGCATGGAAATAACCATGGAGAGATGGATGCAAAGTTCTGTGGTCTACGTGCTAGTCTGTTTCCAGAGACAGATGGATAGAGGAAGAAAGTGCAAAGAGGTTATTGATTGAGTTGGAATTTTATTTTCTTAAATAAAAGTGATCTCAAATTTATAGAAAAGGTAGAAGGGATTCATCATTAATATTTTAATACTGCTTCTAGATTCCAAACTCTCTGTAGGCTGAGACCCAGCTAATGAACTTTAGTATCCTGCACAGGGCCTGGCACTCAGCAGGTGCCCAATCAATGCTAATTGCTCTAAATTCATCCCTGTATTAGCTCAGGCTACCATAACAAAACACCATAGCCTGGGGGGCTTAAACAACAATTTATTTTCTCACAGTTCTGGGGGCTGGAAGTCCAAGATTAGGGTGCCATCATGGTTGGGATCTGGTGAGGTCTCTCTTCCAGGTTTACAGATGGCCACCTCTTGTGATGTCCTAACATGGAAAGGAGAGGGAGAGGGGGAGAGGGAGAGGGAGAGGGGGAGAGGGAGGGGGAGAGGGAGAGGGACACGGAGGGAGGGAGAGAGGGAGACTGTTGGGGTGTGCGGGGTGTGCATGCTCTCAGTGTCTCTTCTTATAAAGGCATTAATACCATCATGGGGGCCCCACCCTCATGACCTTGTCTAAACCTAGTTACCTCCCAAAGGCACCATTCCAAATACCATTACCTTAGGAATTAGGGCTTCAACATATGAATTGGGGGGTGGGGAAGGGCACAATTCAGTCCATAGCACTCCTCCAACATTTGGTGTTTCAACTGCAAGGTAGACAAAACCTCAAGGTGAGAAAAGTGCACAAGAATCCTTGGATAAAGAGGACAAGGAATGAAAGAGTAAGCATTATAGGAACCACAGGCTTACCCACCTTCTTGGCTCTCACTGGTGGTTGGTGTAATGGCTAAGTGTTCAGGAGCTAGAGTTCATGGCTTGGATCCACTGCTGTGACACCTTGGGCAAGTGTCTTACCCTCTCTGGGTGTAAGTTTCTCTATCAGTAGGAAACAATGCTGTATTTGCCTGCATACCATTTCCCTTTCTTATTACAGCAGCATCTTGGTTTTCCTTTGGCCAGCTTATGGCTTGTGGCTTTACCCCGTCATCACTACCCTGCCCCAGCTGTAGAACTGGGCATGCAATCTGGGCCTGGTCTAACAGAGTCAGGGTGATTGGCTCGGGGGTCCAGATCTGATCTGGACCAGTGAGAGTTTTCCCCAGGATTTCTGGTGGAACCTTTGGAAAGAGGCTCTCTCTTTTCTCTGGGGATGTTAAACTGCGAGGACAGACACCTGGGCTGCTAGAAGCCATCTTGGCCACCCTGGGGAGAAGCCTGTCTGAAATTGAAGGCAACAGAAGAAATCAGAGTCCAGAAAAGGAAAATGATAATGTCTAAAATTCAACCTCAGAGGCTCTTGATCCAGCTGTATTCGAAGCCCATCACACCATTAAACTTTCCAGTTAAATAAGCTAATAAATTATTTTTGGCTTAAGCCAATTTGAGAGATGTTTCCCTCCCTTGCAACCAGAAGCATGTGACTAATTCAAATGCATTAGCTGGAACTATCTCAATGTTTGCAACCTGTGCTGATGTCATCTGATTCTCTTGGGTTTGGGAAGATATGCATCACATTCTCTTGCAAAGTTGAAGAGAATTACAACTTGTCTCAATTTTCACAGACGATTAACCAAGAACGGATACCTCTTTTGATCCTCACAGCATCCTTGTGAGGTAGCTGGCAGCTATCGTTATATTCTGTGGTAGACACTGTCGGTTGCTATTCCAGCATCCTTTTCCACCTTCCTTCTCCCGTTTTGTTCAGGTTCCCCAGCCCCCTCCCCACGAAGCCACTTGTTTCTGGGAAAGCTGAGCCCACTCCCCAGTCAGGGTAAGCCCTCCCCCTTCTCAGCTGATTGAAGAATGAGCATGTGACTCAATTCTGGCCAGTGGGATGGGAGGAGAAATCCGCTGGGCGGGGCTTCTGGGGGAAGTCTCCCAAAACCTCTGAGAGAACTTCCTGTGAACTTCGTCCTGTGGAATCTCTGGCGCCATCTTGCTTTGCCCTGAGGAGAAAACCTCGAGGACTGCAGAGCAGAGGATTGGAAAATGCCTGCATCCGGACTTGAACCGCAAATTACCAGAATTACCCGTTTTGAGATCTGCTCCACCTCAGGACTCCCCGGTATGTGAGATAATAATTATCTATTTCTTTCAAACAATTTTGAGTCAAGATTTCTGTTACCCTCAAAAGCATTTGAGTAATCCACTCATTTTATAGATGAAAGAAATAATTTCAGAGAGAGGAAGTGGCTTTCTCTGATATATTGTCAAGATAATTTTGGTTGTAGGTGACCGAGATTTAACTTGAACAGCCTAAGAAAAGAAAAAGGAATTTATAGACTCAAGTAAATTCAGACTACAGGGGTGGATAAATGTCCCTCAACTGGTGAATGGATAAACTGAGGTACATTCATACAATGTATTTATTCCTCAGCAATAAAAAGGAACAAATCACTGATGGACTAACAACACAGGTGAATCTCAAATGCATTATGCTAAGTGAGAAAAGCCAGACTCAAAAGGCCACATACTGTGTCATTTCATTTATATGACATTCTGGAAAGGACAGAGCTTTACAGACAGAAAACAGATCATTGGTTGCTGTGCGTGGAGTTGGGGGCGGAGTGAGGGAGCAGATTATGAAGGAGAATGAGGGATTTGGGGCTGGGGATAGAACTGGTCTGGATCTTGATTGTGGTGCTGTTTAAATAACTGTGTTTGTCAGAACTCACAGAACCACACAGAAAAAAGGGTGAATTTTACTGTATGTATATTATATAAATAAATAAATAAAGATAGATAGATAGATAGCTATTTAAATTAGGATTCGTAATAGGATGCAGAGTTAACTGCTAATGGGTACAGAGTTTCTGTTTGGGGTGATGAGAATTTTGGAAAAAGATGGTGATGATGGTTGCACAACATCGTGACTGTAATTAATGCCACTGAATTGTACATTTGGAAATGGCTGAAATGACATTTTATGTTAAATATATTTTACCACAATTGTTTTTAAAGTGAAAAAAAAAGAGTCTGGGGGTAGATTTCAGGCATGACGGGATCCTGGTTTCTGTTCATCTCCAGGCTCTCTTTTCACCCATCTTGGCTTTATTTCCATCAGGCTCTCCCCAGGTGGTACAGAGACGGCCTTGGGCAATTCCAGGTGCACCTCCTCTCAGCTCAGCAACATGAGCAGGAGGGAAGTGATTCTTTCCCAATAGTTCCCGAAAAGCTCACAGTTGAGTCTCACTGGCTTGCTTTTAGGACAGGAGCTTGCCCTTGAACCAATCACTGGGGCCAAGGGGTTAGAGTGATCTAATTGGCCAGTCTGGGTCACATGCCCACTCCCAGAGCTGGGGGAGTAACCCCACCCCAACCCTTTGGAGGGAGAGTTGGGAGGGATGAATTCAAAGAAAACGGAGGAGCTTGCCAGCAGCGCCCACACCCAAGTTAAATGTTGAATGGCCCAGCCCCAATTCTCTGCCCGACACTTAGGCAGGCTGTGCCATTCTGTCCTTACTTCTCTCCAGCAAAGCCCACGTAGGTACAACATACACTCATCATTCCATCCCTGGGTTTGCATAAAAACCCACGTCCACGAAGTAGCAACTGCAATGTTTTTCAATCACACAGCAAAGATATTTAAAAATATCACCCATATGTGTTTTAAATACAGGCAAATAGCTGGCAAGGCAGCCAGCTTCACACCCGCGTGCCATTCTGAGTTATAATCTTCTCGCTTCCAACTCTCAAAATCACACGTTGAAGGCCAGACAAGCCCAGAACACTGCTAAGGCTTTGCGTCTACCCAGAATCTTCCCAACCGCTCAGCCTAGATTTCTTTTCTGGTAGAGGAAACATCTATGATCCTGGGAAGGAATTTAAGGGCCCTTGGGCTTGATCTTAATTGTTTGCCCTCCTCTGAGAACACAGAAATGGAATCAAGAAGTTTTTAGTGAAGTTTAGGAAGTTTCCCAAACTCTTTCATGAAACCATCCTCATAGTCGAGCTCACACTAGCTCTCTCACTTCCCCCTCCTGCCTGCCCATAGTGTCATCTATCCAATATTAAAGTCTTTAAAATCCAGCCTTGCATATATGCCATCTTATAACTTGAGACTCCCCATGTTTTCTCACCTTCCAGATTTATACTTTCCTTTAATATCCAAACTAATACCCTTCTGCTATACATATCAGATAATTCCAACTTAAAGTGGCTAAAATTATAATAGGTTTTCTTTATGTTATACAGGAAGTGCAGAGGTAGGCAAGTCCAAGTTTGGTGTGATCAGTGGCTATGTGACATCACTTCTCTACCCTGCCATTCTTTGTGTGGCCTTTACCTGCAGCCTGCTTCCCATCATGACCCTAAAATGGCTGCCACTGCACCAGCTATCACATCTAGGCTCAGAGACATCTACAGAAGCACTTAAGCAGATCTCCCCTCACATCTCATTGGCTAGAACTTAGCCACATGCCCACTCCTAGGCTAATCACCAGCAAGGGCAATGGGAGGAGGAGCACCAAGAAGAATATGAAGAAGAGGGAGGAGGAGGAAGGGAAGGGGCAGGTCATGGGGGAGGAGATTTCTGAGAAATCTTCAGGAGCTCTTATAATCTCCTCTTTATAATCTCTCTTGGGATTGGTGCACATTTCACTCTTGCTCTCTCTAAACCCTCCCGCCCCTGCTCTGGTGGTTCCCTGCTTTGCGACAGCGCTACATGGGCTTGACTAAGGTGCTTTAAGTCTCATTAATCTTGTTCCAAAACCTCTGGAATGCGAAAGTTTTTATTTTCAAGTTTGTAGCAAACTCATTTGGCTGCAAAATCTGCCCAGGACTGGTACAATGTATAGACTTAAAAAAAAAACAACCCAAAACCCAACACCTGATGTGAACAGTCATTTATTTTCTGTAGAAGTATTAGCGTGCTGGGCCACACGGTGCTGCCCAGGCTCTGCATGTAATATAAGGTATGTGGTAGTCTAAACATCTGAGAAATTTTGAATTCCCAAATACATCTGGTCCCAAGGGGTTTGGATAAAGTAGGTTATGCAGTTTGTTGATTATTATTACCATCTCCATTTTATAGATGAGGAAAATGATACTCAGTTTCAGTAGCTTGCCCAAATTTACATAGTGAGTGTGGCCTGGATTTAAATTCAGGATGTCTAATGTCAAAGCCAAGGCCATCACACAACACAACCCTTTGATCCTTCCCATGCACAGACACAATTTTTTCTGTATCCATGTACCATATATTATTATTTACTTAATATTTTTCTCTGGGCTGGCTCACTTTTTACTTAAATAAATGTTTTTGTAAAAGGAAACTTTCTATCACTGCTCTAAATGGAAAACTGGCATCTTTTGCCATAAACAGACATATAAATAAATACATTTAGAGTAAAGTAATGAATTAAATTCTTGCCTGCCAGAGGATCTGAGCCTGAGAGCTGAGATTTTTCCGGGGACAGAAGCATTATAGACATGATAGCGACTAAGTGGAGCTTGTTTTTTGGAGCAATCAGAAAGATTGAGGGACAGTTAAAAGAGGGTGGGCGTCCTTCCCATGGGATTCGAAGTTGTAGAGTGTTCCGTGTATGCTCTAGAAACATCTGGAAGCTCATAGATCACACTTTGGGAAGTACAGAGTTGTGCACACCTGGGCAGCTGCCCAGCTCACAACCTCCCCATGGTGTCCTTGCATGTGCTATCTGCCTGCTGCCCATGAATAACAGACCTCACCCTCCGTGACCCAGGCTTGGCGAATCAGCCTCTTCCCTTTCGTCTTTGGCCTTGACCCCGTAAGGATATGCTTCCAGAGCTACTAGGGCCATGGTTTTAGACTTGTGGACAGAGTAAAAGGAGCAAAATCAAGCTGACATCTAGACAGAAGCAGATGGAAAGCAGCAAAAGAAAGTCTAGGCTGTGCTGAGGGCCTAGCCTGGGGTGTAGCCAGCCAAACTCCTGACCTTTTTTTTTTTTTTTAGAAGATGTTGGGGGTAGGAGTTTATTAATTAATTAATTAATTTTGCTGTGTTGGGTCTTAGTTTCTGTGCGAGGGCTTTCTCTAGTTGTGGCAAGCGGGGACCACTCTTCATCGCGGTGCGCGGGCCTCTCACTCTCACTTGTTGCAGAGCACAGGCTCCAGACATGCAGGCTCAGTAGTTGTGGCTCACGGGCCTAGTTGCTGCACGGCATGTGGGATCTTCCCAGACCAGGGCTCGAACCTGTGTCCCCTGCATTAGCAGGCAGACTCTCAACCACTGCGCCACCAGGGAAGCCCCAACTCCTGACCTTTTGAGATATGGGAGCCAACAAATTCATTCTTTTGCTTAAGTTCATCCAACTGAAATAGCCGTGACTGGTTCACAGTGACAATATGGTCTGGTCAACAAGCACCAAACTTGAGGACGCCACAAGGATTTACAAAGGAAGTGTGTGATGGTCAGTTTGATGTGTCTGCTTGGCTAGATGGTAGTGCACAATTATTCAGACACTAATCTGGGTGATGCTGTGAAGATATTTTGTTGATGTGATTGAAGTCTATAATCGGTTGACTTTAAGTCAGAGAGACTATTCTATGTAATCTTTGTGGGCCTGATTCAGTCAGTTTGAAAGGCCTTAAGAGCAGAGCTGAGACTTCCTTGAAGACCCGGAAATTCCTCCTGTACAGAGCAGCTTTACCCTAGAGTCCTGGCCTGCCCTTCCTGATGGCCTGCTCTACAGATAACAGACTTGGCTAATCAGCCCCACAATTACAAAGACCAATTCCTTGCAATAAATCTCTTAGTGTACATCTCTTGGTTCTGTTTCTGTGGCAGATACCTGAATGATACAGTAGGAAAGGAAAGAACTTGTGTGGAAGGATATGCATGTTTAAACCATGTTGATAAGTACATGTAACTGTCTTATGTTCCTTTAATTCTTTGCTACACTAGTAGGGTTTAATAGTCAAGCCCTTTCTGCTCGTCATGGAAAAATAGAACTAGTTTTTGGTGGATTTGACCATCCCAGTCCCTTGTGGAAGAAGAAGGGAGAAGGGGAGATTGTAGAGGAGATCAAGCATGAGATATCTGGGTGGAGGAAAAGACAAAATGTCTTGGATGAAAGGGGGAAAGTGGGTTTCCTTCCCCTCCATTCCACCCCACCTTGGAGTAGGAAGAGATGTTCTTGGGCAGTAGGACAAAGGAAGAAGAAGGGTCTGTGGGTGTTGAGAACAGAGGGGAATCTGAACCCCGTTTCCTTACACTGCTGCAAGACCCCAGAGGTGGAGCAGTTCATGGTGTGTCTAGGCCATGGGTATCCCAGCCAAGGGTTCCTGCATTCGGAGCCCATTCCTTGTATTCACAGGGCCTTTGTCTAGGGTGTGCTGGTGGGCAGGGACTGCACCTCTTTTCAGCACAGATACCACCATATGCATGTATGTTGACTACAAAGACGAGCAATCACCAGGAGAATAGCTGCTTCTCTCTTGCCCTCAACACTCATATTTTGGGGCACCTCACGGGGCACCTTGCTTTAAGAAACCTGACATATGCTCTTCCCAAATAAAATTTGTCTTCAAGAAAAAGCTAAACCTGACATATGGAGATTGGAACTTACCCAAATGATCAGTAGTCATCTTCAACAATCATTGCATGCCCACACTGCACCAGGTCCATTTGCTACAATTTCAGACCCTATTGGTGGTCCTGCAAGGAAAGGAGATTCAGGAAAACAAAGCATTCCCAGGGCCACATGCTGGGTGTCACACAGCAAATTTAGCCCTTGCTTTTTTCATGAAAGCAAACAACCTTCTGTTCCACTCAGTGTTTTAAAATTCATTTTGATCTATTTCAGATATGAGAAATAATATTAGAGCATCTGTATACCTACCACCTGGTTTTAAAAAATAAAAGATTACCAGCTAAAGCCCCTACCTCCCCCTCTCCAATCTCAGTCCTTCCCTCTCCCCTCTTAAAGGTACTCTGTATCTTGAACTTGGTGTTGATTATCCCAGGGAGTTTACACTTTATTGAAACATATTAATGTAGAATAGTGTTACCTGCCCTTAAAATTCACATAAATAGTATCATACTGTTTGTGTTCTTTGGGAACTTGCTTTCTTTACTCAGCATTACTGTTTGTGAGAATCCTCCATGTTGAATAGTGTGGTTCTGAATCATTTATTTCCCCCATTTACAGAGTTCCATTGTGTGAATCCACTACAATTTATTTATCCAGTCTACTGTTGATGGGCATTTGGGTTTTTACTTCTTGCCTATTTTTTTTATCATTATGAACAATCATTTATAAAGATGCAAATCATTTATATCCTGCCCAATGCCTTTGGACAGGAGTTCCTGGTGAATATATCCCTAGGAGTAGATTGCTGGGGCATGTGGCCTGTGTATCTTCTACTTAACTAGACTTTGCCAGATTGTTTTCTAAGGTGCTTGTACCAATTACACCCCCACCAGCAGTGCATGAGAGATCCATTTGTTCCACATTCTCGTCAACACTTAGTATTATCAGGCTTTGAGTGTGAAATGGTACCCCATTTGGGGTTTAATTTGAATTTTGCTAGTTACTAGGGAGGCTGAGCAGCTTTTCAGGTATTTATTAGCCATTCGAGTGTCCTCTTTTGTGAAATACCTGTCTGGGGCTGTCACATGGAGTTTTAGAAAGGGATCTCTTTAGGCAGGGCCACTCTTGGGATATTTTATTTTTCATTTTTTAATTTTTGAAGCACCAACTTGCCAAACAAGTTGACGTTCAAGACTCTAACAAAGAAGAGAAACAGGGTGAGGGGTGGGGGCGGGGCTGAGGCAAAGGAAGTGGGACTCTTCTGTTTCTCTCAGTGATGCCCCTTAGGAGTCAGCATTGAATGATGAACCTTAGGACGGCTCATATTTCTACAGGTCTCGTAATTGTCACCATTTGGACCTTCATGCCTCCACTCTTGAATTGAGCAGGGAGCAGCACTCCCCTTTACAGGTGTGAAAAACAAGGCCTCCAAGGTGCTAGGTGACTTGCCCAAGGCCACATGGCATCATGACTCAAGCTGACTGGGGTGCAAGACCTGCTGGCACCCCAGCACTCAGAACCAGTGGTGAAGGCCACTAGGAAGGCTGGCAAGAGCACCATGGAACCTCACCTGTGGGCTAAGGTGGGTCCTATCAGGGCAGTTGGATGCTCTAAGCAGGGACTCAGTGGGAACCAAGGTCTGATTTCAGGGAGCTCATAGTCTTAGGTCAGGAGGTCACAGCAGGCTGAGAGCACAAAGCCCCAAGACATCCAGGCTGGGAGACTGTGGGGGAAAATCCAGGTTGGTGAAACCAAGCACTGGCTCAGGAAGGGGTGCAGGGTCCAGCCTGCCGGTGAGGTAGCACTGGATGCACTTGCTGCAGCAACAAATAGGCCCCGGTGCACAGTGGCTCAGCATGAGAGCCATGTGTTTCATAGCTATGGGACAATCCTTGGCAGGTGTTCCTGGATGGTCGAGGCTGTCCTCCGCATGTGATCCAGGAAGCCAGCCTCCTCCCTACCCTTGAGTCTTGCATCCTCCTCCTGGGACCAGTGAGTGGGCCGGGCATGTTCCTTTCCTGGCAAAGGCAACAGTGCAAGAGATGTATATCTTGAGATTTGGTCTCAGAACTGACACGCCAACACTTCCAGCTCATTCTTTTGGCCAAAGCAAGTCATGTGGCCAAACCCAAGCTCCAGTGGCAGGGACATATGCCCCACTCACAGTGGGATGGACACTGCTAAGCCACATGGCACTGTGTATGAATAGAGGGAAAGGTGAAGAATTGGGGTCAATGACACCATCAACAATAGGTAGGTAGATATTATCCCTCCTATTTTCTAGAGGAGGATGCTGATATCCAGAGAGGTTAAGCACCTGGATTTGAGCCACACAGCCAGACAGCCACAGATTCAGGATTCAAGCCCAATGGCTCTTGAACCCCCAAGTCCTGGCTCCTGCCAACACCATGCCACATCAAAACATAACTCTGCTACTGCTGGCATCATCAGGCAGCCATTTCCTGGTGACTGACTTTTAAATAAAATGTGGAGCGCACAATTTCCTGTACCTAATCTCTTCTACATTTGTCTCTTGTCTGGGCCACCATCTGTCCCTCCACTCTGCAGTGATGCTTCAGCAGTGGGGCAAGGCCTTGCCAGCCAGGTTCCGTCCACCTTCATGCCACTTAGCAACCTACCGCAGATGCAAGGTTCCTGACACAGGATCCCATGATTAACAGATGCTGTTTAGTTAGCTTTATTTCCGTCGTGTTTATGGCCTCCATGAGATTATCTTAATCCCGTAGCCCTCCAGAATACACATAATGCATTTGTGGCCATTTGCCTCCCTCGGGATTGGGAGGAAGAATGGGACTGTCAGTGACTCTCTCTTAGTCCCTCTAAGGCCAGACTTCATCTTGTAGAGAAGTTTCCAGACTTAAGAGAGGCTGGGAGGTCAGAGGTGATAGGACAGCTCAGCAGGAGTAGGGAATATGAGAAATCCAGAGGAGTCTGCCTGGATTTTAATCCACTCACTAACTCTGTGACCCTAGGCAAGTTACATCATCTCTGTGCCTCAGTGTCCTCACCTGTAAAATGGGAATAATAATAATGCCTACTTCATGGAGTTGTTATGATGTTAAATGAGTTAATTCTTAGTCCCTACAACAGTGCCTGGCACACAGGGATTAAGTTATAATTAATTATAATTATATAGCTATTATATTGGGCTTCTGAGGCTCATCTTTTGCCCACCCCTCTAAGCATCACTTATTTTTCCCAAACATCAACACTGCTAATAGCAGTCTACATTTATGGAGTGCTTAGTGATGTCAGGCTCTTTGCATGCACTATCTCATTTAATTCTCACAACACCAAGAGGTCCCCATTGTACAGATGGGGAAACTGAGGTTCAGAGAGGTGGAGTGCCTTGCCCCACATCTAAAAGGTGGCAGAGCCAGGATTTGAATCAGAATTTGGACTGGGGTCCCTCTGACTCCAGCCCTGCTTCTTGTTGCCCCTAAATTATACCTGTATTCGGTCTGAGAGGAATGGAGATGGAGAGTAACTGACTCTACTTCCACAATGTCATTGCTTCTTCCAACCACCTCACTGGGGGCTTTACCACACTTCACAGTTGATGAAGCAGGCTCGGGAGGTGGAAGTGACTTGCCCAAGGACACATGTAGGAATGGGACAGCCAGGAGTTGCTGCTCCATTTGAACTCATGTCTGACTTCAGACTCGATTTAGGCATCTGACCCTGAGATAGCAATTGATTCTGTGTCTGCAAGTGGCAGCGTAGTGATTCAGATCCCTGCCTCTGGACCCAATGCTCTTTCCTCTGCCTTTGTCCAAAGAAATTGCTGCCCAGAGAAGGAGAGAGGAGGAGAGAAAGGAGCTTTAAGGGGCAGGGGGTACCCCAAAGTCTAGCTTTGGGCTCACTCACTTATTGCCATCCAGCTTGGGTGCTGCCCAGAGTCGTACTCTGGTCCCAGGGGCACTCAGGCTTGGAGCTGGGGTTGGCGGATACACCAAGTGTCCACCAGGTGGGGCTTTTGCTAAAGGCCGTGCTCCTGGAGGTCCCAGGAGAGGCCTCGCTGCCCCACCCTGGAAAGTACAACTGGGCACACACACCACTGTACAATATACTCACCCACATGCAGCCTGTGCAAACCTGTGTGTGAGCACACAGGTGTGTTCCAGAGAATCTGTTTCTGGCTTGTGTGCAAATGTGCGTGAATAGATGTGTGCACTGGCATGCAGGTATGTGTGTGTGCACATACATGTGCAAATATGTACGTGTGTGTGTGCAAAAGCGGGTGTGGCACATGTGTGGTAGGTTAGACCTGAGGTCCTCAGGATCATTTTAAAGTCTCTTTCCCAGACTGTTTGGAGGTGGGAGGCTGGGACAGATGACCTCTCAGGGTCCCCAGTGCCTGGCACATTTGCCAAAGATCCTGATGGACACCAAGGATTTGCAGCAAGAAGGGTCATGGTAGGAAGGCTAGATTTATTTCCTGGGTCAGGAAGTGTTTGAATTGGGGGGACTTTGCTGCCCCAGATGCTGAGTCTTTAGTCCACAGAGGTTTCTGGGGTTGGAGGAATGGGGACCCAACCTTCAAAGGAGAGCTTCTAGAGCCTACATTCTGGACTCCCAGACCTCTGGAGAGTGTGGCTGGAGGCTGTGGGTACAAGGGAGACTCAGCTCTGGGATCCAACCCTGACTCAGCCCCTCACCAGCTGGGAAATGAATTCAAAGCCCCTCAGAGGAGTTAGAGGCAGCTGAGAAAGGGAAGCGGGTGGCGTTCAGGGTTAAGAACTTAAGCCCCAGCATCAAACAGAACTGGATTTGACCCCCAGCTTTGTTGCTTACATGCTAGGTGACCTTGGGCAAGTCACTTGCCCTCTCTGAGCCCCCATTTCCTCAGCTATTAAAGGGAGGAAATGGCCATACTTACCTCCAAGTGCTGTTACGAGGAGGAAATTAGATAATGGGCAGAGCAAGCCGGGCTTGTGGAAAGCAGGTCATAAACGGCAACATTGTCATTTTTTTTCAGTGCTGTGGGGCCAAGTGGATCATCTTTTGGTTCGTGGGAGCCAAGACCTAGGACATCAGAAGCTTCAAGGAGGCTGAGGGAGTGGTATCTCAGGGACTGGCTGCCAGGGTGGCAAACACAGCCCCTCTTGGCTCTGATTTGTCTGAATGGCATCTTCCAGAAGCACCTTCATTCACTTCCCTCTTGCCCTGAACTTAGGCAGCAGGAAAAGCTAGAGCTAGGGTCAAGGCTTTTGCAGCAAGGCTACCAAAAGGTGCAGGTTTTCCCACCCAGCCTCCAAACCATGCTCAGCCATTGTCCTGTTGAATGAACTTGGGTGAGCTGTTCTGTCTCTTTGAGCCTCAGTTTGCTCATCTGTAAAATGGCACAGCCATGATAGATTGTGAGATTTGACTAGAATGTTAGTGAGGCCCCCAGTGCATAGTAGGCACCATTATGACAATGACGATGACAATGTGATGATTGGACAGGGGCAAAAAGGAAAGTGTAAGCATTCACATCTCCCCATCTTACCTAAGGAGAAAAAGAATTCTTTCTTTCTTTTTGGCTACTGGATGGTACTTTGCTGACTAGAGGAAATGTGAGAACCTCAGATTTGAAGAAGGAGGAGAAACTAGAGCAGGAGGGGGGACGGATATGGAGGAAGAGGGAGAAAGAGCTGGGGAAGATAGAAGCTGAGAGTGAGCGATGTGTGAGAGAAGACGGATGAGCTGTTTGAGAGGAGAGAGATTAAAAACAGAAATTGGAGCGGCTGCTTTAATGAAGGGAACTTTGGGGAAAGAAAGAGGCAAAAAAGGATTTTAAGGCATTAAGCTCTCCATGCCCCACCCCTTAAGAAAGCCAGCAGTAATAGTCTATACTCTTCATTGAAGCTTTAAGGGTCCAGTTTTGTGGAGTTTTATTTGGGTGGGGGTGGGGGTGGGCGTGCTGAAGGGCTTTGTTGCTCTCCTCTGGACACAGGGAAGGCCCTTGAGAGTTCATAGACCTGGGAGCCAAGAGAGGAATGGGTGCCCTAGTGGGCATGAAGCCAAGTGGGGACACTTGAGCCAGATGTATGGGATTTGGGAAAGATGGAGAGCCAAATGGGTGCCCTCAATTCTGTGGTGGTTGTTTTGGGGTACTTAGATCACTGTCCAGTTTGCACACTCTGCTGCTAAAATAGGGGTGCAGAATTGGAAGGCAGATTTCTGCCCTGGAGCCAGCTTCTCAGGGGCTCAGGGAAGCTGTGTGCCTGAAGAAGAGCCTGTGCCAGTGGGGAGCAGTGTTCTAGAAATTCTAATTAGCTAATGTTTCTAAATCTCCTGGAAGCTGCCAGGTGCCAAGTGGTGTTTCATTCTGGGGATATTCAAAGAAAGTTCAGTCCTGGTTCTGGCCATAGATCCAGCTCTGAAAGGGACCCTGGGCTATTTCATGACCAGAGCTATTGGGATGCTTAAAAAAACCAAAAACCAAAAACAGAAAAACAGACATGGCATAGTAAAGTCAGCTTAATAAGGATATATTTTCCAGTTCAAATGTTCTGTGCTTTTGGAAAAAAAGGAACGTGTTGAGTTTCTTTCTTTAAGTTCATAGAGTTGCAGGCACTCCACCTGGAGTTGATCTTTTTGTATAGTGTGAGGTAGGGATCTAATTCTGTTTTGTCCCATCTGGATAGCCAGTTGGCCCAGCACCATATTGAAAATGAAGTCTCTCCTTTACCCACTAGTTTACAATGCCAGTTCTGCCATCTCTTTGTGTGAGTTCATTCTATATTGGTGTGAGTCTGTGTCTAAGCTTTTAATTTTGTCCCCTGAGTCTCTTTGTCAGTCATTCTGCTCACTGTCTTTATTATTGAAGCTTTATAATAAGTCTTGATATATGATAGGAAAAGTTCCCTCATCTTATTATTCTTCAAAATTGCCCCTGCTATTCTTGGCCCTTGCATCTTCTTAAGAATTTTAAGATGGGCTCATCAAGTCCTATGAAAAACCTTATTGGGATTTTCATTGGAATGGTCTTAAATTTATGGATTAATTTGGAGAGAAATGACATCTTTACCATATTACAGCTTCCAGCCCATGAACATGGACATCTCTCTATTTAGTCAGATCTTCTTTCATAGGCATCTCAAATGGATGTGATATTGTGGTATGTGTATCAATCAGGGGCTCAGGAAAAAACAGATCCCCTCCACCCCAACTGAATTAAGATTCCTGATGATAAAAGTAATTCGTAGTCATAAAAGAAATTAAGATGATGGTGTGGAAATTATGAGACCTCTAAAACCGTTTTCCTCAACTAATGTCTGTTAACCAATTGATGTCTAGTTTTCCTTAAATTTTTTCTAAGTAACATATTTTAAGCAAAGATGGAATTATTTATGATACTGTTGTATAACCTGCTTATGTTCACTTTACCATATATCCTAGACATCTCTTCACCTCAACACATATACACATCCCTCATCTTTCTTAATAATTGAATAATATTCTCTGGTAGGTGTATTGGTCAGGGTCCCAGCAAAAAAAAAAAAAAAAAAAAATCAGCTGGAATTTTTAAAATAAGACTATTTACAGCGGTGTGTGCTGGGGAATGTTAAGGCATCCAGATGCTAGCAAGAGAGGGAAGCCATTAACACCCCAGATCTGAAGAGATGTGAGGAGGGAGAAGTTACTGGGGCCCAGTGAGAGCAGAAGGACAGCTTGACAAGGGCTGTGGCTGTAGAAGGACCCAGCCACTGCCAGGACTAAATATCCCAACCTTTCTCTCCCCCTGCCTTCTTATCTCTTACCAGGGCCTCCCATTGTCCAAACCCAGCTGGAAGCCAGAGAGCAAGGAAGCCTGGGAGATGTAGTCCATAAAGGTCAGATTCCTGGGACATTGGGCAGGGGATGGGGAGAGTGTGAGGAAAGGGAACAAAAGGAGAATAATCAGCACAGTATGATATACTATCATTTGTTTAATTAGTCTCTAACATGGGAGGGGAATCAGGCCAAGGGACCCCGTCCCTCTTGCGTTGTTCCTCTCCAGTTTAATTGGTACTTGAGAGTTGGCACATAGTTAAGGCTACAGCCCTTGCTTTCTGGGCATCTCCTTTTCCACTCATTCTTCCCATGAGAGGCATGGGAGGCTCAAATGCAAAGAGTCCTAGGCTTGATGTGAGTAAACCCAGGTATTAGTGCTGGTTCTGCCACCTTCACAACCATGTGACCATGAGCCAGCCACTTCCTCTCTCAGGGCCTCATTCTTTCCATCTGCAATATGGGAATGCAAATCTCTGTCCTGTTTATTGTGAGACCAATAATAATGATAGCTACTAGATACAGCACATTTACATAATGCTTTAGATAGACTAACTCATTTAATCTTTATCACTTTGTACAGTTATTAGCACTGTTGTACATACAAGGAAAACGAGGCACAGAAAGGTAAACTAACTTTCTCAAGGTCACAGAGCTTGTAAGTGACTAGCTGGAATTCACATCTAGACAGTCTGCCTCCAAGAGTCGCAATCCTAAGCACTATGTTATGCTAATGATTTCTTTATAAAGCGTCCAACAGACAGTAGGTGCTTAATAATGGTAGTGGTTGACAGCATTGTGTCAAGTGTTTTGCACGTAAGGAACTGCTGGCTTGGTTCTGTTGCCAGTCACTTCAGCCTCTGGATCTGAGACCTAACCATGGGCCAACTTCCAGGGACACACCCCTGCAGGTGTCAGCCACACACTCCCATATCCCTTTCTCCTCTCCCAGGGCTAGAAAACTTCCAGATGAATTTGGAGTGTCTACTTGTCTTTCTTCCTGCCTGACAGCTGCGGTGGGCAGTGCAGAGCTACTGAAGGACATTTTCTTTTGTTTCAGCTTTGATGCTGGAGATTTTGCATATCATTATGTTCGTGGCTAAGGACCTGCCATTATCTTCCCTGAGATTCTTGCACAGTTTTTGAATTTCCTAAAGGATCTGGCTCTTGGTCTGCTTGTGCTTTCAGGATGGGCTGCCCCAAGCCACCCTCTGCTTTCTCTGGGGTGAGAAGAGGGTGTCTTCTTTGCCATTGTAATTTTTAAAATACTTACCTTGATGTGTGGGTCTTTGACAATCAGGAATCAACCAGGAACCTGCTTAAGTTTTTGTATATCTGCGTACATGTGTGTTTGTGGCAGGGAGAATGTGCTAAGAACATGCAAAACAGCTTTTCTCAAAAATATTTAATATTCTAGTACTTTAGTTCCCAAATCCAAGGCTGATTGTTTGCTGAAAAAGTCTGAGTTTCCTGGTTTCTTGGTCTTTCATTAAGGACCACCCATAATAATATCATTCCCTCAGCTAACTCTGTTCAGGGGGTAAACACTTAACTGCTTAATTCATTATCGCTGAGCCTGAGATGGTAACAGATGCCGTTGGAACATAAGCCCCCACGTCTAATAAGGCACAGGCGCATGATGCGCTTGGAATATGGTGGGGAGAGATGGCTGAAATTTATTTTTTGAATAAAGCAATAAGCCACTAAGCAAAGCTAATATGTTTCAGCCCAGACAGAAAGACATGATCATTCAGTATTTATGTAGCAACCCATTCCTCAGTGGGACTGCAAGTTTTTACCATTAAGATTGTCAGAATTCTTCAGAGACCTACTGTATTAAGTCATTTAAAAATATCACAGACTTAAAACAATCTGAATTATTGGATTTTCTCACTGCTCCTCAGTAAGCATGTTTGCTGTGGCAATTTCCTGCTCGGTCAAAGGTGCAGCCTACGTCAGTCAGGAAAGTACAAAAGTTCCATGCAGAATTTTTATTTGGAAGTCCAGTAGTCCCTAACAGCTGAGACAAAGTCAGGCATAAATTTAATTTATTATTTTTCTTTTAACTTCTTCTTTTGACATAATTTCAGATTCCCAGAAATGTTGCAAGGAGAGTACAAAGAATTTCTGTGTACCCTTCCTCTAGAGTCCTCAAATGTTATTTTGCATTATTTGCTATATCATTCTTTCTGTGTAGATAGATTTAGATAAATAAATAGATGCATATTACTTCTGTCTGTACTGTTTGAGAGCTAGTTGCAGACATGGTGGTTTTCCCTTTACCCCTAAATACTTCAATGTTCTCTCTGAAAACGAGGATATGTTGTTATATACCCACAGTACAATGATTAAAACCAGGAAACTAACATGATACAATACCATTATCTAATCTGTTGATTTATTCTAAATTTGCCATTGGCTCCAATTAATGCACTTTCTAGTAAAAGAAAATGCTGGATCATATGTTTTAATCGCTTGTCAAGTCTCTTCTGCTTTCTTTTTCTTTAAATTTTTTAAATTTTTAGAAGTTTTTGTCTGCATTGGGTTTTCGTTGCTGCGCGGGCTTTCTCTAGTTGTGGAGAGCATGGGCTACTCTTCATTGTGGTGCGCAGGCTTCTCCTTGCGGTGCCTTCTCTTGTTGTAGAGCCTGGTGCACATGCTCAGTAGTTGTGGCACATGGGCTTAGTTGCTCTGCGGCATCTTCCCAGACCAGGGATCGTACCCGTGTCCCCTAGCATTGGCAGGCGGGTTCTTATCCACTGTGCCACCAGGGAAGTCCCCTCTTTTGCTTTCTTTAATCTGGAATAGTTCCTCAGTCTTTCTGTGTGTTTCATGTGACACTGACATTTTTGAAGAGAACAGGCTGTTTACTTCTAGAATTACCCCTCCATTTGGGTTTGTCTGATATCACTTCACAATTAGATTCAAATTATGCACTTTTGGCAGGAATACCACAGAAGTGGTGTTGTGTCCTTCTCCATACATCATATCAGGAGGTACATGATGTCAATTTGTTCCATGACTGCAAAGTCAGACATAAATTTAAAATAATCTTGCATCAAAACCTTGATTTGTTAAAAATTGCTTTGAAAGGTTTCACACTCGCTCCAGATTTTCTACTACAGGTCTTTAAAAAAACAGACTCAAAGACAAGAAGCTGCAAGCTTTACAGATGCTCAGGAGAAAATGTGGCCATTAAAAAAAATTGCCATGCAATAGTTATGAAATTTCCCTAAATTCATTTTGCAGAATGAGAACTGTAATTTAAACGTGAAGTTATCGAGAGCTCAGATACACCACATATCACGTGCAATTTAATCTGGCAAGGAAACAGGCCACTCGGAATTGCTAACTAGGCCTAATTCATTACATCTTGGTGAATGCTGTACTTTTGGCCTTACGAGTCTTTCAACTTGTGCATTAATATATTTACCCAGGCCTCATGGAAGATGTATGGGGATGGTAACAGAAATACTGTATCCTTGTTTAAATCACATTATGTTTTTTAAACAGCTCGAGTGATTGCTCCGAAAGATCACACCTTCTTCTGAAGCATTTATGAAACAATTATTTACATTACATTAAAAACTTTAATTGCCTTGAAGCACGTGTCCCAAGACACAGATATTGGAAAATCATCAAAAATATCCATCACGATTCTTTCTTCTTTACAACTCTTCTAAACTTTATCTTTTTTATAACCCTCTGTATTGATTTATTGTCCCAGGCCAAGAGTGATGTCAGAAGTCCAAGCTGGGTCATAAAAAGAGAATATAATTTCCGATTGCTGTCTATAAAAGCATATCTTTTGCCCAGAGAAAAAGGGGGGAAATGCCCCCTTTTGGGGTGGGATTTGGCAGGGGGACATGCCAGAGAGGGAGAGTGACCCCAGGGTCAGGAGAAGTGTTAGTTATGGAGGGGGTTGGGAGGTCTGAGTTCCTCCTGGGGTGGGGGGTGGGTAGGACATTGGGAAGAGACTGGGGACCTCTCACTTGCACAGAGGCAAAAAGAGGGATAATGTAAAAGAAATCTAGTCACCTCTATTGTCCAGCGTCCGAAAAAGACCAGAATTTCCCTCTAGCTGGGCTAAAGACAGTCATAATAAAGGAGGCCCATACTGCAAAGGACCTGGGGTCCCCAGCTAGGCTAAGGACCCCTGAATAATGATGGTAATGATAGCAGAAACCTCTGTAGTTGTTAATGATCCAGAGCTGGGCTAGGGCCCCCTCAACATATCATAACAATAAAAGCCAACCCACTGCGTGGAAAAGGGCTCAAGAGGTTTGGTAACCCTCTTTAATAATCATAACAATAAAATGGCCTCCCATTCTAAAGTTGTGAGGAGCCCATGTAATTGGACTAAAGGCTCCCGAAAATAATAACAATAACAAGAATCCCTATTGCAGAGGACCCCAGGAAAAAACCCAGTGCTGTGGCCAAGACACCGCTCTGTAGTAATAATCCTAACAGTATCATAGCGTGGAAACTGTGCGCGGCAGTGGTGACATTTCCCACAACTCAGTGGCGCCCCCGGGCAGCTACCACCCGCCCTCTGGCCGGCTCCCATAAGCCCGCCGGCCGGCGAGTCTACACAGCTCGAGCGGCGGGCTGCTACCCTTGGATGCGAAGCTTAGCTGGCAGAGGAGCGGCGGCAGCCCGAGGCACGTGTTGTGTGTGCTCCGATTGCAAAAGAAAAAAAATGCATTGCAAACTATTAACTTTTTTTTTAAGTATGCAATGCCGGGAATGGGGGATAGACAGGTGCTAGGCGGGGGTAGGCGCCCCACGCGCCGGCCTCCTGCTGCCCCCCCCC
>NW_021703765.1:78026881-78227873 GCF_005190385.1 Monodon monoceros | reverse complement strand
GCTCACTGAAGGGGCTGCGGGTGGCAGGAGGCCGTGGGGCGCCCGAGGGGCCCCGAGCGGCGGCGCGCTGGGCCCGGGCGGCCGGCGGCGGCCCCGGGGCTGGGGGGAGTCCAGCCCGGATATTGAGTGCAGCCATTGAGAAAAGCCAAACTCTTGTGTGTGTGCGTCTCGAATAGCCCCCAAGATGGCCGCCAATGTGGGATCGATGTTTCAATATTGGAAGCGATTTGATCTACGGCGACTCCAGGTTAGTGCGGGCAGCACTGGCCGCGCGGCCGTGGGGAACCCTCGGGCGCGCCCTGGGCGCACTGGGGAGGTACCCGGGAGGGCGGTCGGGCGCCCCAGGGAGGCGGGCGGCGGCTGCTGGGGCTCGCCGGGGCTCGACTGCCCGCTGCCCATCGATAGATATTAGGAATTGATCTCGCCGCTGCTCTTTGTTCGGTTCAATCATCGATTAGCCGCCGCGACCATGGAGAAGCGCTAGCGAGCCCACGGCCCGGGGAGCGAGGCGGCGGGCGAGCGTCTGAGTGAGGCACGGGGAAGGCAGGGTCTGCGGTCCCAGGCAGGGGGCTGCTGGCGGGACCACCGGCAACCCCCCTTGCGCCGCACTTTGCGCGCCTCCCAACTTCGCGGCGCCCGGGGAGGCCGCGGAGCGCGCCCAGTGCCTGTCCGCGCCCGGCTCGGGTTCGGGCGAGGGAGGGAGGGAGCTGGTGGGCTGGAAGCAGGAGGAGGAGGAGAGGGGGGAGGCATCCGGGGTTGGCGAGGAGGCGGCTCCGCGCCCCGTCGCCCGCCGGCACCTCCACCGCCCGCCTGGCTGCGCAGCCCGGACTCGCAGCCACCCGGGGGCCGCTGCTGCCGCCCCAGCCGCTACAGCCACCATCGCTGGACTGGCCGCCTACACCGGCAGACCTCTCCTTGGGCCGGGTTCTAGGGGTTCGTCTTTGCTTCTTGTCTTATTCCCGCTTCCGACCTCTTTCCAAGTCTAGATGGGGACGGGCGGTGGAGATGGGCCCGGGGCGCGCGCAAGTTTGCGCTCCTGCCTCGGGGGCCTTGGAGAACCGGGAGCGGAGCAGAGCAGGTGACTCCAGGCTCTTGGGCCCACAGGAACTTTTAAATGGGAAATTCCCTCGCTGTCTTCTACCTCCTGCTTTTCCTCCCCGACACTCCTCTCTTTTCTCCTTTCTCCAGCCTCTTCTTTCTTTCTCTCTCTTCTTTCCTTTTTCCTCCCTAGGGTGACTCCCTCCCAAACTCCGGCACTTTATCCCCATTCCACCTTTTTCTGGGAGTATGTCTCCTCCAGATTTGGGGGTATTCTCTGCTGACCCAATAGGAGGCCGAGCTGGGGAGTGGAATCTCAGAGCTGCGCGCTGGAGGCACAGCGCTAGCCTCTGTCCTTTCCCAGGTGCCCCAGGACGCTCCAGACAAGCCCCCCAAACTCAGGAGTCTCACCAAGGTGCGGTGGGAACAAGGGGCGGGGAAGTGGTGCTGATAACGGGCGATTAAAGCATCCTGCCTTGGCCTTGACATTCTCAGAAGAAGGGAGAGCATCAGTCTGGAGATAAAAAGGGACCCACTTTTGTTTTTGTTTTTTTTTTTAATCCGCCTGCAAATCTCGTCAAGTTTCTTCTGATAAGTAGTTACAGTACCCCCTTCCTCCTGGTGGCTTCCCAACCCCCCTCCTTCCTAACTCCTCACTCCCTGCAGGCCCCCTCCCTCAAAGCCATTGAGCTGGAGAGAAAATCGGGGCACTCAGGCATGCAGTTAATAACTGCGAGTGCCTTGCAATTCCAGGTCGTCACTCGAGTTGGGGCTACAGTTTGGTGGCCAGCTGAGGCGGGCAGGGCTGTGAGCTGTGCTTGCTGGTTTAAATGATGCTAAAGTGGCCTTTCTGGAAGAGTGGGGGATGGGGGGAGAGAGAGAGAGGGAGAGAGGGAGCGAACGGGAGAGAGTGAGTTGGGCAGCCACATTGGGCTTGGCACGAAGGCCAATGGTAATTGTATTCCCTGCTAATGTTTGTAAATGAGACCCGGGCACGGCTGGGGGACAGCGTCTTTATTTATGATTGATGTTCTGTAACATAAGGAATGACAAGAACGTGGCAGATGAGAGAAGAGGAACCAGAAGGGCTGGTGAAAGCCCTTTGCAGGGTCCTATTGTTATTCTGGGCTGGAGAAAATTTCCGCGGCGAGATTTGCAGCGCTGGTATTTGCTCCCGGTTGGCCAGAATGTCAGTTAACACAATTTTCATTAGATAACTCGTTTTCAATCCGGGGAGCTTGGGCTGCAACCGGGAGGTAGAGTGAGACCTGGGGCTGGATGCTGAGGGGTGGGTGCGGCTCCCAGGGGGCTGATTTCTGAGCTGGAGTGGAGGGGGTGTTGAACCTCACTCTTTTCCTTCTCGGGCTCAGGGGTCTTTTGTGGAGCTGTTGGGGTCACCCAAATCTTGATTCCAGTTGGACTGTCATTGATCTGAGAACCCTTTGTTAGGGTTTTAGAAGATGCTGAGGTGGAAAAGCAAATTTGAACTGGAAAGGATGAAGGTGGGGATGGTGGAGAGCCTCGTTCAGGTGATGGGGATACAGGGCCAAGACGTCTCCCTGCACAGGGTGTATACATAGGGTGCGGGAGGGGTGGGTGTGTTCATTAAGACAATGGCTGGTGTGTCTGGCACGAAAGGAGAAGGCTCTGGGGAAGGGGTTAAGCTCATTTACATGGATATTAAATGTGTGGGGGGGTCCCTGTGGGAGTTTGAAAAGCTGCACACTTTTAGAGAGCAGAGAGGTAAATGTGGCAGCGGTGGCCGAGTGTAAACATTGAGGCCCTCACATCTGCTGTGGTCCCCACCCTTGTCCTGAAATGTTCAGTTGTTCCCCTGCCCGGTAGGCCGACACCTCCCCCCGCAACCCCCCGTATTCTCACTGATGGCATTTTGTCGGAAACAGATTATGAGCCTAAGCACTTTTGCCTGGGATCATCTCTTGGGCATAATGCTAATGACTCCTGTGCCATACTTTTGTTTTCATTTTTTTCCCTTCCCACTTTCCTCTCCTCTGGGAGATAGCCAGAAAGGAAAACTTCAGCGGGCTCATTCCAAGATCTGGGTAGGAAAGGTGGGTCCCCACCCCAGGCCCTGTGCAGGCCAAGAGCTTTGGGCCCACTCTTCACGTGGCCTAGCTGCTTATGAGTGTGAGGTGTGTGGCTTCAATTCAGTGGTTTCATGCAGCCTAGTTGCTGAGTGTTAAAGTGGCCGAGGCAGCAAAGGAGGCCTGTGTCCCCAGGCCAGACCATGCTGCTGACGCCACCCTGATCCTGGCAAGAAAGGTGACCTTGTACCGGCCTGCGCACAGCCCTCCGGAAGTATACATTTTTCAAATATAGAAGCAGTCCGGTTATTATTTCTTCCACTGCCATCTCTGGACACAGCGGGGCTGCTTTCCTAGGATGGAAGTCAGTCAGCAGTCTTAATGACTTGAGGGCTGATGATGGTAAAGATGCTGTGACATTTGGTACCCTACTCCAGGATCCCTGAAACCGCTTCCCCCTTTCTCTGCTTGTTCTTTTTTTTTTCCTCTGCTGCTAGCAGTCCAGGAAACGAGAAGAAAAAAAAATTCTATCTCAGAGTTGATGCTAGGCATATTTCATTTGGTTATAAGATTGCTTTATGGTGAACATTACTAATGCAGTATTTTTTTATGGCTTTTCTGTGTATAATCGTCATAACTGGATTCATACCTTTGTGATTTTCTTTTTCTGCTTCACTTTGCCACTTTTTTTATGATGCTCTGGGTCCAGTCTCCTGTGATATCTTTTTTTTGTCTTCGAAGAGGGTTAACAAGAGTTGGTGCCCAGTCCAAATGCACATCTACGTTTCTTGGGAGGAAAGAGGTTGGGTGGAGGGATCATACAGTACGAATTCCGCTTGGGGTGTGAACATTTAGGGAGGAAGACTGACGGGTCGAGTGAGAGAAGCTGGACTTTTTGTAAGGAGTTTGGAGAAACTTCTGGGAAGGCTCAGTTTCTTGGCGCCTGGGAGATGGGACTTGATGGAATGTTTTTCCCTGCTCAAAGTTTAGAAAAGAGCGTGGATGTGATTAAAATATTATAACCTTATGATATTCTGAAGTGCATAAGTTTTACATATCAGCCACAGAGAGTTTAGACATCCATTAGAGCCTCTGACAGCTTGACTTATCTAAATGTGCTATCATTTAACAATGTGTCAAAATTCCTCTTTCTTTAGATGACAGCAGTAAATAAGCTATCAGCCCTGTTGGCGGAATCCTAACTTTGGAAACTTTGCTGTAATAGAATTGCTGCCGGGGTGGGGAGCACGAGCAGACCAGGCTTGGCGTGGCCCAGGCCCAGGCCCATGTGATGGCTGGCATTGGGCAAGGGCTGTGGGAGGTTGGAGGGGAAGGAAAGGGAGAGCTGGGAGGCAGAGGGTGTGAGGGGAGATTTCTAGCAGCAGCTCTGTGAATACGACGACCAAACCACCGGTCAGCCCCTGGACCCTTCCAAGTCCAGCCAGTGGGTGACCCTATTCCATCTGCCTCTCCAATTCATTGGAAGCCACACCCTGTGGGCCTTTTTTGCAGAAGGAGCTAGAAACAGGTGTTGAGAATTTATTTAAAGAACCCAGCAGTCTTTTCTGGGCATCCCAAAATTCTGGATTCTCAACTCGACAGAAATTGCTTCCCGAAGATGGGCTCTCTCTTTGAGTGCTGGAAGAAAAACGAGCAGCGTCTCATCCCTGACCGCTTTTGCTGTTGGAGGTCTCGAAGTTTCTTTTATTAATACCTGAATTCACTGTAGAAAATCGAGAAACCACGGACAAGCCTAAAGAAGCAAATAAGCATCTCAGTGGGTTATTTCAGATGAGCACGGTGTTATTTTGACCAGAGGGAACAGGTTTTCTGATGGTGATGGTGCTTTTTCTTTTTTTTTCCTTCCTTTTTCTTTCTTTCTCCTTCTTTTTTAAAAAAACTCTTCTGTTAAAAGGTGGATTCTATCTTCGAACTTGACATTCTGTTGTGGTAACCTTTCTTCCATCAGATGGGATTTAAAACGTGAGCACCTTGGCTGGTGCTAAATTTGGTCCTGGATGATGGTGGACATGGCTGTCCAGGAACTGTGGTTTTCTCTGTTGCTTTCTGAAAGGGCTGAATTTCTGGTGGCTTCCAGATATCTAATTCAGAGACTGAGTCTGGCAGAGGTTGAGCATGGGAAGGGGACTGAGGTGGTGGCCTACCTTTGTTCCTGGCTTAGGAATTCAGGGTTCAGTCTTTGGTTTGATTTTTCTGTCTTGGGGGTGCTCTTTATTAATGACAGTGGATTATATTGAAGATGTCGGGGAACATGGAGGTAGTAGATGGAGAGGAAGGGCCCCAAGAGGAGCTAAAAGGTGCAGCCTCTAGCACCCCTGGGTGAATCACCCAACATTCCAAGTGTCCCATTTCTTAATCCATCACACGGCCTAGCTGTGCACATCTGGTCTGCTGTACTAGTTGCTGTAAAGGGGAAGGATGCTGACATACTTTGTGTGCCAGTTAAACATGTTGTCTTCTAACGACCTGGGGGCCCGTTCTGGCGGTGAGGGGGAGCTATTGACCGTTTAAACAAATTTTTGAGACAAGAAATTATGTCTAGGATGGAGTTCTTGGTTTCTAAGCCTTGCAGATCCATTCACAAAAATCATTTGTAGCGTTTTGTAGGATATGAACAATCTATTCCTGTCATACTTAAAAGTTTAAAATCCAGACTCCTTTCCCCTGGTTGTAAGGCTCCCGTAATCTGTGCCCCCTGTTATCTCTCTGGCTTCATCTCCAGTCTCTCTCCTTCTGCACACTCTGCTCCAGTCACAATGGTCTTTTTGTCCCTTAAACACAGCAAGCACATTCTTACCTCAGGGACTTTGCACTTGCAGTTCCCTCTGCCTGGGACTCTTTTTCTCCAGATCTTCCCGTGGCTGGCTCCTTCTTTTCGTTTGGTCTCACCCCAAATACCTGAAGAAGCTTCCACTACCCTTTTTCCCCTTTAATGTGTAAATGTGCTTCCACATCTCTAAGGATGGTGTTTCCCTGAGGGTTTTGACCTCATAACCTTCTCAGGGTGTGGCATCTCTCTAGACTCTTTAGGAAACCATCTAGGTCTGCCATCAGGGTTGCCAAACTTTTTCTGTAAAGAGGCAGATAATAATATGCTTTAGACTTTGTGGTCTCTGTTGCAAGCACTCAGTTCTGCTACTATGGCATGAAAATAGCCATAGACAATAAGAATGAATGGAAATGGTTATATTCCAATAAAACTTTACAAAAACAGGTGGTGGGCTGGATTTGGCCTTAGGGCAATAGTTGCTGAGCCTGGTCTACTGGTCTATGTGATGGCTGTGGCATGGCCAAAGTGTTTCACTTTTCAGTTGAGAGTATTGGGGTAGATCAAACTTAGTTCTAGAAACTTGTTCCATACTCTTTCCCTCAAGAGGGAAGTACGAGGAGCCAGGATGGTGAAGGGCCCCTGTCTGGCTTCCAATCCTGGCTCCATCATCTACTGGCTATGTGATTTTGGATGGGTCACTTAACCTCTCTGAGCCTTATTTCCTTGTCTCTAAATGGGACTAACAGTAGTCTTCACCTTTTAGGTTGTTCTTAAAGATTAAAGCACTTTAAATGTGGAAGTGCTTAGCACAGTGCTGGGCACACAACTGCTGTTCCGTATGTGTCTTCTTATTATTGTTGGTAATTTTAGAGAGTAAGAGAGGGGTGAGAAAACCAAATAAGCAGTGGATCCCGGAACTTGCTGGCCTTGAAAGCTTGTTTTAGAGATTACTGGGCACTTTTTCTCTTCTCTTTTACTCCATTGGGGGCTTACTGTATTAATATATTACTAATATTGTATGTGATGTCTTATATTTTGGGAGCTCTGAGCACAGAGGTTGCAGACTGGGAGCTATGTCTGGCCAACGGATGTATCTGTCTCGATTAGTGCAATATTTTAAAAACACTTTTGTGTACGTTTGTCAGCATTTAAAACATAGGAGATGTTACCTAAGAAATTCAGATGTCCAGTATCCCATATAAATCAAACGCTCTGACCACACCTGGCAGGAGGTGAAGACCTGGCAAGGGCATGCCAAGCAGAGGGAACGGTGGTGCCAAGGCCCTGGGTTGAGGGTCTGCGCTGGGTCAGGTCAGCTGTAGGGGTCATGAGGAGGGTAGCTGTCAAGGCCACTGGCTGCCTTTCTCCAGGTGCCTAGTGTCAGAAGAGGCGGCATTTCCAGAAAAAAACAAAAGGCCCTTGACAAGCTTCATGAATATACATGATTAGCCCTCTGTCTCTGCTTTTCCTCAGTAGCTCAGTCACCCTCAAAGTGGGCCAGTGGCTGCCCCTGCCTTCCCAGTCCTTTCCCTATATACCCCCTCTGCCATCCTTCAGTTCAGCCAGATGAAACAGCAGTTCCAGGATACGCATTTGTCATTAAAAAGAAAGAAAGAGAAAAAAAAAAAAATCAATCCTTCAGCCTCTTTGGCCTGAGCTGGTTGTCTGCCCGAGACGCCCGGAGCCAAGCAGTGCTTAAGACTCTCTGGGCCGCTGTCGCTCAAACTGGATGGGGTAAATGGCTCCCCAGGAACCATTACGGTCGATAGACTTGTCCAGCCAGCTGTTTGGAGTGTGGGTGCTGCAGACAGGAGGACCACAGGGGTCACCAGGGCAGCCAGGTCGAGGGCAGGTATCCCTGAGTAAGGTGGTCACTCAGAGGCCACTCTGCTGGGGGCACCTACTTGGGGTGCTTGTCCATTATGAGTGTCTGTGGGCTCCAGGTATCTGAGGGGTGTAGTGTGGGCTGCAAACTCAAGCCCTTCAGCCTCCCATTCCCAAAGACATTTAGTGAGGACTCTGGAGACACGGGGCCTGGCTCTAGTCCCAGCTCTGCTACTTACCAGCTGTGTGACCTTGGGCAAGTCACTTAACCTTCCTGAGCCTCGGTTTTCTCTTGTGTAAAATGGGGATAATAGTAGTATCCACCTCCTTAAGGATTGTGGATTAAGTGAGTTAATGCACGTGAAGTGTGAAATCTGTGCCCAGGACATAGATGTGCTATATAATGTTAATAATAATAACTGCTATTGTCCTTCAGTCTGGAAATGTATATTCACCACTCACAGTGTAAGTTATAACTATAACTAATAACTGTGTAAATAATAATAAGTAAATAGCATAAATACTATAAGTAATAATAATATACCGGAGATATGACAGTGAACCGGAAGACAGAGTGCCAGCTCTCACCCAGCCTGCAGACAATGGGGGGGTGGGTACACGTCTCATTGGACAGATGGGTGTGTAGTCACACAGGGGGATTTGATTCTGAGACAGTATGAGGCAAAAGAACTGCCTGAGTCTGAGCATTGGGGGAGCCTTCCTGGAATAAGTGATGCTTCAGCCGAGGTGTCAAGGACAAGGTCAGGGAAGAGCATCCCAGCAGAGGAAATGTGCTAAGACCTTGAGGTGGGTGGAAAAATAGTGCATGCAAGGAATTGAAGGAAGGCAGTGAGGCTGGTCACAGATTCTGAGTGGCTCTTGGACCCACCTTCATCCTCAGTCTTGCCATCTGTCAGTTGGGAGTAAGGATGAAGCATAAAATAAGATTATTTAGCACATGTGTGGCCCGGAATGAATCTGTCTCAGTGGGTACTTAGTAAACTGTCAAACACCATAAAAGCCTTGGGTATTGCTTTTATTTTTTAATAAGGTATTCAAGCCCAATTCTTGCTCTGTTGCAAAATGCCCCCCACCATCCTCTGTTTATCTCGTGATCACGCACGGGGCAGTAAGGATTCAAATTCCAGTTCTGCTCCTTCCTAGCTGCATGCCCTTGGACAAGTTATTTCCCCTTTCTGAGACTTGGTTTTCTCAGCTGTAAGATGGATACAATAATGGTACCTTCTAGTGGCGGCCATGAGAATGCACCTTGCAGACCTTTGACTATAGGGAGTGTGATTGGCAGGTGGCACCAGATAACTGCTCTTGGAGATCACCCCACAAGTGCCACAGCCAGGAGCTGAGTTTAGCAGGGACTAAAAGCAGACCTGTTCCTGGGACACACAGGACTCCTTTGCAGGCTCCAGACTCCTCGGCAGTCTAGGATGCTTCCACAAACCAGCCAACCTACCTACCAACTTCCCTTCCTTCTTCCCTCCCTCCCTCCCTTCATTCCTTCTCTCCTTCATTCTGGCTCTCTCCTGCAGGCGCAGGCATTCATCCTGATAAATCTCTCTGTCTTGTAATCCTCCCTTTGCGTCTGCTACTCAGAGGATCACACTTCCCTACAGGAAAGATGAAATGAGGTTTGGACATCTACCTAAGGCACCTAATACACTGGAAGTGCTCAGTTGAGGTATCTTTTATGTCTTGTTGGGAGCCTGGGGGGTGTCACTCTCAACGTTGTCTCTTCCCGGTTGCCTGTTCTTACCTGGCCCACTGTGTGATTAGGTCCCCCCTTCCCTTTTTCATCCCTCCATTATCTCTCACTCTCATTTCCTGCCACTCCTCCCCTTTTTATTCAAGCACTCTGGCCACCTTACTGTTCCTTGAACACACCAAACATTCCAACCTCAGGGCCTTTGCACTTGCTGTTCCCACTGTCTGGGAAACGCTTTCCCAGACATCTCCTTGGTTCTGTCTCAGTGCCTTCAGTCCTTTGCTTAAATATCACCTCTTCCGAGATGTCCTCCCTAAGCTGTCTTTCCAAAATAGCCTCCCCCCATTTCTTTACCACCATCTGCTTTACCTGGGGAGGGCAAGGACATAGTAAGTTCTTAATAAATATTTGGATGATGGAGTGGATGGTTACCACAGGAAGGGTGAGGCGAGGGCAGCTGCCTTGACTCCACCTTGGGGGGTGGTCCTGGGGGACCCAGCTCCTCCCAGGTCCCCAGCTTCTTTACCCATCACTAGCTCTTGAAAGTCTCTCACTCTGTGATTGGGAATTGGGCACGGGCCTCAGACTCACAGTGAACAAGGGTTTATCTTTAGCTCTGTGAGTCTCGCTTTAGAAACTGGTGACCCCAATTCCAGCCTGGGAGGTGGCTCCCATCCTAATTAATAAATCCATTAATTAATTTCTGGCAGGCTGTGGACCATCAGTGGTGGTTTGGTGGCCTCAGTCACAGACAACTCAAAGCAGGTCCCTGCAGCCGGTGAGATGGCTGTTATGGGGGACACAGATAGCCAGTTAACACGCTTTTGGACCCAGATGACATTCTTCTCCCAAAGCCTGGTTCATGGGCCCATCTGATCAACCCAGCAGGCGTCAAAGAGGGATCAAGGTCTCTGGACGCTAGAGTTGAGGGGATTTCCTGCTCAGCATCCCCTGGGACTCCTAGTTTACAGTCAGGCAAGAGGTCAGGATCGGAGTCTCCCCTTTCCTTTTGTGGTGGAAGGACTCTGTCCGGGCCTCGGTTTTCCTGTCTAAAATGGAGCTTCCCTGGGTTGTCGAGACAGATTATTCATTCATTCATTTAATGAAAATTATTCAGCACCTGCTATGTGTCAGGTGCAATGTGAGGTGTTGGGGGTGCAGGAGTGAACAAAACAGACCAAGTCCCTGCCCTCATAAAGCTTCTCTATTATAACCGTTTGGAGATGGAAGTACTTTTCTTCAAGTCTGTGAGAGGTAAAGAGCGACAAACCAATACAGACACAGCCTAGGGCTGGGCATGCTGTAAGCCTTTCCAAGATAGTGACTGTTATTAATCATTGTCTTTATTAACAACAACACCAACAATCATAATAACTATGATGATGATGACGGTGATGCTGTGAGGTAGTTTGAGGTAATTCCTGTTGAATTTCGGGTGCCCTGGGGGCAGCACCTGAAATGATTTGAGCATGGGCTTGGAGTAGTCAGACCTCACTTTGGACCCTGGCCTTGCTGCTTCCTAACTGGGAGGCCTTGGGTGATTCACTAGACTTTTCTAAGTCTCAGTTTCCTCATCTGTAAAATGGGAATCATACATAGCCTCTACCTCATGGGGACATTGTGGGGGTTTGATGAGTGGAAGCATGGCAAGTCCTTAGCACCGGGCCTGGAATATGTTCATTGCCAGGAAACGAGCAGCTATTACTACTTTTATTATTATTGTCAGGATCATTGTTGTTTGTTATTCACCTCCTGGTCCTCACCAGCCAGCGGCAAGGTGGACTAGATCCTTGCAGAGAGGCACTGGGTGGGAGGCCAGGCCTCTCCAAATGCCCCTTGGCTGGCTTTAGCAAGGACAGGCCTGGCATTTGCTTTGGAGCTTCAGAAGGAAGCTCTCTGCACAGAAAGGCCTGACAGTTCCTCTTGAACCTTTATTGCATGGTAGACAGTGTTTAGAGCCCTTGACAGATATTATCTCGTTTAATTCTCACAACACTAGGACAGGAAAACTACTATTATCCCATCTTTACAGTTGAGCAGACTGAGGCACAGATGGTTAAGTCCAAGGCCATATTGTCAGCAAGCAGCAGAGCTTGAACTCTAACCCAGGATGCAGGTCTGTTGGCCACTCATGTCCCTGACCTTCACTCACTAGGGGCCGGAGGTGCCTCTTCCAGAGCCAGTCCCCCCACTCCCTGCTCCCCTCTCAGGGTTCCCCCACCTATATTCATTATGCTTGTGTTTTCCCCTTCGTTGTTTTTTTTTTTTTTTTTTTGCGGTACGCGGGCCTCTCACTGCTGTGGCCTCTCCCATTGCGGAGTACAGGCTCCGGACGCACAGGCTCAGCGGCCATGGCTCACGGGCCCAGCCGCTCCATGGCATGTGGGATCTTCCCGGCCCGGGGCACGAACCCTTGTCCCCTGCATCGGCAGGCGGACTCTCAACCACTGCGCCACCAGGGAAGCCCTCCCCTTCGTTTTTAAATATCTTAAAAGACCTCATCATTGTCAACTCATGGAAATGAATCCAGACCCACAAGCCTGAGAGGCATGGGGTAGGGTGGCAGGTGGGAGGTTATTAATAACACAAGAAAGATTCCTGTCTCCTGTCCTGGAAAATGAACACCACCCAGCCATCCGTCCCTGGCCTACCCGCCGGAGTCCAGAGCTGTGTGGCGCGCCCTGCAGTTCGGCCTGTGTTTGCAAAATGAAATTCTCGGCCCGGGCTGATAATAAGCAGGTATTGATTGCTGCCTTGGTCATTATCAAGATTTATTTAGTCGATACGGCCTCCTCGATCAATAAATCGTGTCGTTGATAAAGAAAGAAGGGGATAGACTTGTAGGCTTTATTAAAAAAGTTTTTTAGATATTTTTTCTTAACTGCTAAATCTTTTTTTTAACTGCTAAACCCTCTTTCCGTGGCCGTATCACCCACACTCTACATTTCATACTTGGCTCCATAAGCTCTTTCCTTTCATGGTAGAACTTAACTTATCGCTCTGGTTTCTGGAAGCAAAGACTTGGGACCCAGCTGCTTCTGGAATGGCCCCTGGGACTCAGATGTCTCCTCACTTTTCTGTCCTCCCCCCAGTGCGGGGCTGGGAGTTACTTCCTGGTTTGTCAGTACCCCATTCTCTCATTTCATCCTCACAACAACCTTTTGCAGTAGGTACTAGTGTTACCCATTTTTCAGAAGAGGAAACTGAGGCCAGAGGGGGGCCATCCATTGTCACAAAGCACTTGAATCTAGTCTGGCCAGTCTTTGCTCTGAACCTGACATGTATTCATCAAATGGCAGATATTTATCTAGCATGTGCTATGGGCCCAGCACAGTGTCAGGTGCTGGGTATAGAGCGGTAAGCTAAATAAATTAATGTGTAATTACTGAGATAGAAAGAATGGAGGAAAGAAACGACCAAATGCTACTAAAATCAAGATGAAGGAGGAACCTGTTTATTCAGGCTAGTTACTGAGTAGGTGACATTTAGGCTGAGACCTGAACAGTGAGGAGCCAGTCAGGCAAAGTTCAGGTGGAAGAGACTTCATAGCTACAGGAACAGTGTGTGCAAAGGCCCTGAGGTGGGAATCCACTTGGCACATCTAGGAACTGAAGGAAGGCCAGTATGGCTGAGACAGGGTGGTCAAGGAAGGGAGGGTAGAGGACAGGATGAAGTCTGAGAGGGAGGGAGGCCCTGTAGACCACGGTAGGGGGTTGTATTCAGTTGGGTTATATTCTCAGGAAAGTGAGAGGACATTGAGGGTTTAAAGCAGTGGAGAAACAGGATCCAGAGTATGTCTGGTTCCCACTGGGTTCCGCCTGATAGGGAACAGTGAAGGAAGGGAGGGGACGTCTGGAAAATAGGTAAAAGAGAGCTTCTATGACAATCTGATATGTTATCCTGCCCAGAGAGGGTCTTAGTGCTGAGAGGCCTTTGGGTGTACAAGTGTTTTGAGGACTATATCATTCAAGGTTGGGGGTGTGTGTGGGAGAAGTTTTCCATGGGGACATACCTGATGCCCCCAGCAAGGTGGCAGCTGTGCTTCCTTAGGAAGGGGGTGGTTGCTTCCCTTGTGCAAATGGCTAGCTGGTGTTTTGGAGGCCTCTCGTGGCAGGTATGCAGTGGGCAAGGGGTGTTGTGTTCCTCTCCTCAGAAATAGAACTGGTGCAAGGTGGTGGGGCAGCACTTGAGTTATGCTCTGAGAAGGGCTCTTTGCACTCTGGTTGTGGGTTTGGTTTCTAGCATGTTACCAACTGTTGCTTAACAGTCTCTATTATTGTTGAATTATCTATTTCTTCCTTCATTTCTGTCAGTTTTACTTCGTGTGTTATGGTGCTCTTTTATTGGTTGCATATATGTGTTTAATTGTTATACCTTCCTGGTGGGTTGACCCTTTTACCATTATAAAATATCCCTCTTTATCTCTAGTAACATTTTTGTTTGTTTTAAAGTCTATTTTATCTGATACCTGTATAGCCACTCTTACTTTCTTATAGTTGCTGTTTGTATGATATATGTTTTTCTATTCTTTTATTTTCAGTCTTTTTGTGTCTTTGAATTTAAAGCATGTCTCCTGTAGATAGCATGTAGTTGGATCTTGTTTTCTTATCTAGTCTGAAAATCTGCCTTTTGATGGGATGGTTTAATACACTCACATCTAATATTATTATTGATATAGTTGGATTTAATCTACCAACTTGCTTTTTGTTTTCTATATGTCTCATGTCTTTTTTGTTCCTCTGTTTCTCCTTTTCTGCCTTCTTTAGCATTGCGTGAATATTTTCTAATGTAGCACTTTAATTTCGTTAATGGGTTTTGACTGTATTCTTGAGGGTTTTTTTGGTGGTTGCTCTATGGTTTACCGTATACATCGTAGCTTAACAGAATCACCTTCAGAATTATATTAGCTTAATTCTAGTGTGTCTGCTGTTCTTGACCTTGATCTTGAGCCACATTCGCTGTGCCCTCCATGTTCCAGACTTACACGTCTTTCCTTTGCACCACAGCCCCCTGTGCATTACCTGCTCCCCCTGCTTGGGACACTGTTCCCTCACATCCCCCGTCAACTCCTCCCTCACCCTGGAAGCTTGTTCAATGTCACTTCCTCAGGGCAGCTTCCCCACTCCCCCTTGAGATGCTGGGTCCCATCTCTACTGCACTTACCACGGCAGGTATCACCCATAGCCCTGATTATTGATCAACTGTTGCCTCCTTCTGTGAACTCTAAGCTCCATGAGGGCACAAAGCAGCTTGTCCCCAGGATCTAGCAGCTGGGGGCTGAGCACATAGTAGGCCCTCAAAAAGTATCAGTCAAGTGAATAAACGGGATGGATGTGAATGTCATGTGACTGTATTTATGTGTGTACACTGCATCTTTTTTGGTGTATTTTTGAGTATATTTGTGGGTCTTTGCACATTTATGTGTGTCTGTCCTTGTGTGTGTGTATTAGCGTGTTTCTGTATGTGTATGTGTCTGAGTATGTCTTTGTGTCCTTCTGAGTGTCTTTGCACATGCGCCTCTGTGTCTGCATCCACGTGTGGGTGACTCTGTGTGTGCACTCATGTGTGTGTCATTGTCCGTGCATGCGTCTTAGTGTGTATGTGTATACATTTGTGTGCTCATGCTCCCAAGCAGCAGCTCCTTTCAGTCTCCTTGCATGCCCTTATTTTTTGACTAGTTTAGTGTAGCATGTAATGATTTCCCCAGAGCTAAGCACAGCCCCCCAAGTATTGATCTTGCTGCATTAGAGGTAACTCGGGGTAATGCACTACCAGCTGGCAGGTACTTCTCCTCAGAATCGGCTGCTGCACCTGCCCTGTCTCCTTAGCCCCAGCTTGATCCCTTAGAGGGGAAAACCCCAGGTTGGTAGCTTGGTGCAGGGGCAGAAGGATTCCTGACAGACAGATTGGCTTCCCTCTCACCACTGTGTGATGCAGCCAGGGACTGCCCCTTTTCATACCTCAGTTTCCTCATCTGTGAAATGGGGGTAGCAATAATAGTCACCTCATAGGGTTGTAGTGTGGAGGAAATGAGATAATCTTTGTGAAGGGCTCAGCTTGAAGCCTAGCATGTACCGGGCGCTCCATAAATGTTATTCTGTCACCTGCTGTCATGCTTGCTCCCTGTTACCTCTAACCTCAATAGTGGGAGTGATGATTTCAGACTGTGGCACAGAGGCAAACAACTAAGGAACTCTCTTCCTTCAAGGGGTGCTTTCCAAATGGCTTCTCTGTGGCCATCCAAGGGCTGCACATCTGCTCCAGTGAGAGCAACATGCTAACCCACAAGTGCCCAGAGAAGTTCAGAGGCTTCCCGTACACATACAGCCTTTCCCCAGTAGAGATGGGATTTTGCCCCAGGAATTTCTGGCTTCTGAAACTCTACCAGCTGCTTGCATAGTCTCTAGCTTCAGCTCTCTCTCTTGCTCCCCAAACCCATATATCCTCCCTATCCCCAAACTGCCATACTCCTCATACTTTGCAGCCTTTGCATTTGCTTTTCCCTCTGCCTGGAATACTGTTCCCCTTGTTCTTTGGTGGCCCCAGCCCTCCTTCCCTGACTCTGTGCTGAGTTGGGCACCATCTTCTATCTCCTGCTCGGGCATCCCTGGCCTGGGCTGCTTTTCAGGCCACCCGGTGACTCCCTGGTTCCTTGCTGGTCTCCCTCATCAGATGGTGAGCTCATTGCTCTACATTGCAGCTGCAGTAACTGGTGTGACACTTGGTGAATGCTGAATGCCCGGTGCCCTGATCAGAGGTCACATTTTTAAAACTCGGGTTCCTGGCTTATCTTCAGCAGAAGAGCTAGCATCCCTGGGCCTGCATTTCAAACAGGGCAGCAGTCAGCTGAGATGTGTAATGGGGGTGGGAATGGAGAGTGGGTTTCCCTTTTGCACAACCCCCAGTGGGCCCAGTTGTCCCATTGATGCTCCTTGTGCAGCCTCCATAGGCATGTGAGTTAGCAGCCTTACTCTAGGGACCAGCTGTGCTGACTTTGTGACTGGTGTGGAGATGATTCTGCCTTCTCTGGTCTCAGTATAGCCATTCCAGAAAATGGGCAGAATTTACATGACTGTTCAGGGATGAGAGGAGTGCTGAAGTTTTGTTTTTTGTTTTTTTTGTTTGTTTTTTAATTTATCACTTATCAAGAGTGGCTCTGTGCCAGGCACAACTCTAAGTGCTCCCTAAATACCATCATTTAAATGATTTAATTCCCATAACAGCTCTATGATGTAGACACTATTAATATTACCATTTTGCAAAGGAGAAAGTTGAGGCACAAAGAGGTCAAGTGACTGGCCCAGGTTTACATAGCAGAGTCAGGCAGTCTGATTCTAGAGGTCCTCCTGTGTTTGTAGGCTCTCCTGCCTCTTGTTACTTCTGTGAATACCCAAAGCAGAGACTGTACAACTGGGAAGGGGCTACTGTATATGCAGGTTTGCCTTGTAAAGGTGCCTTGTAAAGACACCATCTTAACGTGATGGTGTCTTGCTCGCAGTGAACAGTGCAGGCTGGCAGGAGTGCAGGCTGGCAGGAGTGCAGGCATGGGCCAGGATTCCCGGGAGTGGGCGCTGATAAGCAGCTGGGGTGTCAGGGTCCCAGGAGCCGAGGTCAGAGCTGGTGACCATGCAGGTACTCTGGGAGGAGCCAGGCCTATTTTCTGCCCTTCACCTGCTGGGGTTGCTGGACCCTGGGCCCCTTGGGCCAGCAGCCTTGAGCCTCTCTGAACTAGCACTGTCCCTTGAAGGGTATTCTCCTCAGCCTCTGCAAGCAAGCGGGTTGGTCCCTCGGCCCATGGCCTACTTTGTGAAATTCATCTCTGGGAAAAAATGACTCTCTGAACAGAGCAGAACATCTTGGCATCTCGTGGTGGGTGAGGACTTCTGCCTCCCCAGAGCAGGGAGGAGAGAAACCCAGGCCCAGCTCCTGCTTCCCACTTGGCTTCCACGGTGGGGCGCTCCAGGAAAGGCAGCTCCCCCAGTTCCCAGTCCCCGAGCCCCTAGAGCTGGCCCAGCTGCCCCATCAGTGCACGTTCCCTTGCGTCCTACCTAGGATGGCCCCTTTGGTGGGTTGGGGCTGGCCCAGCTGCTAACAGGTAAGTGGCTTTGGGCCAGAGCATAATTTGTTTCTCTGGGATATACTGATGAGCTGCCCTAATTAAGCGCCTTGCTAATGAGAATCAAACCACTTCCCTGGAGTCAGGTGGATCAGAGCCTGGCTCTGCCGTGAACCCGCCGTGGGTCCTGGAAGAGCCCTCAGTTGCGTTGGGGTCTCAGTTTGTCTTCCACACTACGGTGCTTCCTGTGTTCTTTCCCCTCCACACTAGACCCTGTGGTTTGCTTTAGTCCTTCCTGTCGCTGCACACAGCCAGCGCTTGTGGGCCTCGGGGGCTATTGAGAGCTGACTAAAGAGGCATTAGGTAGAGGCTAATTATTGCTTTCTTTGGGAGAAGTTCTTGTCACTGGTGGTCAGATCCACCAATCTGTTTCTCATGCTGGGCCTCTTCAGTGGGTCTGTGAGGAAAGAGAGATGTTGGGGATGAGGGCAGTTCTTAAAATGCGTGACTTTGTGTTAATATATCAGTCGTTTACTGCTGCGTAACAAACCACCCCAAAACTTACTAGGTAAAACAATTATCTATACTGTGAGTCAGAATCTGAGTCAGGAATTAGGACAGAGCACAGCTGAATCACTCCGTGATATCTGGGGCTTCAGTTGGAAAGATTCAAAGTTTGGGGGTAACTCGACAAGTCACACATCTAGTAGTTGATGCTGGCTGTCAGCTGGAACCTCAGCTACCAGTCGGAACACCAACATGTACCCTCTCCATGTGGTCTCTCTGTGTGGGCTTCCTCACAGCATGTTGGCTGGATTCCAAGGGTGAGTGTCCTGAAGAGAGTGAGGTGAAGTGAAGGGGTTTTCATGATCTAGCCTTGGCAGTCACTAATGTCATTTCCATCTTCTCTGTTGGTCAAGGCAGTTACAAAGGACCACCCAGTTTCAAAGGGCAGCTACAAAGGACCAGGTTCAAATCCTCTCTCGATGGGAGGAGTGTCAAGGTCAAGGTCATAGTGCAGGAAGAGCATGAGAGATATTGTGGTGGCTGTCTTTGGGAAAACAGTCTGCTATAGTAAGGATGGTGGTGGTGATTCAGCGCTGAGTGTGACAAACCATGAAGAGCGACAGGAGGCTGTATGAGGGAAGTGGGTATGACAGGAAGTGGCCAAGTGGGGAGTAGGTGTGACAGGAAGTTGTGTGAGAGGAGTGGGTGTGACAGAGATGGCTGAATGAGGGGAGTGGGCATGACAGGGAGTAGCCGAACAGGGAGATCTGCATTGGCCAGAGTCCGCCATGATGGAAGTGGACCTGATGGTGACAGTGCCCAAGATACTGGCAGTACCATCTTCCCTTGCTTTCCAAGCTGCCCTCTCGAAGGCCTTGGGGTGACCAGGCTGATTCCAACATGGGTACCCAGGCCTCCAGCAGTCCAGGCCAGCATCCTCCTTACCTGGCCCTGTCTTGGCACCCCCCCCCAGCGCCTGCCATCTTTCTCTTTTTCTGTGGGCCCGCCCCCAGGCTCCCCATTCTCACCAGCAGCCTCCCCTTCTTCCAGAAAGAGCGACTCCCACCTCAACAGCCTGGAAGCGCTCCAACTACCATACTTTCCTTCAAATAAAAGCAGCTAATTAACATTATTCTTTAATTATTGCCTTTATCAACAAGGGGTCTGATTTGTACCAGCAGGATAGTTGCTTTCCCTTAAACTACCCAAGTGAGTGCTTCAGTTCCTGGTGTTTTTGAAATGAATTTGATGTCATCTGCCCAGAGTCACTTAATGGGAACGCCTGGGTAATGACTGAACGCGCTAACTCCGTTAGCAGCCCTGGAAGCATGTAATTTGGCCCCTCAGGCAACAGCACTTTTGAAATCTCTGGATAGTTTTGAACTCTCTGTTCTTAATTAAATATGCAATTTTTCACGGTAACCAGGTTAATTCTTTTGTGTTGTGTTGTAATACTGTTAGGAATTTTCATAGTTCTTATTAAACATTATTCAGGCATTGTGAATTCCATAATTAAAAAAAAATGAAAAGAACAAAGCTTGATTCACTCCTTTCTTTTCCCTAGCTAATTTATCAAATGAATTTTGCAAATTTTTCTTTCTGTCCCCAGACAGTGTGGCAAGTGTTTTAAAGGGGAAGGATTTAATTGCCCTGTAGGGATTGGCTGGTTATGAAGGATTTGGCTGTTTGATTAGTAAACCCAGTTGGGAATGGTCTAATGCTCCGTGATCTTAAAAATTGTCTGATTGTACCCTCTCCAAGGAGGCCTCTCTTTTCGTTATGTAGAGCATCAACTTCACACAAGTGTGGTCATTAGGTAGTGAGGAAGGGGAGAGAAAAGGATCTGACTTTATTTTAAATTGGGGATCTTGGGAGATTTTTTACCCCCATTTCCCTGGCTGGGGAGGAAGGGGGAACACAGTAGAGGAGCAGAGAGAGAGACAGGGACAGAGCAATTCTCAAACTGCAGGTACAAGAGAAGGTAGAGGGAGGGCAGCTGAGAGGGTGGGGCCCAAGGGGACGTTTTGCTCCATCCTTGCAGATAATGGCACCTGCCACGCTGGCCAGCTGGAGAGGTGGCTCATAAGCTGAGGAGGCCCCTCTGCAGGGTTTTTGGGGCAGGAGGGTTACTTTTCCATTTCTGGAACCTTGTTTCTGAAAAAATATGCAGACCTCTACTGAGCATGGTGGGTTGTGGGTGGGAGAAGACCATGCCCTGAAAGTGTCCTGATAAGACCAGGGCCCCTCTGTTGAGGGGCTGCTAGGCAGAGATAGCCGAGCCCTGCTAGTGAAGGGAGTAGGACTACTGGCTGATTCCTGGACCTTTTGGATTCCAGCGAGGGCCCTATTTATGCCTCAGTTATCCCAATCTGCAAAATGGGGCAAGTTATTTCCAACCTCTTCTTACTTTGCTGGATCCCCCCAGTCTTAGCTTTCTGCCTCCTAGAGGTGGGGAGGTGGCAGGTGAAGTTAAGAGATGGCAGGAGTCAGATCACACAGGGCCTTGAGGGCCACAGCATAGAGCTGGAATTTTTTTTTTTTTTTAATTTTTGAGGGCAAAGCTCCTTAGATATTGGAGGAAGGGAGGGATAACTTGGAAGGGATGTTACCAAAGAGTAGGTGGGTTGGGGGCGGCAAGTGAGGGGGGGCCTTTTTGTCAGAGGGTGGTCTTTGCCAGGCAGCCCTTCCCTCCCCTGCCTGCCCCCTACCCAGATTTAGCATCTTTAGCCCTGAGCTCTGGGAAACTCCCCACCTTGAGGTCACCCCCCAGCTGGTCTGACAGTTGGAGCTCGGGTGGAAGATGTTGGTCATGCCTTCAGGGGTGCTTGAGGGGCCGTGCTGCAGTGGGTTTAAGCAGATGGTTTGGGTTTTCAAGAGAAGCCAGAAACCTGGGTTTTGTGAACATTCTTTTAAGATGTAAATGCAGGGAAGAAATTGAAAGTAATTAAATGCTGGGCACACAACAGGTTTGCCTATTCATAAATATCAAATTGGACCTGTGGGCCCTGGGTCTCCAAGTCTGTCCCAGTGCTTAAGGGGGCTCTAAACGGGTGAAAAGAAACATTTCAATAGCTTATTTATGAAGTGATTTCCCAGCAGCAAGCGCTGTGATGAGACCCTGACAGGTATGCGCTCATTTAATCCTCCCAGTTGGAGGAGGAAGGTTGAGTCTTTTCTCTGTTTCTCAGATGGGAAGACTGAGGGTTGGAGAGGTGATGTGTAGGGTATGAACCCCAGGCCTCAATCCCAACTCATGTGGTCTTTTTGGCAGGTCACAGGACTCTGTATAGAAGGCATGCATCCCCAGGAAATCATGGCAGAGAGGTGGCAGTGACTTAGGTCAAATAGAGATGCCCTTGCTTGATTCTGAGGTCAAAACCAAGAGTTGAAGACCCTGAACTCTGCCTTGAGTGAGCTTTATAAAAAAGTGAAATCAGGTCACCACACCCTCTCCTCCACTTAAAAACTTTCAGTGGCTCCCTACTGCTTAGGGGATGAAGTCCTTTTACCTTGGCTTACCAGGCCTGTCGTGATCACCGCCTCCCATCCTCACCTACCTCCACCATCCCATCTCTTACTACACATCCTTGCCACCAGTTCCCCCAGCCAGACTTAATTATTATGAGGTCCACAAATGCCTTATGCTTTCTTATCTCCAGACCTTTGCATATGCTGTTCCCCCTTCCAGGAACTCCCTTGCCATCGCTCTACCTGACAGATTTCTCTCATCCTTTACATCTCTAATCTGGGAAGCTTTCCTGAACCTCCTGGCCGGATCAGGGGGTTGCCCCCATAATTATTGCATCACAGTTCATTGTGATTGCTTGCCTTGTTTTTTTATTTTAAGACCCACGAGGGCAGCATTTGTGTCTGTCTTGTTGACTCTTGTCACAGGCACAGAGCGTGGCACATCTTAGATGCTCGATAAACATCTGTTGATGGCACAACACTTTTGGTGCTCCTAGAAAGTTTGGGGGAGCAACTGCTAAACTTTCGGGACCCCATTGGGAAGCAGGGGTTGAATTTGGTTTGAAGGTACTGAGAGGAGCAAATTCCACTTCCCTCAGGACCATTCTGGTCCAGCCCACTCTGGAAGGTTCTCTTGGAGCCCATGGCCTCTGTAAAGTGTGGACAAGACAAGGCTGCTGCTCTGAGAGCCAGGGAGAGAGTTAGGCTGCTGCAGCTGCCTTCAGAAGCAGAGAGAGAGGCTTAACACCTGCTCCCCCTTCCCCCCATTATCAAATTAATCCTCTAGATGGCCAGGTGTCAGTGATAAAGATGAAGTGAAATGACAGTTATGTTTCCTCCAAGAAGAGCTCGAGACCTTAGAAAGAGAGCAAGTGGTGACACCTGCTATTTCTCTGCCTTGGGATGCCCTCCCTGCTGCCCCTTTCTTGGGGTGGCTTCGGCAACTTTCCCCACTGTGGCTATGTGGAGGCCAGGCTCTGATTGGTGAGACTGCTTGGAGAGCCACAGGCCTGTGGCATCCTCAGCCACAGAAACATGCACATGCAGTTACATGCACACACGTGCACATATACTCACTGGCGCACCCACGCACGCGCACGCACACATACACACACATCTTCCCAGTTCTGCATCCTGAGAATCCCTGCACGTAGCAACACCGTGGCTTCCTTTGCTCTGCCTTCTTTTTCCTACCTATTTTCATTCCTGAGTTGTTCGGGGACCAGAGGAGCTGAGGAAAGCTTTTTGGGTTGTGGGGTAGGGAGGAAGGCGTTGGCCACAGAAGGATTATCAGGGAATCCCACGACTGAAAGGAAAAGAAGGGATTTTAAAAATTAGTTTTGTCTTATGAAAGCCATGTTGCCACGTGGAGGGTTTTAAAAAGAGAAAAGAAGGGGAAGGAGATGCCAATAACCCAGCCCGCTTAGCACTTCAGTGTGCTTCCATCTACTCTTCCTGGTTTGCCATCAGAACCATGGTTGATTCTGTTTCGTGGTCTTTTCACTTAACACTGACATTGGCCTTTTCCACATCACTTTGCTGTCTTCAGAACAAGTGTTTTACTGGCCTAATATTCCCTGAAGTGAATGGATCACTCTCCCCTCAGCCAGACCATGTCCCTGGGCATCTCTAGGTGTTTTTGCTTTTAAAACACTGGGGTGATGGAAAAAAGTCGTATTTCTGGTTTTATGTCTTTGGCCCTTTTCTCAAGGCCAAGAACCTGGCTCCAAAGTCAGGTAGACCTGGGTTCAAATTCTGCCCCTATCAATGAAACTTCAGGCCAGTGCTTTCTGCTCTGTGCCTCAGCTTCTTTGTCTGTGAAATGGGGACCCTCAATGCCTCTCTCACAGGAAGTATTGTTGGGATTAGTTGAGTGAATTTGCCTGAAGCATTTAACTTGGGACTAACACATAGCAGGCTCTTGTGTGGCCCCTAGCGGGTCTGTTTTATTCACTATTCTTCCCCCAACACTCGTGCCTGGCGTGCAGTGGGTTCTCACTTAATTTGTGCTGAATGAATGTGATGGACACATTCACATGTATGTGTTTTTCTGTCTGTGCTGGGGTGTACATTTCTGTTGAAGACTCTTGTGTGGAAATATAGATGTGTACAAACACATACACACACACACACACACTCAACCAAGCCAAGGGAAGGGCGCAGGGCCATTCTGGTTGAGGGTCCATGAACATTTTATTGTGATTGAATATTTATCTGGTGCTTGTAGTGTGAACGTGACACTTTGCAGTAGATAAGACAGGGCCATGTAGAAAAGGCCTGAAAAGCTATGGGGTCCAGCTCAGTGAAGAAACAGCCAGTTAAGGAAGCAGAGGAGGGGAGGGGCTGGGGCTCAGGGATTTATTCGTTCAGCCAATCAGTCATCTGTATTTATCCAGCACCTACTATGTGCCAGGTCGCAGGCTATGCCCTAGTGATGCCCTAGTGATCAACACAGACATGCTCTCTGCCCTGATGGTCTCCACGGTGTTTAGAAGTGAAATCCCTAAAGAGACTGACATTAATCAAATAATCACACATACTTGAAATTGCAAACCCTGTGAAGGGCTGTGGAGGAAATGAGCTAGGAATGATGATATGATGTAACAGATTTAATCTGGAAGTTAAGGAAGGACTCCTGAGTTAGCCAAGTGAAGAGAGGCTGTGGTCATCCAGGCAGAGGAAGGGAGCAACACATGCAAAGGTCCTGGGGTGGGAAGATACACCTCTGGTTCTGGGAAGTGAAATACGGCCAGTGTTACTGGAGCACATAGAGTGAGGGGCAGAGAGGTAGGGTGTGACTGGGAAGGGTAGACAGGGTTGGCTCAGATGGGGCTTGTAGGCCCTGCTGAGGTCTTTATCCTGAAACAGAGGGGAACCGTTACTGGGTGAAGGGAGCCTTGGAGGGGTGAAAGAGGAGAATTGGAGGGGTTTGAGGGCCTGGAGCCTAGGGTGGGAGAAGTGGCTAGACAAGGAGACTCAGATGTACCCACCACTGTCCCCTGGCTGGAAAGTGCATGCCTGGCCTTTCCAGGCATCCAGAAAATTCATCAGTCTGTAGGATGGAGCAGGTCAAGGTAGGGAAAGGAATAGAGCCGCTTTTCCTGGGCAGATGGGGAGGGGGGCGGGGGAGGGCCTTACCACATTCAAATATATGCTTCCTTTCTGCCAGTTATTATTTACCTAGGGGCTTGTGAAAAGCGAAAGATTAAAAAAAAAACAAACCCAACAACCCAATAAACACCAAATCCAGCATTGCTTCAGGCATGCAGCCTGAGGGAGCAAGTATATTTTCTCCAATGTTTGTGTGTGTTTGAGTCTGTGAAATGCTGTGCTGAAACCCTAGACCCCGCCAGAATAGGGGGCTCTGGGGCCTTCAGGGCCGTCAGGAGGGGGGCACCGTTGCTCTCCACATCCCGGACAAGGACTGGCATAGCGGGGCCCGCCCTCTGCAAAATGGTAGGCTTCTGTTTCTCCTCTGCTTTGTGTTCCGATAACTCAGCCACGGCCCACCTGGGGGTGCAGAGTGCGGGGTGCTGGAGGTTCTCAGGCAGGCTGGTTTCTGGAATGGTGGAATTCCCAAGAGAGAGGTTGGGAGGCAGGGAGTCCAGGGGATTTGGCGGCTGCCCCTGCACAGTGATATTCTGTGCCTCACACATTCTTATTAGCATCGTAATCGCTCCAAAATACTGATTCATTATCGCGCTCCAAGCTGCAGACTGAGGCAGTGGGGTTTAATAGTTCCATATGAGCCATTCTGGGCTGTTGAGTAAATATTGTTCATTCTGAAAAATTGGGTAAATGTGTGTTTTGGCGATGAGCAAGACAGCAGCCAAGTAGGTAGTTGGTGTCTAGGCCGGCGCCAGGCAAGGTGGTGGGGGACAGGGGAATGCTCACAGTCCAAGAAGTGTCCTGTTCATGTCTGGCTGGCCTTGAAATATTCTTCTGGACATGAAGATTGGGATTAGGAAGGAGGTTTGCTCTGAAATGAGGGTAGAAGTACCCTCTTGTTTTTTGTGCATGTAGAAATGGCTCCAGGGTAGACAGGAAAGACCCCAGGCCCTCCAAACGTGTATAGACAAGTGATTGCTTTCAGAACTGGAGGGCTGCTTACTACAGGCAGCAGGAGGCAGTATGGCAGGAGTTAAGTGTGCAGGTGAGTAGATTCCACTCTGAGGTCCCTGTTCTGCCACTTGTTAATTGTGGGACCCCAGGCAAGTTACTTGACCCCTCTGTCGCCTCAGTTTTCTCATCTTTAAAATGGGGATAAAAGTACTTCCTCATAGGATTGTGTGGGATTTAAACAAGCATATTTTTACAAAGTTCAAATGGTGCTTGGCATTGTGCACAAGAAATGTTAGTTATTAACAGGGTTCTGGTATGGTGTGGAAAGAAGGTTTGCATTTGGGCTTCTTCAACTTTGAGAATCTGATGAAAGCTATGGATCCTCTCTATGCTAGAGACACATAGCATTTTGCATATATTGTAGTTTCAGGGGGTTGTTGGGTCCTCCATATTTAGCTAGGTACTCCAAGTTAAGAGCTCCCAATCCCTACTGTAGATCACCCTGTTGTGGAGTGGAAGTGAGTCATAGGCTCTAGAACCTTCTAGAACTGGGTTTCATCCTGGCTCTCTTTCATATTTGCTGTATAAAGTTAGGCAAGTGAAGAGACATCTTTGAGCCTTGATCTCATACTTGGTGTGGAGTTCTTCATGTGAAAAGGATTTGGACCATGTAAAACACTTGGCCCAAAGCTTGGCACACAGTAGACCCCACTTGATTGAAGACCTAAGAGTTGCTAAGTGTAGGCTCTGCCCCTCTGTTATGTTTATAGTCTGTGTATAATAATTCCTTTATCTGAAGTTCTTAGATCTGATCTTGCTAGTTGTGTGTGTTGTGTGTATTGATTCTCACACAGAGTAGACTGTTTCCCCAGGTGTTTTGTAATTTTGGATTGAAAGCTCACCTATAGTAGGATTGAATCTCTGGTAATTTTCTGTGGCCTGGGTTACCTCTAGCGTAGAAGTTGGCCAGCTATATTCTGTAAAAGGCTAGATACAAATATTCTTAGCTTTGCAGGCTGTGATCTCTGATACAACAACTCAGCTCCCACTGTTGTGCAACAAAAGCAGCCAGAAGTAAGTAACCTAATGGGTGTGGCTGGATTTGGCCTGCAGGCGGGTGGGATTTGGACCCACAGGTCATAGTTTGCTCACTCCTGCTCTAGAGAGATTTTGTATTTGCTTTTGCTTAATGTCCAGGGGTATTACTAGAGAGAATGAATTTTTTAAATGCCAGTTGCTTGGCTGACAGCGGTAGTTCTCAAAGTGTGGTCCCTGGACCAAAAGCACCTGAGAACTTAGACATGAAAATTCTTGGGCCCCATTCCAGATCTTCTGAATTAGGAATTCTGGGGGTGGAGCCCAGCAATCTGTGTATCCAGGTGGTGCTGGTATACACAAGTCTGAGAACTTGAAGGGTAGTATAAAATTGACCTCCAAACCCATGTGAGGGCAGACCTGTGGTTATGAATTACCAGGGAAGACTACTTTTTGGTTTTCCAATCTAGAGGCAGGGCCAAGATAGATCAAATTCTACTGTTCTTTTCTTTCTGTGTTAGTGGATAGACGTGTTCTGACCCACTCTCACTGAGGGTGAAGGGCTCTGGACTACTAAGATGGGCACCTGTTCCACCGTTTCATTGCCAAGGGCACTGAAGTATCAGTTCACATACTCAGCAGCTTGATTTTGTTTCCTCTTTAGTTATGACCCTTGAGAACTTCTCTTACTTTCTTACTGAACTGACCTGTGTATTTAAAGGATGTTGGTATATTTTATCCATTACTTCTGGGTGTTTTGTAGTGTGAGCATTTTCAGGTTATCTTGTCTCCCATAATGCTAGACAGAAACTCCTTTCAATGTAGTGGAAGGTTGAGTTTCTCCTTTGGGATTCTTCTTTAGAATGTCTGGCAGCTCCTCTGCTTCTCATGTGATCTGACACTTGTCACTTGCCCTGGAGTCAGGGCCTACTTTGTCACTCTCTGGTCACAGGGAGTGTCACTCCCTGGTCACAGAGACCAGAGTCCAAATACCCCCTGGGGAGTCTCTCCATCCTAACTTTTCCCAGGGCTTGGATCCAGTTCAGCCAACATTTGTTGAGTACCCACTGGTGCCAGGCCCTGGGTGAGTGATGAATGGGGTTTAGCTCTGTACAGGTGACAAGTATCTCTGTGCTAGAGGTTGCCATTCTGTGGTCACTGTACCTGGGGACCTTCCTCTATCCCAGCATGTAAATCCCCTTGTGCCTCTCTAGGGGAGCTTGACTCCTTTAAGTGTTTTCCTCTGGGGGTCAGAATGAGGTCAATATTAAGAACATTAACTTTGAATTATTAGAGAAATGCAAATCAAAACTATAATGAGGTACTACCTCACACCAGTCAGAATGGCCATCATTAAAAAGTCTACAAATAACAAATGCTGGAGAGGGTGTGGAGAAAAGGGAACTCTCCTACACTGTTGGTGGGAATGTAAATTGGTACAGTCACTATGGAAAATAGTATGGAGTTTCCTCAAAAAACTAAAAATAGAGTAGCTGTATGATCCTGCAATCCCACTCCTAGGCATATATCTGGACAAAACTATAATTTGAAAAGATACATGCACCCCAATGTTCATTGTAGCACTATTTACAGTAGCTAAGACATGGAAGCAACCTACATGTCCATCTACAGATGAATGGATAAAGAAGATGTGGTACATATATACAATGGAATACTACTCAGCCACGAACAAGAAGGAAATAATTCCATTTGCAGCAATATGAATGGACCTAGAGATTATCATTCTAAGTGAAGTAAGAAAAAGACAAACACCATACAATATCACTTATATGTGGAATCTAAAATATGACACAGATGAACTTATCTATGAAACAGAAACAGACTCAAAGACATAGAGAACAGACTTGTGGTGGCCAAGGGGGAGGAGGAGTGGGGGAGGGATGGATTGGGAGTTTGGGATTAGTACATGCAAACTATTATATAGAGAATGCATAAACAACAAGGTCCTGCTATATAGCACAGGGAACTATATTCAATATCCTGTGTTAAATCATAATGGAAAAGAATATGAAAAAGAATGTATATATATATATATATGTATAACAGAATCACTTTGCTGTACAGTATAAATTAGCACAACGTTGTGAATCAACTATACTTCAGTAAAAAAAAAAAAGAACACTAGCTTTGAAGTCTACTAGAGTCAGTTTCAACAACCAGTTCTCCATCTTACAAGCTGTGTGATCCTGGGTGAGTCCCTGTACCTCTCTGAGCATCAGCTTCTCCGACTGTAAGATGGGATGACAGAGGGTTGCTCTAAGGATCCAATGAGATTATTCATGGAAGGCACTTGGCAGATCGCCTGGTACCTGATGAGTGCCCAATGGATTGTGATCCAAATGGCTGTTGTGAGTCTGTCTCTCATGATAATGGACTAGGAGAAGTCAGGCTGGGCGCTCATGGGATGACAAAATCGGGCAGCAGCCAGATACCATTGCTCAGCATGTAGCAGATATACCCCTGTGCCTCACCATTCCTGTGGTGGCCTTATCTTGCTTCCTACCTCCTCCCCTCAGTCATGTGACTCAACCCAGAGAGGAGGGGGAGCTGTCAATCATAGTACTCCATCCCCCTGGCTAAGGTGATTGGTCACATGACTCAAGCGGACATCACATGACTCAAGCTGGGCCAATTAGAGTGTCCCCATGATTTTTCAGTTGAAGCGTAGAGGGGAGTGTCTCTTTTCTCTCTAGCTGAGATGCTTCAAGGAACGAAGCTCAGCTGCCTGTAGCTGGGGTTGCAGACAGCCTCATGGGGACAGAGCAAAACCAGCCTGTAACAAGAGACTGAGTCAAGATATGGAAAGAGACAGACCCTGGTTGAATCATCCCAGAGGCCACCTTCTCTGTCTCTTAATAGTTTATTTACGGGAGCCCACTTTGTTGTTTTTGTTTGTTTGTGTTTGTTTTTTGGATATTTTGGTGCGGGGGGGTTAAGCTCTTTGATTAAATTTCTACCACCTACAATCAGAAATACCCCCAAAACAGTTCTCCCTACACAGCGTTCTGGAAACTCTCGGCCAGTCCATTCTGCATGGCCAAATTTCTACAAGGTGAACCAGACACATGCCACATCTGCCACCTGGCCTGGTGCAGACATGCCAGGTGGTGCAGGATGTACCCTGTTGTTTGAAAAACATCATGCAGAGGAGGAGGGGACAGAGGGAGGCCACATGGTGTGCCAGGACACAGCTCTGGGCAGAATTGCACTGCTTTCGTTTTTTTTTTTTTAATTTTTTTGGCTGCACCAAGCGGCATGTGGGATCTTTTTTTTTTTTTTTTTTTTTTTGGCTGCATTGGGTCTTCATTCCTGTGTGCGGGCTTTATCTAGTTGCGGCGAGCGGGGGCTACTCTTCGTTGTGGTGTGTGGGCTTCTCATTGCGGTGGCTTCTCTTGTTGTGGAGCACAGGCTCTAGGCACACAGGCTTCAGTAGTTGCAGCACACGGGCTCAGTAGTTGTGGCGCACGGGCTTAGTTTCTCCACGGCATGTGGGATCTTCCCGGACTAGGGATCAAAGCCGTGTTCCCTGCATTGGCAGGCGGATTCTTAACCACTGTGCCACCAGGGAAGTCCTGCCTTCGGGGTTTTGAACGTACCCTTTCCACAGGAACTTTCAGAGGGGAGCTGGGCAGTGCCTCAGCCACAGTTGTGTCAGTAAACCACCCAGAGAAATAAGCTCCCACGTGGAGCATCAGGAGATGTGGGATGTTCTCTCCCTTTGGGTTTCAGATTCTCTCCAGAGAAGCCCGTGGGGACCCCTTAGCAGGGATCACCTACCCTCCTCCCCAGTCACATGTAAGCCCAGCAAGTCTGGCTCATTGAGAATGGGTTTTGCCTACCATTTAAACATGGCCCACAGACACCCACAAAGCCCCATACATCTTCCTGAGCCCACCACACCTGCTGACATTCAGCACAGTTCTCCCCCCTCATCCTTGATCTCAAAAAAGATCATCTTGGAAAAGATTGTTTTGTGTGCAGTTTACCCAAATGCCACTTTTTCTCATTTTTGCCAGAGTTGCTCTTTTTCCCTCCCTTTCTTTGATTTCTTTCTTGGATTTGCTCTGGGGTTGGCTTCCTTAAACCAAAATAACTCTCACAATGCACGGGGAGAGCGCTTCCTGTGGGTGAATGACATCTGTATGAAAAGACTGCAAAGCTGCCGATTTCTGTCCTTTGAAGACGCTTGTCTGCCAGTGCTGCGGTGGAGTGTCAGACGTCACACGGGGTGACTGTGGAGACGCCAGCAACAGCTTTTTTCCAGAAAGCCTTCAGTCCAAACTTTGGGCTCTCCGGGGACCCAGGAGCAGCATCCATTTTCTGAAGAGATTAAAGGCAATGCTGGTTGGAGCAGCTGGTATTTTCAACTGCGTTCCCAGCAGGGCCCCGCAGCAGTGCTTTGTAGCTACCTGCTCTGCCTTTCCCAGTTCAACTCTGTTCCCTTCTTTCCTGACTTGTGTGCCTCCTCAGGGGTCTGGTAGCTCCAGGCAGACCCCTGAGAGGAGAGGAGAAGGGGTGCTGATGGTGCCGCCGTGGCTCTCCTGTGGGAGGGGAGGGGGGAAAATCTCATGATTAAGAACATAGCTCTGGAGTCAGGCTCGGTATGAGTTCAAATCCCAGCTCTGCTGTCCTGAGTGAGCCAACCCTGTCACTTCTCTGAGCCTCAGTTTTCCCATTTGTCCAGTGGGGTCGTTGGGTTTAGTGAAGACAATACAGGTAAAGCACTTCCTTAGCATGCTGCCTGGCACATAGTAAGTGCTCAGTAAGGTTTAGCTGCTGCTCACTTCTCCAGATTCACCCTGGTTGACCTTCTCTAATGGCCCATCACCTCTCTTTAAGACTTCTTGGTTGATAACCCCTCAACCCCAAGGTTGGTCACAAATAAAACCTGCTTTATTTATGGAGCGGTATTTTGTCCATGTGTGTTTGTGTTCCTGTCAAAAGCAAGTCCCCCAAACCCCCAGCCTCTTCATCCCTATACATTTTTTGTTTCCTTTGTTCCTATAATCCTTTGTCCATCTTTCTATCGTAGTACAGTGCTGATTGCAGTATCTAATTCGGGGAATGGCAAACTTCCATGAGCACAGGGGCAGGCAGGTAACATCAATGATGGATTCAGCTCTGGGTAAGCAGGAGGTTGGTAGGGGAGCAGGGGTGCTGGACAGCTGAGGATATCTGGCCCTGCAGCAGGGAAATCAACTTGATTAAAATGCTGTGCTGGACAGATGAAATACCCGACTGCTGGCTGGCTGTGGCCCAGACCTGGGTTGTACAATAGTTACATCCTCTCCCTACCCCCACCAAGACTGTGAGCTCCTTGAGGGCAGGGATGCCCTCACCTCCCCGCACTGCCACCCCAAGGGCCCCATGCTAGGGATGAAATTGCAGGGGTCAGCAAATTTTTGATGAATAAACAAACATATTTGCTGTTGACCTCATTCATTAAAGTAAGACATGTTCAACGTGGAAATTGTAGAAAGAACAAATAAGCAAAAATAAAAATCACCCGCTTCTGAGATAAATCTTTTATCACGATTTCTTTAGACTTTTTGTAACAAACATACAGAAAAGGACATGGATCATATGTGTTCAGCTCAACGACTTGTCACAAACATGGAAGCATCACTCAGATTACGAACATCCCTGTCCCCCACCCCAGAAGCCCCATCAAGCCCCTCCTGTCACTGCCAACCCATGCCCCAGGGGTGACCCCTCCTGACTCCTAACAGCACGCGTTAGTTTTGCCTGTTTGTGAGCTTTATGTAAAAGGAATCACCTAGCATGTGCTCTTTTGCGCCTGGCTTCTTTCACCAACGTTATATTCTTGAGATTCACCCACGTTGTTGTGTGTAGCTGCAGTTCATTCATTCCCGTTCCCATCTAGCATTCTGCTGTGTGAGGAGACCACAATTTATTCATCCTTTCTCCTGTTGATGGGCATTTGGGTGGCTTCCAATTTGGGGCTCCTACCAACGGCACTTCTAGGAACACTGGTTCCCGAGTGTCTCTTGGGTGAACGGGTGCATGTGTTTTTCTTGAGTATAAATCAGGGTTTCTTGATCTTGGCACAGTTGACATTTAGGACTGGATGGTTCTTTGTGGTGAGGGCTGTCCTGAGTATTGGAGGATGTTTAGTAGCATCCCTGGCCTCTGCCCACTAGGTGCCAGTAGCATCCCCCCAAGTTGTGACAGTCCAAAGGGTCCCCAGGGATTGCCCAATGTCCCCTCAGGGGTAGACAAAATCGCCTCTGGTGGAGACCCACGGTATATATCAGGGAATGGATTACTGGGTTACAGGGAGTTATTTGCATAGCTTCAGTATAGTATATGCCAGGTATTTTTCCAAAGTGATTGTACCAGTTTGTATTTCTGCCAGCTGTGTGTGACCTTCTAACCATTTCTAATGCCTTTATTTATAATTTATATATAAATTTTATGGAATGAAATCAGGTGTAAGTATTATTCTACCTTATGCTAGATTACATGGTCTAGCGTGTCTTTTATCATTTATTCTTCCATTACAGAGCAGTAAAGTGATTAAATCTGTACTTAACACTGGAACCTGACTTCCTTTAGTTTAACCCGTGGCTCTGCCTCTCTGTAGCTGTGTGGCTTTGGCTGAGTGACTTCACCTCTTTGTGCCTCAGTTTTCTCTTCTGTCAAACAGGAACAATAATGGTGCTGGCCTCTGTTATTTGGAGATTACATGAATTCATTAATGTGAGGCATGTGGAAGAGGGCCTGGCATGTGGCAAGTGCTGTGTTGACTGCTACTATCCATTTTAGTGGCCATAAATATTCTCTTATGTGGATGAGTTGTGGTTTATGTCAGTAGTTCTTTGGTGTGAAATGGTAAATTGTTTTCAGTTTGGGCTGCCAGATTTTGCAAAATCTAAAAAATGATAATAATGCCTAGTTAAATTTGAATTTCAGATAAACAACAATTAATTTTTAATATAAGTATATCCCATGCAGTATTTGAGATTTTTATACTAAAAAATATTTGTTGTTTATCTGAATTCAAATTGATCTGGGTGTCCTGTATTTTATCTAGCTATCCTCTTAATTCCAGTTCTTTTCTCTTCTGAGTGTCGCAGTGATGAGCATTCTGGAAGTTGCATCTTAGCACACAAACACGGTTTCCTGAAATTGGCTCCTTAGCTGATTGACCTAGGGGCTTGTTAAAGTGCCCAATCCTGGCCCCCACCTAGATCTCTTGAAACTGAGTCCCCAAGGCTGGGTTGAGACTCTGAATTTTTAACCAAGGCCCCAGGTGACTCAGAGCCAAGACTTCAGGGTGAACTCCTACTCTGCTGTGTTTGTGATGTGCTGTGTGGAAGGTGGGGCAGGGAAGACTCTTCCTTGCTGCTCCCTGCCTGGTCACTTCTCTCCTGTGGGTGAAGATAAGGGTTGGCCTTGACTGGCCTTTCCTGGGACACCTCTGCTCAAGGCCTCCAGCCTGGGCAGGGGACTGGGGTGGGGTCTCTACTTCCGGCTGCCCCTCAGCCCAGCTCAGAGCCACCCCCCCAGCTTTATAGGAGGCGGCGCTGAACTTTGGCAGCGGGAGAGAAAGGTGGGGGCAGTGGGCACCAGGACCAGCTGCATTGATTTATTTCTGCACTTCTTGGAAGCCCTATCATGAGGAAAACAGGCAGCAGGTAAACAGTAGACGGCAGCCTCAGCAGCAGGGAGGGCCTGGCTGGCCTGAGAGCTTGTCTCAGCTCAAAGTGTCTGCCAGGTTCTGACTGTCGCTGTTGGGGGCACAGTGCCCCTTGGGCCCAGGCCTGTGGCCTCCTGAGACTCCACCATCTGGCCAGGTAAGGTCCAGCCTGGCCAAGGGGCAGGGCCTGGACTCAGAACTGCACCCCTCGCTATGTCCCTGCCTGACCAGAACCTCAGGGACTCATGGTCCATTCATTCCGTTCCTGTGGGCCTTCAGAGGCTGCCAGGCCAGGCCTGAGGGCAGGAGGAGATGTCCGCCAGCAGCTCCTGTCCCCGCCCTTAGCCTGGCCTGCAGCAGCTGCTCTCCCCAACTTTGGAGGATAGATCTGATTTCTTTTTCATCCCAGCTGCTGTTGGGCACCCCGGAGCCACCAGGCCACAGCCAGCTGGGCAGGCCGACCCTGTCTGCTCAACTCAAAGCCACAAAATTACAGCCCAGACAAGATCAATATGATCATGTCCCGGGGCCTTCAGAGGATGCTTTTGCTTTGAGAAGAGGTCAGAAGGGGCCTTGGATTTATAAATATATTATTATTTAAGAGAGGATTCCTGGTGGTCTGTAAGAGTTTGTTGGCTGGGGAGACAGCCTCTCTCTGACCTCCTGCATGCTCTCTGGGGCAGAGCCAAAGTGTCCAGGCTGTTTAGGCTGGTGTGGGCCAGGTGCTTCCTCTAGCAACAAGGGGGTCTTCAGAGTTTGGGTCTGGGTTTGGGGAGGGAGGTATTCACCTTCCTTGTACGTCCATTTGGTGCTGACAGCTTGTGCTGGGCACAGACGTTTTCTGGGAAAGAACTCATCAAGCAAATATGTTTAATTAGTGCTTTTTCTTTCTTGCTTTAAGTGCTTGTTGTAGCCTGGGCATTGTTCTAAAGACTGAGGGAATAGTATTGTTACCAAGCCAGATGGAAGCCTTGTCTTTTGGAGTTTATAGTTTTCATTATTTACCCTTTTTGGTTAGGAATCAGACAGGTGGAGTGAGTTGCCCAGGGTCACTCTGCAAGAGGCGCCTGCCAGGTTCAAGTTTCACTAGTAAATGAACAAAATAATCACTTGATCAAGTAGAAAACTGAGTCTGATTAATAATGATGATGATGATAATAACCAGCATTAATTGAGTGTTTACTATGTGCCAGGAACTGTGCTAATAAGTGAGTTTAGTTCCATGAGATCCATATTATAATCATCCCAGTTTTTAGAAGTTGTGAAAGCTGAGGTTCAGAGAGGTAAATTCACTCTCCCAAAGTCACATAGCCAGCAAATGGCAGAGCTGGAATTTGAACCCAGGGCCTGGGCCTTCAAGCTTAAACACATTGTATAGGTACTTTCTGGGGTTCCCACTAAAGCCTGGTGTGCTGGAGAGGAAAGTCACAATCATTATTTTTATGAAGGTTCAGCATTTGGGTTGGGATAGTGCAGGTGAGGAGGGTGCTGATTTACCACCAACTTTATCATATACTCCTCCAAGGAGTGCAGAACACCTGGCATAATAATAGCAATAATATTAACAACAAAAACAACAGATGCCATTCGTTGAGTATTTGAGTGATTCCCATGTGCCTCCCATAGAAAGATTACCTTAAAATACATAGCTGTTTTGTTATTCCCATATGATGGATGAGAAAACCAAGGCTGAGAGAGATTGAGTCACTTTCTCAAGCTCACATAGCCAGGAAGTGCAGAGCTGGGATTTGAACCCTGTTTGCCTGCACAGCCCACAAAGCCTTGCTGGTTCTCCCAGAAACTGTTCCGAGGAGCCCATGATGGCATCTACGCTCCTCTGGGGTCTTCTTGTTCAGAACAAGGAAGTGACTTGCCTCAGTCCCCTTTATCACTTGGCAGACAGTCCAGATTTCTTATCCCAGTTTCCCGTCTCCTTCCAACCCTGCCTGAGACTCTTACATTTTCCCTCCTAAATCCTTCTTTCTAATCAGTTCAGCTGTGGAATACGGGCCCCCAAATAATGCCAAGTACAGCCTTTGCTGCCACTGGATTTCCTGCTTGCTTAGCAGGATGGAAACTTTGGCATGGGTATGTGTCCTTTTAAAAAAATCCTTTATTTGCTCTGCTCTTGTTTTTATAAGATATGACTCTTAATGAGGCTTTAATTCAAGGTCAAAGAGTCCAGAAGTTGGCAGAAAGCCCATGGCCCCTCTGGGTCCCGCCAGACACATAAACAGCCAATGGCTGGCTTTTTTTCATCTCCTCTTTTAAACAGTCCCATTGCAACAGAGCTCCTCCTTGCATGAGGAGGTAAAATATTTGAACTGACTGTATTGCCTGTTCCTAACTGTTTGCAAAATGCACCCAGGCTCCCCCTTGTCTTTGTTTATTTTTTCCTTTTCTGTAGTTCAAAGAAAATAATTTATTAACTTGAGATTTAGGGATGATGTCGTTCCCCAGCCCTGCAGCTCCCTGAGGCCTGGGCCAGCCTGCCTTCCCTACTTGGGAAGTTGAGACAGGCTTTTCTGTCAAAGGCATAGCCATGGCAGAGCCCAGGTGGACAGGGGTAATGTATTCACAGTCATGATACGAAAACCCTGAGTGTCTGGAACCCAGCCCCCAGGGACCGATGGGGCCACGCCATTGACCTGAACCCCCTGGACTGCGCCCTCGTCTAAATCCATCAGGCTCGCCAGCCCCGGTCTTGGACCGCTGAATAATTTACGGTCCCGCGGAGCAGCGAGCAGCGGGTCATCGGAGTTCATGGGTTAATAACAGGTTTGGTTTTCGATGTCAGCAGCTCTCTTGATAACGTATGAAAGAATCCTATTCTGTTGATTAGATTTTGAAATGGATCAATTTTTAATCAGCCAAACACCTGACTCACTCAATAAGAGTAGCATTGTGGAGACAGGATGGAGGCCGGCTTTATTTACAAGAGTGTTTGTTTTTGGGGGGCCATAAGCAAATTCCTACCCTGATCCCTCCTCCTGGAAGAAATTGACCAGATTATCTCCCACCTCAAATGGCAGTGTTTGATTCACTTCTGATTAGTTGGGAAATCCATGGATCTGTTTAAGAGATAAGAACAGCAGCTAAAGGTTTGATTTAGTCATCCATGGTTATTGATGGAAAAAGCATTTATTTGCCAATGGAGAAATTTTGCTTAATGTAACAGCATGGAAGAAGGGAGGAGACAAAGGGAGTCCCGGCGATAGCCAGGGGGTGGCAAAGGCATTTTACCACAAGGTGGGGCTGGGATTTCCAGCCCTGTCCTCTGAGATTTTCAAAACTATGGTGTGGAAGTGGGCCAGTGAGCAGATTGAATGCATGGAAGGTTCATTATGGAGGGTGTTGCTTCTGGTCATTTTATTTATTCATTCAACAAACGGTTGAGCCCACACTGTGTGCCAGGCACTGCGTTGGGCATCAGGGATGAAGCTGTTATTGACAGAGACAAGATTCCTGCCCACATAGAGTATACATTCTGGTCTGGGGGAGGCAAGCAGTAAAGGAAAAACAAGGCGTATAATTATAAAGCATGCAAAGCTTTATGAGGAAGCTCTGAGGAAAAATAACAAGATCATTTCATTTCAGTGGTGGGCAAGGAAGATCTGAGTAAAGAGAAATGGGAAGAGAGTACCAGGTAGGAGGGGAGCAGCAAGGGTTAAGGCCTGGAGGCTGGCGTGCTAGAGGAGCCAGGTAAGGCCAGGTGGCAGATGAGTGGGTGACAAGAGGGAGAGAGATGGAAGAGGAGTCTGGGCAGGTAAACAGGGGCTGGCTTAGGTGGGAGGAGGACTGGGTTTATCTGCAGTGCCATGGGGAGCCCTGGAACGGTCTGAGCAAAGGAGTGGCTTGTTCAAGTTTTGCATTAGAAAAGGTCACTCTGAGGAGAGTGGGCTGTAGGAAATGGGAGACTTGTGCTGAGGGGTCTACTGTACCACCCAGTGAGTGGTGATGAGGGTGTGGACCAGGGACACAGGGTAGAGTGGGGAGAAGGGGACAGATTCAGCAATTCTGGCCTGTGGCCAGGTGGCTAAGGAAGAGGATGTGGTGCTTGGGCCAGCTGGGGCCCTGGCCTGGCCTCATGAGGGCTGTAGCCCCAAGCCGGCAGTGGCCTGGTCTCAGGGGAGTGGAGGGATTCTTTGTGGCAGAACCCTGCTTGTCTTTGGACTGGTCTTCCAGACTTTTCCTGAGACTGCAACAGCTAGAAGCAGGGTGGTACGGAGGTTGGGGACTTGGGCTGTGAAGTCAGATAGATATGGGGGCTTCCAGTCTCAGCACTGCCTTTTGCAAGCTGGTGACCTCAGACAAATTGCTCTTTTCACATAAAAGCAAGTGAGAATAATTGTTGGTATAGAACTTTCTAGAAGAACTCATAAGAAACTGCCAACAGTGGTTGGTTTCCCCTGCCAGGAGGACATGGGCTGGGTGGGAGGTTGACTTTCTCCTCTGTACCCTTTTGTAGCCTCTGAATTTATGCCACAGGCATGTGTTACCTGGTCAGAATTGTCCATACCGCTTGTGATGTGCTGTGACATTCACCAGGATGGACTTGCAGTGGCATTTGGAGCAAGGACTGGTATTACCACCTCTGTTTTATAGATGAGGCTCAGAGAGGGCCTGTCACTTGCCTACGATCACATAGCTGTGCCTGGTGGCTCCAGCCCCTTCTCAGGCCCCAACCCCTCTCTTTCCAGCTCAGCTCATCTTACCTGTTGCTGTTAGTTGAGGTTGTGGACTTGCTGGGTCTTTGAGAAGCTGGATTTTCCCAGCACAAGTAGCAATCTCTCATTCCCCAGTGATCTGCTCCAGGAACCATCGATTGGGCAGCTTTATTTATTAGCTTAACCGTTGCACATCCCTCAGCGACACTGTTCTTGTGCCTGCATTGTTGGGGAGGCAGAAGGGCCTGCATGCACACCTGTGTGTGTGCACAGGCCTGGGAGTGTCCACTTGGATTCAGGACTGTGTGGGAGGAAGCCCGCCTCACTTCCCAGCTCTCCTTGGTGACAGGCACACTCTCACAAGCATCTTAATTTAGGCGTGGCACAAGTAATTGCTCACTGAGGGATCTCAGTGGAAAAAGAACTATCTGATTTAGTGTCAGAAGTCCTTGATGCTAGTCCTGGTGCATGCACTTGCTTGCTGTGTGACCTTGAGTTAAGTCTGTTTTCTGGGCCTCTGTTCTGCATCTGTAAAATGGGAATAATGGTGATCTCTGGCCTTCTCCTTGTTGCTTTTCTCTCTTTGCTTACGTGTCGGCATAGCTTGCTCCTTCACTTTTGTCTTTACTCAAAAGTTACCTTCTCAGGGAAGCCTTCTCTGGCCACCCTAACTAAAATTTCACAACACACACACCTTATTCTTCTTTTCCACGCTATATGTTTTTTTTCTTCCTTAGCACCTAACGTGATTGATCATATTATAACTTTTAACCGTTTACTTGTTTACCGATTTTTCCCATTAAAATAGCTGCCCCAGCAGGGCAGAGATTCTTGTCTGTTCTGCTTGCTGCTGTCTTCCTAGCACCTAAAATGGAGCTTGACACATAGTAGGTGCTCATCAAATATCTGTTGAAGGAATGAATGAAATAAATCAATGTAAGGCACTCAGAACAGTGCCTGGTACATAGTAAGCACTCAGCAAACTACTGGTAAGTTTTTCTGAGCTTTAGTTTCCTCACCTTTATTTATTTTTTAAAATTTATTTATTTTTGGCTGCATTGGGTCCTTCGTTGCTGCACGTGGGCCTTCTCTATTTGCGGCGAGCAGGGGCTACTCTTTGTTGCGGTGCGCGGGCTTCTCATCGCGGTGGCTTTTCTTGTTGTGGAGCGCGGTCTCTAGGCACGTGGGCTTCAGTAGTTGTGGCATGTGGGCTCAGTAGTTGTGGCATGTGGGCTCAGTAGTTGTTGCTCACGGGCGCTAGAGCGCAGGCTCAGTAGTTGTGGCACATGGGCTTAGTTGCTCCGTGGCATGTGGGATCTTCCCCAATCAGGGCTCAAACCCGTGTCACCTGCGTTGGCAGGCGGATTCTTAATCACTGCCCCACCAGTGAAGCCCTTCCTCACCTTTAAAATGGAAATACTGTTGATAGTAGCTGTCATAGAGTTGCTGTGAAGATTCAGTACTGTGGATGTTGAGTTCTTGGTACATCTCCCAACACAGAAATTCTTCAAAAAATAGGAGCTATTTTAGTTATAAGTACAAAATGAATAATAAAGGCCCCCTGGTTATGGCAGCATTTTTGAGAAATGGAGTTAGTGTCAGGGACCCAGGGACCAGCTGTAGCCACCCTGTCACCAGTCCTGATTAGCTACTGCAGCTGTGGGGCACGATCCTCTGGTTTGCCTTTGACTACCATCTACCCAGAGTGTCTAGCCAAGGTTTGCAAATACCCGCTGGATTCCAGCTTTCTCAAGGGGTGTCTCAAATCGTTCCAAGAAAAGTTCATTTGATTTTGTTTTCATTTTTTTTTAAAGTATGGGAAGTGTTTTTAAGAAGAGACAGACCAATTGATATTTTTTGTCCCAGGGAAGCATCCTCAGCACATTGTTATGTGGATAAAAACTGGAGCTAAGCAGCACATAGTGTGTAATTTTGGTAAATCAGACAAGCAGAGCCTCCCCGGACAGGTGAATGAGATTTGTTCCTTGGCCTAGACCTGGGTCTCGACCTTCATCCCTAGAGTCTGGGAGGAACCCCATCCAAGATTCTTAATTGCAAGCAACAGAAAGCGACTCAGCCTCCCACCAAGACTCATGTAAGGAGGGGCTTCTCCACCCACAAGAAGGAGATTCTGACGCTAGCTTGCCAAAAAAGCAGATGTTCACGGCAGCTGGAAGGGAGTGGTATGGGATGGGATAGAGATCCCCAAATGAAAATGAGGGACAGTGGCTAGATGCAGCGGGAATTCATGTTGGGGTGGAGTTCGGTCGCTGTGTAGCCTGAGGCAGATGCAAAAACATCTGGGACTTTTCAGTGTCCTCTGACAAGCTTTCACCTGCTGGTGATGTATCTCTGTCCCCTGGGGGCTTATGTCCAAAACCTTAAGACCACTTTCCTGATAGTGGGGCAGGCCAGAAGTTCTGGGTAACTTTCGGGAACAGCACTCAGTCTCAGGAGGTGGTGTATACATATTCCAGCTCCCTCACCTCTGAGTGGAAGAGTTCCTACATCTCTTTTGCATTTTCTTTGGGTGGTGGAGATTATAGGCGACTTTTGTGTTTGGCTTTCTTAAGGAGGTTTTTAGGTTTTCAGCTTTGAGAATGTTTTATCTTGTCATTTGAAATCAACTGCAAAAGAGCAGGACTGGGACTTCCCTGGTGGTCCAGTGGTAAAGAATCCGCCTTCCAATGCAGGGGACACGGGTTCAATCCCTGGTCGGGGAACTAAGATCCCACATGCAGCTAAGCCCGCGTGCCACAACTAGAGAGAAGCCCAGCGCCGCAACGAAAGATCCTGCCTGCCACAACTAAGACCCGATGCAGCCAAAATAAATTAAAAAAAAAAAAAAAAAAAAGAGCAGGACTGCTCCCAGGCAGGTTGGGGGGTGTCTGTGCAGGGACGGCAGGTAGCTTGGTAGCATCTTTGTCTCTGCTCACATTGTGGACAGAGCATTTCAGGCTTCTGCATCGAGCTGAGATGAAGGGAAAAGAGAGAAAGTGGAAATCACAGTACATTATAGGGCGAAACTAAAGGGATTGGAATCAGTCCAAATAAAAGGCTGATGACCTGAACTGGTTGCATTTGGGACATTTCTGGATTTGAAACTTCAGTGGGCAGAGGTGTTTGAGCACCTCCTATATACCAGGCACTGTGTTGGGTACTTAGGTGGGGAGAAATGAGTGAGACCAGGTTTCCCAAAGAGTCTTAGAGAACCCACAAAAAGTAGTGACTGGAATGGACAGGGGGAGCAGGTGGCCCAGGGGAAATTGAAGCCCAGGGCATGGGGACAGAGGAGAGACAGAGGTTTGATCATCCAAGGATCCTGGGAACATTTAATACATGCCTGAAAGCTGGAAGACTTGACAGGCTGACAGATGGAGGAGAGTACAACATGGGCAAGGGCCCCGGGGTTGGATGACTAGGGTCAAGCCTGGGAAGCACTGTGCAGGCCAGCTTGGTTTGTGTGTGAAAGAGAGATGTGGGAATTAGGTTGGGAGAATGCAGGATCCTGAATGTCATGAAGGGACCTTGCTGGATAGCTTGGTAGGCCATAGGGAGCTATAGAAGGTGTTTGAGCACCTTGAGAGTGAGATATTTGGAGCTGTGCTTAAAAGATCCTTTTATCACAGTGTTTCTCAACCTCCACACTATGGACATTTTGGGCCACTTGGTTGTGGGAGGATGTCCTATGCATTGTAGGATGTTAAGCAGCATCCCTGGCTTCTACCCACTGAATTTCCAGCTGCCTCCACCCTAAGTGTGACAATCAATAATGTCTCCAGATATTGCCAAATGTCCCCTGGGGGACACAGTCACCCCTAGCTGAGAACCATTGTGTCAGACTGGGTGGGAGCAGGGAGCAGCCAACATGCAGGTGAATAGTGATGCAGCCTGGAAGTAGGGCAGGAATGAGGAAGGAGGGTGCAGGTGCGAGAGGCCTTTGAGAACAAGGACCAGGAGGCCAGGGGTGAGAAGGTCAAGGAGCCCGTGGAGAGAGATGTTGGAGCCTGGACTTTCAGGGGCCAGAGTCCAAGGCCCAGGGCCTGACAGGTCCATGGGACTGGGAGCAGATGGGAAAGGAAGCAGAACCCTTTGGGGTGAAGGGCGCTGGGGGACCCCAGGGTCATTGCATCTTGTGGTATCTCCAGGGCTTGACACAAAGTGGGTCCTTGGTAACGGGGAGATGTTGTTGAATGAATGAATGAGTTAATGAATGAGCCAAGTAGGAGGCATTTTTTTAAAAAGAGACTGAGGTTCAAGTGGGAGCTAAGAGACCATTTTCTGTGCCATTTAATGAGCACCTACTGTGTGCACACAGGTGGACCCTGGGCACCTATAATACCTCTGATCTCATGGAAATTATAGCATAGAGGAGGAGGGGGTGCTGAACAAGAAAATAGGCAGATAATATATGATTACAGATGGTTCTCAGTGCCAAGAAAGGGAATTCGTGTGTTGGGAGCCAAGTTTGGGAGGAGAGGTCCAGCAACCAGTCAAGGGCTGCTGTCGACAGCGCGGTCCACGTTTGGTCCAGAGAACATGCTTATTCAAGGTGACTTTTGTAGGGGCAGGGTGACAGGCCACCCCTTGGCACAGAGGAACAGCGAGAGCAGACCAGACAACAGGGCAATTTCCTTGAATACTGGGGTAGGGATAATCAGGGAAGGCTTCTTTGAGGAGGTGACATTTGAGCCAAGAATGGAAGATGAGTAGACCTTTGCAAGGGGAAGTGCAAGGGAACAGCAAAGCCATGGTGGCTGTGCTCGATAGAGATCACCGTTTATGGAGCAGATGGAGCCTTGACTCATCTCCTTAAACCTTACAAGTATGTAAAATTTCCCTCCTGGCCTTCAATAGTGAGGACCTAATTGGTGGGGTGGGGTGGGGTGGGGTGGTTGGTGGCTTCTGGGGTAGTGGGCATTCTCACAACCCTGAGACTTAAAGGTTTTCTGCTCTCTTTTCTCCTATTCCTGCCAATTCCCTGTTTCCAGGGGAGCAGGATGGGTGGACCCACAGATGCCCAGACCCCCCCATACCTTAGCAGTTTGGCAACCTGTGGATATATTGAGTGTGAGTTTTAGTTTCTTCAGTGCATCACTGGATAGAGCAAACTTAACTTTTTCTTCTTTTTTTTTTAAGGCCAATTAAAAAACTTTTTTTTTTTTCCAGATCAGGCCACCGGCTATTACGGAAATAGTAAACAGGAGTCAGTGCCAGGGCGTAAGTGGTCAGTTTTAATTAGAACATTAAAGTATTTTAACGCTTACACTTTATATTTTTGCGAACTTGATTACATAGCATTTTAAATACCTGTGAACGTTTTAAGGACTCTCGGCAATGAATTATTTGCAGTTTCACAGGAAACTTCTATTTTAAAAGCAAAACGGTATAAGAGTGGCTCCGAAGGCTTGGCAGCAGTGACTGCACTGTATAATGAGGAACCACGTGGCGGGTGGGTTGGCAGATGGCCTGCTGGGCCCGCCGTCACCCAAGCTCCCCGGTGACCCCGTTTTGGAGAGGCTCCTGCTGTGTGCCAAGGATTTAGGGAGGCCTCAGGGTCCAGCTAGGGCCCCCACGCCCCACCCGCCCCCAAGTCCTGAGGATTCTTCTTCTGGAATGCGGCTGACAGATGTCTCTTGGTCTCTTCCACTCTCTGCCACTGAAGCATCTTCAGGGGGTTCCCAGCTGCAGCTTTCACCTGCTTTGCGCTTCTCCCCACCCAGCATCCAAAGGGGGCATCTTAAAACACAAATCAGTCTCATTGCCAGTGGCTCAGAAGCTTCCCAGGGGAAAGTCAATGTCCACATCAGAGTCACCAGACCATGGGCAGTCAGACCTAGCCCCATCTTTTCCTCATGCCACCACAGCGCAGACACACAGGCCGTATCATCTTTCTATCTCTTAATGTTTATTGAGCATCTGCTATGTGCCAAGCATTGTTCTAGACACTAGTGATTCCCAGCCTTCATGGAGCTGCCCTGCTAGTCAGGGGAGACAGGTGATAGAGAAACAAATGTATACCAGGTGAGAGGAGGGGAGGAAAAGTAAAACCGGGCAGAGGATGGGGATGGTGGGGGGTGCTGTTTTTGATGGGGGGAGTTAAGACAGGTTTCTCTCAAGAGGTGACATTTAAAGGCCTGAATGAAATGAGGGAGCAAGCCAGTGGTGTGCTGGAGTTGGTTTGCACAGGCTCACGAGAAGCCAGTTGCACCCATCTCTTCCCAGATCCTTGTTTAGTGATATCTGGTTGGTAGCTTGAAATCAGCCAGGGTGGGAGTGTTTACACCACAGAAATTGGCAAATGCCACAAATTCGAGCTTTCTTCCCAGAGATCTGGTTGTTATGCATTTACCAGCACACATCTGGAGCGGGTCGTGCAGAAAGCCGTGGGAGGGGGTTCTGGGCATTCCCTGAAGGGGAAATGTGTTTAGGAAGGCTTGAGGAACATCACGGAAGACAGTATGGATGGGACTGAGTGAGTGAGAAGGGGAGCATGAAAGGAGATAAAGCTAGAGACTTCCCTAAATGCTTCTAGTTTCCGAACTCCTCTAAGCTTGTTTGTGCCCCAGGACCTGTGCACATGCCATTCCTTCTGCCCAGGATGCTCTTCCCCTGGCTGGTTCCTTCAGCTCCTGTCTCCCCACAGAGAGGCCTTCTCTGACCATTTTTGCTAAAACACGTTTTCCTCCTTTATTCTTCTGTCAGCACCCTTGGGTTGTCTTCCCAGCATTTATCTCAATTTGCAATTGTGTATTGGGTTTTTTATTGTGTTGGGGTCTGTCTACCCCATTGAACTGTAAGGTCTGAGAAGTCTTCTTGCTTCCTGCCGTCTTCCCACCTTCCAGCAAGGACCTGCACAAAACAGATGCTCAGTGCCTTTTTGTCAAATGAGTGAATGTGGATAGAAAGCCTTTCTGTGCCAAGCATTGGTTTGGGAGATGTCCTAACCGCATGAGATCAGAAATCAAAGAACAGAAGCAGCTGACAGAGAAGCCAGAGGTTCCTACCTTGTGTCCAGCCTTATTCCAGCAGCATAATTCCTGGGTTCCTTCTACTTAATCCAGAAGCAACACAGCGCCATGTTGGGGCCTCTCTGAGAATGGGCACAGTTATCGTCCCCTAGCTGCCAATCCCCTGTTGGTGAGTAAGAACAAGCTTTCTGCAGCTGCTGAAGACACTGGTGACATTGGAGGTTAAATATTCCTATTATATCTTTGCTGGCATTTTTATTGTCACAAGAGCAGTGGATGTCAGGAGTTCAGGACTTGATATGAAGTTTATTTCATGATGGAGAAAATGCTGAACGCACTGGTGTTTGGAATCGAGTGGCCAAAGGTGCACTGAGGACAGAAACATTTTGATCACAGGGAAGAGGTTCAGCTGACCCGATTATTTCTTTTTATAATGTTGAGAGCTTAGAACATATTGATTGAGGTGATCAGCATTTAGGTCTTTCATAGTTAATGAGGAACTGTCCAATTTGTATTGGAAACTGTCACTGCCCGGGGCCTTTAATGAGGTGTGTGGTTCCTGGGAGAGGAAAACAGTTAACATCACAGAAGTGGGTACGGAACCAAGAGAGGAAGAGCACTCCTTTTTTAGGTCATCAAATCACCTTCCTCTGTCCTTGAGGGTCCATCTCCTGGCTCTGCCCTTCTCAGCTGTATTCCCTTTGGCAAGTTGCTTAGCCTCTCGTAACCTCAGTTTCCTCTTCTGTAAAATGGGCTAGTAGTGCTGTTATCTCCGGGAGTAGTTTATGGTTTATGAGGATTAAAAGTGATGATGCATGTGCAGTAAATTCTCAGAAAATGTTGCTTACTGTTATTCAGGCTTGTCAGGTGATGGTGTTGGTGCTTCCTAAGGCCTATGAAATGGGAACATCATAGGTTCGTTCCAGTATGACAAGGAGCTTCCTAAAGAAAACACCCTGAATGAAGAGTTGCCACAGAGTGTTCTGGCCCCTTGATTTGTCGCTTCATCTTGAGGCAGTGCAGGTTTCACCAGAAGATAATGTTTTTTCCTTGAGAAAATGCACTCAAGTGCTTAGCACTTGACCTAGCTCATGGGAGCATCTGCTGATTTTATCATGAATCAGAGAACTGTATCCATTTCTGTGTGTATTGTTGTAGAGTGGACTTTGCTGTAAGCTGTCTGCACAATTATTCAGTTTTGTATTACCTGAGAGGGCAGGGGCCTTTGTCAGCCTCGTTTGCTACCCTGTCCTCAGCACCGAGAACAGCTCCTGCACATAGTAGGTGCTCAGTAAATCTTGGTTGAATGAATGAAATTATATGAATGTAGGGGTTTAAGAATGAAAGACCATATCCCAGAGAAATGATAACTGAAGTTCACACAAAAACTTGCATGTGAATGTTCACAGAAGCGTTATTCATAAGACCCCCAAAGTAGAAGCAACCCAGATGTTCTTTAGCTGGTCAGTGGTTGAACAAACTATGGTGTATCCATACCATGGAACACTACTCAGCAGTAAAAAGGAATGAACTATATCAACACACTAACAACTTGGATGAATCTTGGAGGAATTATGCTGAGTAAAAAAAGCCAGTCTCAAAAAAGATGACATACTAGATGATTCCATTTATATAGCATTCTTGAGAAGACAGAGATGGAGAACATATTAGGAATGGGAACAGGAAGGGAAGTAGGTGTGGTTATAAAAGGACATTGTGAGGACCCTTATGGTGATGGAAATGTTCTGTATGTTGACTATGTCAGTGTCAGTATCTTGGTTGTGATTTTTTACTACAACTTTGTAAGTTATTACCAAGGGGAAAAGTAGCTGAAAAGTATGGGAGATCTCTCTGTATTCTTTGTTATAATTGCATTGAATCTACAATTATCTCACAATAAGAAGTTCAATGTAAAAAAATGAGGGACTGAAAGCACTTGATTAATTATGAGAGATACAGTGGGCTGAACCCCTACTCTGGTACAGTAACTCAAGTTTTCACAGCAGCTTCGTGAAGTAGATGGATGTGACATCACCATTTTACAGGGAAGGAAACAGGCTCAGAGAGGTTAAGGGACTTGTTTGAAGACTCACAGCTGGCAGGTGGTAGAGGTGGGACACAAACCTGAGAGCGTCTGGCCCCAAACCCTGAGTTCTTTCCTCTAGACATGCATCTCTGAGTTTCTGCGGGTTGAATGCTGGGCAGAGCCAGGAAGCTAACTTCCCTCATGCACAGCCACATGATGTCTGACCACTTAGTTGGGCCCTGTGGATGACCTCTTAAGTGACTGACGGCTCTGTAGGGGAGAGGTGGCTGAGAGTAAACCTAGGCTTCCCACCTGGCTGCTCCTAAGTGACCTGCTGACCTCAGGAGTCATGACCCCCTCCCCATCCCACTCCTTTGCCTTATGCGAGGATGTTGCAGTATTGGTGTTATTATACCCGCTTTACGAGTGGGAAAACTGAGGCACAGCATGGAAAAGGAACTGGCGTTGTTCCAGGTGGAGGTGTAGTCCTTCCCACCTCTAGCATCCTGTGGTGGTGATTATAGTTCCTTTGATTTGTCTTGCACAGCTGCTGTTTTCAAGGGTGTCTTCTGCCCCGTGATGTGGTGGTCAAGGGCACAGATTCTGCAGCAAGGTCCGGCAACGCTGAAGTGGAGTCCTTGCCTTGTACATCACCAGACTGTGAGCTGGGGCAAGTGATTTCTCTTTTCCAAGCCTCACTTTCCTCATCTGAGAAATGGGGATAATAATGAGGACTAAATAAGAAAACATAACACACTGTAGGAAACAAAAACCACTGGCAGTATCTGAGGTCTAATTGGGAACTCTGATCTATCTGCCTTGAGGTTCAGAGCTCTGAGCAGAGTATGCCGAAAGGAGCAAAGCCCCCTTCCTGAATTATATGCCCTGACATGACTCCCTGGGGCATGTGATCTCCTGGACCTGAGTTCTGCTTAGCTGTTGGTTTCCTGAGCAGGATGGCACATGCTATATTAGAGGACATCCAGGGGGCCCTGGAGGCTTTCTGCAGGAGGCAGCACCTAAGCTGAGAGCTGAAAGATGACTGGGCTTTTGCCAGGTGAGTGGGAAGCAGAGGATGGAAGGACATTTCAGGGAGAGGGAACAACAGGTACAAAGTCTCAGAGGTTAGAGTGTGCAGGTGCTTTTGGGGAACTGTAATCAGGATGGTAATACTTTAACATTAAACAGGCATAAAGCAGAACCCAGTCACTCTGGCCCTCAGTATCTTTTTCTGTTAAGACAGCCCAGAGTAGGCTAGAAGGATCCCAGGGGGACTCATAGGTGGGTAAGGAATTTGGACTACATCTTGAGGATGATGGGGAGCCATGGAGGGTTTTGAGCAGAGGAGTGGTGCAGATAGACTTATATTTGAGAAAAGTGGTTCTGGCAGCTGTGTGGAGTGGAGGGGGGCAGAGGCGAGCCTCCAAGTGGAGGGTACTGCAGCATCTTGGTGAGCGATCACTGGGGACTGGAGCAGAGTTGTGGGAGTGGACTTGGATAGAAGTGGATAGATTCAGGACATTGGTGAATGTCTGATGGGAAAGTGACAGAGCTTGGCAAGGGGCCAGATAAGGGGGCATTTTGGGTGAGCTGGATTTCTGACTTGGGTTCTGGGCTGGGCCACTTGGGGGAGGCCCCTTTACCTCTCTGTTCCACGGTCTCCTCTGTAACATAGGGGTGATTTCCCTCTTCCCCATCTCTTGGCATCCTTGGCTTCAGTGAGTGTCAAATGAAAAGATCCCTGAGCCAGCGCCTTACAGGGAACAGCAAAACCCCCGAACCCCCACCCCCACCCAGAGCTCGTGAGTATTCCCAGGGGGACAAGGCCCCTGGTGTTCAAGGTAGAACTCTCTTATTTAGTCCAGTGGTGTTTCAGAGGTGCCACAGTCTAATCTGCTTAACACAGATACCGACTACTGGTTTTCTTTCCTTTTCCTTGTAAAGACTAGTTTGGGGCTCTCTTCCCTTCTCCCTCTTATCTCAGGGGAGGTGCTGAGAAACAGTGCCATCACCAAACTGAAGGTTCCAAAACAAGTATCAGCATTTATGGAGCTCCTACTGTGTGCCAAGGCCTCTCTGTATGTTACCGCCTTCTTTGTCTTCTGGGTTAGGGGCACGGGTGATGGAGTCCAACAAACTGGGGTCTATGTCCGGCTGTGCCATGTCCTGGCTAATTGGAGCCACTTGCAGCCTCAATTTGCACACCAGTGTAAGGGGTCACTCTTTTAGACTCACCTGGGAAGGTTGCCAAAAGAGTCAGTGAGTCCACTCCAGCCAGGGGCAGGGCGACTGGGTACAGTGCTGGAACAGAGAATGGCCTCAGTAAGAGGCAGCTGGCAATAAATAATTCTGGGAGGTTGGCCTCCTTGTTACTGTTCAGGGAGGGAAGTGATATTTACAGCACGAAAGCTGCCAAGGTAAATTTCCTGACTCAGCCATGCCCTTTCCACGAAGGTCTGGAGGAGACACAGCTGGGGTCATTGCTGGCCAAGGTCAAGTGTAATCGGATGGCCTGTACTCCCTGTGCAGCCCCTCTAGTACAGGGAGAAACTCCATGGGGCCATTGAGGGGTACAGGATTGGGCCACCTCATCTTAGTAGCCCAACTGACAGGGCCCATTTTGATTTTTTACCCCAGCAAGCCTGGAACTTTCCCAAAGCCCAGACAGTTGTCACCCATGGTTTTATGCACTTTTCATAGAATAGCATTATATTAGTTTCCTAGGGCTATCATGACAAATTACCACCAGCTGGGTGGCTTAAAACAACAGAGATTTGTTGTCTCACGGTTCTGGAGGCCAGAAGTTCGAAATCAGGGTGTCAGCAGGGCCACGCTCCCTCTGAAGGCTGTAAGGGAGGATCCTTCCTTATCCCTTTCAGCTTTTGGTGGTGGCCGGCAGTTCTTGGTGTTCCTTGGCTTGCAGTTGTGTCACTCCGATCTCAGCCTCCATTGTCACATGGCTGTCCTTTCTCTGTGTGTCCTCTCCTCTTCTTATAAGGACAATAGTCATTGAATTTGGGGTTCACCCTAATCCAGTATGACCTCATCTTTCTAATTACATCTGCAAAGACCCTTTTTCCCAATCAGGTCATAATCGGAGGTTCTGGCCGTAGTCGGGACATGAATTTGTGTGTGGGCGTGGGGAACGCTCTTCAGCTCAGTACAGACGTTTTCAGAAAATGCTGCAAGCACGTGTCCTTCTCACTGTGAGCTTTGTTAGGAGTTCTTTGGGGAAGTGGGAAGGGGGTGTGGGGATGACTCCCTCAACCGTGGGCAGGAAAAAGGGCTCCAAGTGTTAGTCTTAAATGCTGCCAGAAAAAACTGAGACTTGGGGTCTTTACTGCTTTTGGGAGGAGGAGCAGAGGCTGAGCTAAGGTCTGCGGTTGTTCGAGTTTCCTTGGTTTTTGAAAACTTGCTTTTCCCTGAGCCTCAGTTTTCCTCTCTGTAAATTGGGGATAATAACAGCACCTTCCCTTCGAGGTGGTTGTGAAGCCATCACATAAGGATTTTAATGCTAGAGACTCGTGAGTCCAGGGTCTCATTGTTTGGACAGAGAATCTGGGACTGAGAGGACAGCCATGACTTGAAGTTACAAGCTTAGAATCAGGGCTGGATGTGGTGCTCCAAGAACAGTGCTCTCTCCTCTCAAATCCAGCCTGGGTTCCTGCCAGCGATTGGATAGGAGGGTCTGAGCCCTTTATCGTAAAACTAATGAATGTGTATTTAGAAGCTAATCTTCACAGTGATCCTGTGCATTGGAGACTGCTGCCGCCCCCATTTTACAGATAAGGAAACTGAGGCTCCTGGAGGTTTAAGTTACCTGCCCAAGGCCACTCAGCTGTAGGTGGTGGAGCTGAGATTTGAATGCAGGTATGTCCAAGTCCACTTCTCTGGTTCCGTCTCCCTTCCTTAGGCTCCTCCATGCCTCAGTTTCCCCATCTGTAAAATGGCATCTCCTCCAGGTTCCTGACTCCAGCAGAATTGTGCTGAGTATGAGGCCCAGAGCGTTACATAACCCTGGTTTGCTCAGGAGGGTGTCTCAGCTTCCCTGTCTCCTGTCCCACACACCACAGCCACTTGAGATTTTCACACAGACGGGAACTGTTTGTGGGGTGGTGAGCAAGTGAGAGTGTGTGTGTGTGTGTGTGTGTGTGTGTGTTTGCAACAAATATTTTATAATAGACAAGCCTTGTCTGCCACTTCTAAAAGTAGTGGGGGGAAAAAAACCCCACTTTGACAAAGTAAAAATAACCCAAAGCCTGAGTCACTGAAGTCACTGAACTCAGCCAGAAGTGGCTGCTCTGAGCTTGGCTACTTCTGCTTGCCCAGAGGCAGTGGATCAAGGGCCAGAGGTTTGGGGGATGGACACCTGGGCTTTTAGGGGGAACGTGCCAATGGTTAGTTTGTGGGTGTAATGCCTGTCCATCTATGGTTTTGTTTTTTTTTTCCTGCAGGAGGAAATGTCTCCTTAAAATGCTCCTTATTCTCTCTCTTAAAAGTGACTTGACAGTTGGTAATTTTGCCCTAGTGACGGACACCTTAGAACTTTTATTTCTCGGAGGCCAAACATTGATGTTGTGTGAAATGGGAGCTTGGCGGAGCCTTTGTGCGGATCTCGAGCTTCCTGAAAAATTTATTTACTGTGACTGTGATCTGCAGAGCGAATTGATGTTTGTCTGTAGTCATTTGCACCAGCAAGGAGGGGAAAATGCATGACTGCACTTTCCTTGCAAGACTTGCAAGGCTGTTTAAATAAGTAGCTAATAGCAAACTTACAATAGCAGACAGGCAGCTTGATGGACATGGTACAGTGTATTATTAACCATAAGCAGGCTTAATCTTTCCCCCATGTTTTAGGGGAAACTTTATAACCTTCTGGCCAAGGAATTCATGAGAACCAGGTATTTGAAGCTGAGCAAAATTATCCTGGCTGTTCCAGTGACAGAATCGATAATTCCAAGAGACACGTGAAAGAGGCAAAGCAGAGGCCCTGTCTGTGTCCCACGTGAGCTGCCCCAGCCTCCTCCTTGTGGCTGGGAGGTCAGGAGAAGGGGGGCCTGAGCTGGCAGGAGGAGGTGAGGGTCATACCAGGAACCTGGCTTTTCCACCAGGAAAGTAACTTTTGCTGTTGCCTCCTGCTTGGAGGGTCTGTGGGGACAGGAAACAGGGATATGTGTTTTCCTGCTGGGCCCTGGTTACAGTGCCTGACCCTTTGGTGGCACCCACCATTTTAAGCGATAGAAAGGATTTATGTGATTGTCCAGCGAATGTCTGTCTTGCCCCTCAGAACCAGAACTTTTTGCAGCCTGGAAAGCATCATGTTTAACCAGGAGGGCTCTCTTGATCTCTGAGAGAAGGTAGACTCTCTTTGTTATAAAGTCTCCCCTCAGTTCCCTACCTGACACTTGCCGCCCTTGGGAGTGAGGGAACCTTCAGTGTCTGTCTTTCCCCCGTTAGCTGGTCACCTGCAAGGGTGTGGGGACTCATCATGTTCCCTGTAGTCTCCCCAGCCACTCTCTGGAGTCTCTTAAAGGCTCAGCAACTGTTTGTTGAATGACTGGCATGGATTTTGCTGGGAAGGAAGCAGCTGTGGCTAAGAGCATGAAGGTCAGGTAACCTTGGGATTAAATTCTGGTCTGTTAACTGCTGTCTTCAGGCAAGTGGCTTGCCTTCTCTGGGTCTTTGTTTCCTAGTCTGGAAAATAGGATAATGGAGGAAGTGCCTTCACCATCTTAAATGTTTCCTCGTTCGTGAAATAAGTGGAATGCTACCTTCCTGAAGGGCCGTACTGAGGAGTAAATGAGAGAATGCTAGTGGAGGACCCAGCATAAGGTCCAGCATAAAGCTGGTGTTCAGTAAGTTAGAGCTGTTACCATTATTAATGTTTGATTGATATTACTATTATTATTATTGCTCTCCATGACCCCAGGGAACTCACAACCTCTGTTTTGTCTGCTTTGAACACTATTGCCCCCTTTCAAGATCTTGGAGCCATAATAGGGGACACACTACTCCAGACCTGTGCAGAGTCAGGAAATGCTGGTCTAAAGCGCTTGACACTGAAACTGGGTTGGAGGGAACCCCCACACACAAATCATGGCGGCTCTGGTGGGTCTGTTCTGTGCTGGAGCCATGAGCTGCCCCCAGGGTGCCGGACCTGAGCTCCCACCCCACCCTTTCCTCCAGCAAGGGTGCAGGGGCCGGGAAGTTTCACAACCCCCAAAGCCAAATAGAGCTAGCAGTGAATCAGGGGCAGGAGACAGTTTGAGGGGCTCGACCACACCTGATAAGTGTCTCATGGATGAGTGACAGCCCCTGAATTATCCGTGCCACTGAGCCTCACCTCACAGTGTGGAGAACCAAGAGCTGCCTGACACTCAGAGCTTTATCATCACCAGAGCCAGAGCCTGGTTTACATTCCCGCAGCTGCCCAGAAGGTCCAAAGTGGAACCTCTCTGGGTATGGGGAGGTGGGACCATGGTCTCAAGTTCCCCAGCTGACTGGGCCAAGGCTCTTTGTCCTCCCTGGGCTGCTCTCTTCCCCTCTGGCCTTTCTTCCTACTCTTCAGAAGCCAGTTGGGTTTGCCCAAAATATCACCATAATGACCCTTATGCATGGAGCAGAGTGGGAGGCCAGACCCCATGTTGGGTACTCCCTGTGTGGGATCTCAGGAGCTTTTATTACTTACATTTTTGAGATGAGGAAACTGAGGCTCAGAGAGATAAAGTCAGTTGCCTGAGGCCACACAGCCTTCCTCTCACCTGTCCCTCTTCCCAGTTTAGTTGTCTCCAGCCTCCTCTTTCCCTTCAGAAAGCAGGGGCAGCTCAGCCATTGGGCAGGCGTGTGAGTGGAGCTGGAATTGTCCAAGAGACCCAGCCAGACGAGGGTAGATGTTGGCCTCAAGATAAAGTGTTAAGCCCTAAAAGTAGGGTCTTGCCAACCCATGTGGCAGAGCCCAGCACCCCTGGGGACCCTGTGCTGGGGGTCTTTCCTGTCCCTTCCTCAGGGTCCCACCTGTCTTTAAAAGAACACATAGCCTACCTCATGCTAACCCTGTCCCGACTGCTGACAGGAGCCCAAGGAAGGTGACGTGGGAGCCTCAGACCTGTGTGAGTCCCCTGAGGCCCACAAGGTAGCCTTGGAATGAAGACCCACATTGTTCTGGATAGATCATGTACTCAGATACTCAGGTGCCTCACTTGGGGTGGTGAGCCCTGTCATCTCCCCCACTTCCTGTGTCATTTCTGGTAGGTGGGCCTTCCTTCCTCTGCTCACATGCTAACCCTCAAGCGTTCCACCTTCAGACTGGAGCATGGGGAGTTGCAGAGGAAGCTGAGGCATCTGGATCTTTCCTTTTGGCTTGATTTATTAGAAACAAAGTAATACGAGAGCTTAGAGCAAGGCACCAGGCCACAGAGGGAGCTTGAAAAATATATTCATCACAGCAGTAATCACTAATACATATTAATGTGTCTACTCTGGGCCAGATCTGGGTAGCCTCTAGATAAATGAAATGGGACTTCTGCTCTCAAGAGGGTCACCAGGGAGAGAAGACCACCCATGACAGCACAAGATGGAGGTTTCTTCGGCACTGGGTACTTGCTGTGCAGGGGCTTAGAGTCAGGAGCTGGGAAGGAGCCTCAAAGAAACTCTTTGCCGCAAGTCTGGAAAGATGTGTTTCCCAGGCAGGGAATTAGGGTTGCCATTCTTTTACACCAGGGAATAGCATCAGACACAGGGAACAGCATGGGCACTGGCACAGACACTGGGGACTGGTGACTCATTCAGTTGGAGATCAAGGTCAGCTTGGAGCTGGTGGTGGATGTCAGATCAGGCAGGACCTCCTGGGCCACCACGTAGAGATTGGACTTTTCCTGGAGGCTCAGGGTGAGGATTTAGGGATTTAATTCTAAGAGCTGCAGGAAGCCATGGAGAGGTTTGAGCCTGGAGTGGCAGTGACGGAAGCCAGTTACCTTTTGCAAGGAGCCTTCAGGCCACCCTGGAGAGGAGGGATTGTGAGGGGGTAAGATCAGAGTCAGGGAGACCAGGAGGAGCTACTGCAGTCATCCAGGCCTGTGTCGCAGGGAGGGGGCCTGAGCCGGGCCGTGGCATTGGGACTACCCAGTAGAGGACCGATGCAGGAAGATCCAAGAGGCCCCAGAGGGAGGGCTCTGAGGCTGCTGTGAGCCATCTGCTGACATTTCTCTTTTTCATCCCACATTTTTATGCTCGGGGCCTGTGGAGCCTTGATTGCTAACATAGCAATGTGGAAACATTTGGGTACAGCCCCCTCCAGCCCCAGGGCAGAGCAGATAAGAGCTGCGAGCCAGCCAGAGCCAGTGTCACATCGTCTCTCTAGCAATGACTTACTTAGGTCTCCCTTTCCTGGTCTTTGTCTTTGGATGTGGAGGAGGAAGGCTGTGAGCCATGGTGCTTCAGCCAGCACGAGCTCTTTGTTCATTTACTCACTCAGCAGCCACCTATTGGGCTAATGCTGTGCCCGGTGCAGGGAGACCTGGAGGGACACGGCAGACTGCCCCCTGCGCTTGGGGAGTCCCTAGTCCCCATAGCTACTGGAGACAGACCCAGGGACAGCTGGGTGGAACCAGCTTGGGGAGAGCTGTCCCTTAAGCGGGGAGCCCAGGAGCCCGTGGGAGCTGAGGAGAGGTGCTCAACACAGTCTGGGAGGCCTAGGAAACTTCTGGAAGGAGGTCACCTACATTATATCTCAGTAAAGGCAGGAACTGGGTTGCCCCCTTCAACATGGGATAACATGGGATCCCTGGACCCCCAACAATATGGTATGGAGTGACTTGGAAGCTGAGACCTGAAGGATCACCAGGTACGGCTCTGGCAAAGAGACAAGAAAGTGTTCTAGGAGGAGGGAACAGCTTGGGCAAAGGCTCGGAGGTGGCTTTGCAGAAATCACCTGTTCAGAGTACCTGGGACCTTAAGGGTGAGCAGGATGGGGCAAGAGCTGAGGCTGGAGGCTGTATTTTGGGTCTAGGCCTCTGAGCTCATAAAAATAGCTCATTGTCTTTCACAAACTAGTCTGTGGTTTCCCTTCTCCCTTAAGTCCTTGCCAAGCCTGGAAATCCAGATTGAGTCACGGCTGGGAGGTGCGAGGTGAGGCTTGAGTTTGCAGGCAGGGCGAGTTGTGGGGTGGGAGGTGGAGGACGGTGCCCCAGTTCACACCGAGCCCGCCATTTGTCAGGGGGCATAGCCATCATTTGAAAGCTTCCTTCCTAGTGTGTGGTGCTCATGTTGGATGGCACGACTGGATCCGCAGGGATCCCGGCTGGAGCGAGACAGAGTTCTCCAGAGGAAGTTTGGGGGTATATCTCTTTGCTTTATTGGGTGTAGCATCAGTGGGATTCTGCAGGGATGATGTAAAATAAAAGCCAGGTGGCCAGCAGGCCCCTGGGTCAGCACCCCTCATGCCGGGTGACCTGTAGGCGTAGGGCATAAGGCCTGGGACCCTGCGTCCGTCCCCTTGCTGCCCAGTACGGCCGGCGGGTGGCCCAGCAGGCGAGGTACCGTCTGGCTGGATGGAGAGCCAAAGAGGTAATGCTAATGTCTTTTAAAATTAGAATGAAAATGTTTATTGCAGAGAGCAGAACCTGCGTCAGCGCGGAGTCCTGTGGGAAGGGGACTGCTTTATCGCAGCCTTTCGGCTTTATTTTTGCACATTCGCTCTTTACTTGCTGGTGGTGCTGTGTGACAGGCCCTTGGAGTGGGCTCAGGCTGCCAGGCTGGGGCTGGAAAGACGGCACTGCTGCCTGTGTCTGGACGCCCCTGCCCAGGGTAAGCGCCAGGACGTGCCATCGGTGGGGAGGACCTGTGGGCGTGAGAGCAGGAGGCTGTGACTGTGTATGTGTCCCTGTGCCCTTATATGCGTCCAGCCAGGTGTGTGTGGCGGGTTTGGGTCTCCGTGTGTCTTTTTCTGCGTGCATTATGGCTTTGCAAGGGCTGTCCACGTGCGATACTGGGTGTGACTCTTTGTGTGTGTGTCTTTCTGTGTTGTCCTTGTGCCTTTGGGAGGTGGTCATGGGTGTGGCGGGGTCTGGGTCTGGGCATGTTTCTCTGTGGCCCTGCGTGTCTTTTTCTATCTGTGCGTGGATGTGTGTGAGCATCTTGGAGGGGCACATGGGTGCGTGACTGTGGGTCTGTGTGGGTGTGTGTGCATCCATACAGCCGTGTGTGTGCACATGTGAGTATGACTGTGTGTGTAATAGGAGTGTGTGAGTGTGTGAGCATGCATTTGAACACATGCTCATGTGTAGCGGAGAGTGTCTCGTGGGTGAGTATGTTGTGTGAGAGCGTGTTGTGTGCATGTTGAACATGAAGGCATGTTGCATGTGAGCACCCATTGCATGTGAGAGCGTAAGCCATGCTGTGTGTGCGTGCACACATGTGAGAGAATGTAACATGTCGAGGGTGCATGTGTTGCATGTGAGAGCGTGTGTGGCACTCTCCCATCCTCTCCCGTTTGGAGTCCCTGGCAGAGCTGTCTTTGGGTAACTCAGCCTGTCACACACCTTCCTGGGTTCGATAATACAGTGTGCCAGCACTGTTGACAGGCTGCCAGACTCCCACCTGGCCCTGACTCCAGTCAGAGGCTCAGGAAACCTCCAGGTGCCTCTGAGGATGGCGCCGTTTTGAACCCACTCTGCTCCCGCTGTGGTGTTGTTGAGCTTTGCCCCTGCAGCTTGGGCCATGTGAGCAATGGATGCTTTGTTTCTGGGTGCTGCTTTCTAAATATAAAGTTATTTTATGAAACAGAATGTGCTTTTTCAGGGCGTGCCTACCCCTGGCAATGAGAGCCCCTGGTTGACAGTTGTTGGTCTTGCCTGGGGGGAGGCTGGCACCCTGGGCTTGGTTGCCCCGAGCTGGGTAGTGGGGGCTCCGGCCCTAGCCCTGGAGGTGATCAGAGCTTCCGCAGGGGCCACAGCAGCCCTGAGCCCTGCCACCCACAGGGCTCAGCCTGCTATAATTGCTTCTCTAGGGCAGAAAACCCACCCCCTGAGGGAACCTGGTGGCCAGAGAGCTTCTCCACGGGGCCAGAGGAACCACTTTTTAATCCCTGTCTCCCTCCAGCTCACCTCCTTGTCACTGGGATTTGTCTTGTGGTATCACCCTGTGCAGGACAGGGTGGCTGGTATGAGAGAGCTAGATTTTACAGAGTAGAAACCAGGTACTGTGCAAAATTCAGTATAATCAGGAAGTAGTGCGAAATGTAATTCGGGAGCCTGGCTTCAAATGCTATGTGTGGCCTTGAGTGTGTTGGTCAGCTTCTCTGAGCCTCAGTCTTATCATCTGTAAAATGGGAATTGTGCCCGACAGCCTCAGGGCTGTCTCTCAGTTGTTACCTTGGGGCCTTTCTTGAACACAGCAGTTTTACATGGGCTGACAGCCGGGTTCATTGTGTCCTACTTGCATTGTGATCATGGGCAAGTCATCCTGTCTGTGCCTGTTTTCTTACTTGTAAAATTGGGCTAACAATAGTACCTACTGCATGAGATGTTGTGAGGGTTAAATTCCTTACTTTACATAAAAGGTTAGATTAAGTGCTGTAGAGCATGAGCTATCATTGTTATTTCTGGAATGCCTGAACCCAGATTAAAATATCCTGTCAGCACACAATATCATCTTCTTTTTTTTAAAACACAACTTGTAACCCACTCTTTCTGCAGCTTTGCCCACTCTGTGCCAACAGGCAGCTGCTGTGTGCCAGGCATCTGACTGGGAGTGCCCAGGGCATCATGGCATGGGTTATGGGGTGGGTATTCTGCATGGGTGGGCTGGGTCAAATGCTATGCTGTCTCTCCTCCAACGATTTGGCAAGGCGGGTACAGACTCAGTTAAGTCACTCTGGGCAGCAGCCAGGGGTGAGAGCCAACCGGCAAGAGAGCCACCTGGCAGTTCTCCCTGCCGGGGTGGATCCAGCAAGCTTGGGCTTGTGGTGGCTGTGGGCACCCTAAACTGTTTTGTGCACTTGTCAAAAGGCAACTGACATCTGAGCATTGGCGGCAGACAGCAGAGGGGAGAGCCGAGTACAGAGGGCTCTTTTCCCCCAGCCTGACACCGCATGGTGCCCTGAGCCCACCTGCCTTAAACCATGTCAGGGGCACACTGATGATGAAATACTCCATTTGGCTGGGCAAAGCCCTTCACGTGAGTAAGGCTGTGTCCTAAAACACTTTATGGGCATTATCTCATCTAGTATACGTACAAACCTTTTGAAGTAAGTCCTACTTACTTCTACTTTACAAAGGAAAAAGCTGAGGGCCGGAGATGTTTTGGAATCTTCCAGATCTGGGTAGAAATTCTGGTTCCTTCAGTTGCTCCGTGACTTCAGGCCAGTTACTTAACCTCTCTGAGCCTCCAATTCCCCACTTCTTAGGGTTGTAGCAAGGGTTCAAAGGAATATGTAGTTAAAATGTAGTTAAATGTAGTTTAAATGTAGTTAAAACATTTAGCCTGGCATCTGGCATGGTAAATGGTTTTTTAAGAAGGTTGTTGTTATTACTATGATTCTTATTTCATCTTTTTGCAAGGGAACATTCCTTGCCAGTTTAACAGAGATATCGAGAAGGTTCAAATTCGATGTCTTGAGGTCTGCAAGGAAGGGGGTATTTTTAGGAGGAGGAAAACATTTTATTATTATTGGCAGCAGGTAAGTTTGTAAGTTTCCCGTCTAGTGGGGGACACTACTCTTATCTTCAGGGTCTTATCTGCTTGTGTGGGCGGAGCCTCTTTGTTTCACGGAGGAGAAACTCCCCAGGGTTTTTGCCCCCATGCTCATTTCTGTAACCAGACTCATTCAGACGCTTTGAGCAAAAGGTGTCTGGTGTGTAGTAATTGCTCAACAAATGCTCTTTGGATGGGTGGATGGATCATGCTCCTGAGTTTACTGCAGCTAAGGGCGTGATTGGATTCAGGGGCAACGTGGCAGCTTCCCACAGAAGAGGGGGCCTGATCTAGGCACCTCCCCTTCAGAGATGCACACTTTGCAGAGCTGTGGGTACATGGAACATTTCCTGGAGTTAATCGCTTAACTGTGATTGTGATGGCCAGAGGTAGGGTGATGGCAGAAAACTGAGACACTATCCCACACCTCAAAGACCAGGGAATGGGTTCGAGGCAGTGAATATGACCTTGATGGACAGGTAAGCATTGACTGTGGGGGGAATGTCATTCATTCAGTGAATATTTTCTGTGCTCAGTGCCGGGATGCAGGGAGACGCCTTGTGGACTCAGGTGAAAGAGAACTGATGATGTGTGAATCTCGAATAGACTTTTCAGGGATTATGTCACAGTGAGGTAGAATTCGGGGCCACTCTCTACTGTAATGGGCAGGACTCTTGTGTTTGTATGAGAGAAACTCACCTGGTGCCAGCTTAAATCAAAAAGGATTTTTATTGGCTCACATGACCTGAAAGTTCCAGGTTATCTGGCTTCAGGCATGGCTGTATCCTGCAGCTCAAATGTTATCTCATCCTACTCGTCTCCTAGCTCAGCTTTCCTCTGTGTGGGTGACCTTTGTTCTCAGCCAGGGTTCTCCCCTGACAGCTCTCTTTCACCAGCATGGCAACTCTCAGGGAAAGAAAGCCCCTTTTTCCTAGTAGCTCTAGCAAAAGTCCCAGGATTCACTCTACTTGGACCAGCTTGGATCCTTGCACTTGCCCAAGCTGTTCTGACCACCTGGAGTGCTCTCCTCCCTTCTGCGTATCCCAAACCTACCTGCCTTTCAAGTCCTGCTTGAGCTCCATAGCTTCTATCTATAGTCTTCTTCTCCTTTTGCCTTTATCGTTTTTTTTGCATTTTTCTCTCTCTCGGAGCACCAATCATCTTTTTTCCTGCTTTGTATCTAATTCAGCTGCATCCTGGCTGCATTGTGTTCACATCAAGTAGGCCAGAATCCCTGACAGGCCAGTTTCATTTCTTACCTTTCTGTCTCCTGCCCCGTACATAATATAAATAACTTGAGAGATACCTAGTAAGTGCTTGTTAGTGGATTTGGGGCATTAAGGATTTAATTTAGAAGCCAAATCCCAGGATGGCTCATGGGAGGTCATGGGTCAGCAGGGTCCAAAGGGAATCCCAGGACTCATCTTGCTGAACTGTTCATTTGTAATTGGATCCCAAAGACTTGGGCCTCTCAGGAGGCCAGTGAGGAGATGGGAAAGGGGGTAGGGGCTCAGTTCAGAAGCTGGGCTTTCCCAGGTTCAAATCCCAGCTCTGTGCCCTTCTGGCTGTGTGACGTGGGACAAGTTGCTTCACCTCTCTGTGCTACTCGTTCCTTGTCTGTAAAATGAGATCATTCACACAGTGGGTTTAAGCAAAGGGCCTGGGACACAGCAAGCGCTCATTGACTGTTCACCATTATCATTACTACCGTGCTGTGTTCAGAGTCACCAGGTAGAGAGGGATTATAAACTCCATTCCTATTTACTAGAGGAGGAAATAGCAGCGCAGTGAGCTTCAGAGACACCCTCAAGATCACAGGATGGCTCCCCACCCCACTCACCTCGACTCCCATTTCAGCCCTTGATCTTCATGTTGGCTGTCCTTTTTGAGACCACATGAGCTTGCAGCCCAGTGTGGCCCTCAGGGAATGTTGACACCTCTTTAGAAGGAAGGGGTAGGGGTGGGGGGGCCATTTGTCTCACACAGAGGGTAAGCAGGACTCTGTCTTGGTGTTTCTCCTGGCTGGGTTTTTGCTGTCATGTCTTGAGACCTGCTCTCTAAGTAGCCACCCTTGGTGATCTGCCCTGTGAGCGGCCCATCACTGCCCCCAAAATAGACCCAGGAGCCATGCTGAGGGTCATACGGTCCCCACTGAGCTCAGGGCCTGCTGCCCCTGCACGCTGCACTGTGCCCTTACATGTAAAGATGCATCTGGTCTTCTCCCGGGCAGTCTTATTTATTTCTGCCTCCTCAGAAATATTTGGGGGTGATTAAAAGGAAATGTTCTTATAACTGTAATGAAGTGAGGTTTGGGGGTTTTGGAATGATTGGCTGTGGCCTTGGGGGCCAGTGCTGGTTGACTTGATAACCGAGTTGATAGGCAACAGAATATTGATTTCTCTCCCCCTCCTCCCAGGAAGGTGACTCAGTGAAGGGGAGATGTTCTGAAATTCAGGAGAGGGCTACTCGGGGAAGCCAGAAAGAAGCTGTGTGTGTACATGTGTGTGCTTGCGCGTGCACAGCTCTGCTGCTCCCTCCAGGGCCTATAATTCACAACCACACTCCCCCGTCCCCTCAAGATGGGGCACGCGGGTTCCCACCTCTTCAGCTGCCTTTTCTGGCGCTCATCTGGAGAAAAGTGAGGACTTTGGAGCTACACAGACCAAATTGAAGCCTGTGTCTGTCACCTCCTGGCTAGGTGGCCTTGTGTAAGTGGCTTTACCTTTCTTTGACTCAGTTTCCTTCTCTGTAAAGTGGGGAGAGCATACCTGCCGCATGGGGTAATTCAGAGGATTAATTGAGAATATTTCTTGGTGATAATTAATGGCAGCTCTGATTGCAGTGATGATATTAACAACATTAACAACTAATAATTTGTATTATTTGCTGATAGAGGAACAGAGTGCCATGGGAGTGCCAAGGAGCAGGTGATGGATGTTGATGGAAGCAATCCTGGAAGACTTCCAAGAGAAGGGCCTTGAATGAAAGAAATGCTGACGCGTGACAGAAAGGGGGAGGGGTGGGAAACACTTTTCTGTTCCAGGAGTTCATAGGCTCAAAGGCAGGGAGGTGTGGGAACCACACACAGTAGATGGGGGACCAGCTACTGTCCAGTGTGTAGGGGAGGGGACTGGGAGGGGCGAGGTTGTGGCAGAAGAGGGGCTGTTGGGCTTTGTTTGGCCAGCGACTCAGGTAAAATGGTTGATGGAGAGCTTTGTGCATCAGGGCCCATTTGTTCTGTCTGAAATTCAGAAGCAATTATAATACATTGCACCTCCTCCCTTGGCTGAGTACTAATTGTGAGCCAGGCATTGTGCTAAGTGTTGACTTACACCATCTCATTGAATCTGCACTGTCCCCGTTTTACAGGTGAGAAAACTGAGGCTCTTTGTAACATTTACTGGTGCACCCGAATGTATACTCTTCTGTGTCATTCACCCCTTCCCTTGAATCACCCACAGGGCCTGGTTAGACCAGGCAAGCCTCCTCCTTTGTGGCCAAACCCACAGACTCCTCACTAGCCCACCCACCTGATGTGGGTCATATGAGCCCTTGGGCCACATAAGTTTCTCCTTTGCGGAAACCTTTTTGACACTTGACTGGGGCACGTACCCCTTTCCTCAGATTCCTTGCCTAATTCAGTCAGGTGAAGATGTCATGCAGACGTCACTTATAATTCTTTTCTCCATGTTCCCAGCTAAGTTCTTTTATTGCCTCGGGGAGTTCCAGGGAGCTGCAGGATTCACCTGGGCAGGGCCTGATGTCACAGCTGCGACCATATTTACGACATGCTCTCTGGCTTAGGGGAGTTTGGAGGGACGGGGGAGTCTGCATGGCAGGCAAAATGCCCATTCTTCAGGTGGGGGTCAGAGAGTACAGGGAGCAGAAAGGCCTGGGATGGGACCTGCAAACCTCAACGAGAAAACAAATGCCTGATATTAAAACTATGTAAGAATGAAAGCAAATAAATGGTCTTATACACAAAATCCCTTTGTGCCAGGCAGCACCCAAGGCAGTGACAATGCAAAGGTGTCCAAGGCAGCTGGATCCCTGACTTTGGGGTGCTCACCTGGGCAGACACCCTGTACAAAGTCCACCCACTTCAAGTCTAAATTTAACTCCGGGAATATTTGTCAAGCACCCCCAAGGCTCACCCAGTGAAATGGAGAAGTCAGTGATTCTAGAAGTTCCCACAAGATGAGAAATGAGGGGGAATTTATATGGGAGTAACATCTACTGTCTTTCAAACTTGCTCTCTGAGCTGGGTGCTTTCCAGCCACATTCCCTAGTGATCCTCACAGCATCGACCCATTTCACATATGGGGGAACTGAGGCAGGAAGCATTAGGTACCTGCCCACATTCAGAGGAAGTGGTCAAACCAGGATCTGAACCCAGGGCACTCGGACCTCACAACATCTTCTTTCATTTTCAAATGGGAAAACAGGCTCGGAGAGGGGTTGGGACGTGTTTGCCTTTCAGAGGTGGAACTTCCCTGTATCTGCAACTATTGGTTACCTCATGGTTTGGTGAGGAGAGGGTTAAGTTGGCTGTAAAGCCGTGAAACAAATAGAGGAAAATAGAAAATAAAATATAATTAAGTGCCAAACACCCTGGCACAGCGATGGGCAAGCTCTCCATGGTCCCTGTTTCAGGAGGTCCCTGGGTGTCTGAAGCAGAATTAAGCTTTGTGCAGGATTCCTCAGCTCATGAGGCCACTTTCATTAAGTTTCTTGGCTCTCTGAAACGTGGGCACAGTAACCCTGTTTGGGGAGAATGTTTCTATGCTTGCCCCCCTGAGCTGGATTGAACCAGGAGAGGAGAACAAGGGGCCAGGAAGGAGGCTGGTGTGAGATCTAATGAGGCCCAGCAGTTGCCTAAAACTTGACTGCTGTTGTGGAAATGTCTCCTACCTCGTGGGACAGTGGAACCTGCAGAGGCTAGAAGTCAGGGCACTGGATTTTATCAGTGCTCTAAGGCCAGTGACTTCCTGCCTTTTGCCACTCATTTCTTCTTGTCTAAAACAGATGCTAACCAAGGCTTCTTCTGTGCACTTAGGCAAATGCATTGCATGCCTGTTTGGCCAGGCTCAATGGGAAAGAGTTCTGGGATCAATTAACAATGTCTGCTGTAGGTGCTGGAGGAGGTGGTGGTGGTGTGTTTGCCATTCATCTATTTATTCATTCAGTGAGCACTTTTTGATTGCTAACTATGTAACAGGCACTGGAGACAAAGCAGGAAACAAAGCAGGTATGGCTCTGTGCCCTGGAGATTTCAGACTGATGGCGACAGAGTAAAGCTGTGTTAAGAGCAGAAATTTTGTGTGCTTGGATCACTGCTGGGTTCTCAATATCTAGCTTTTACCTGGCACACCTGTGCCTTCAGAGATTTATTGGCTGGACAGATGAATGAATGAGCCAAGTGCAGATGAATATGTAACTATAGAAAGTAATAAAATCTACATGGGAAAAGAAGGGGATGGTAAAGAAAGTATAGTGATTCCCTCTGGTAGGAAAGTGCCATGTGTTCAGAGGGCTCACAAACCAGCAAGAGAGACTGCATTCAGCAAAGAAGCAATAAGTGAATTTATAATTCTAAGTGCTCTGCAGTAAGAGATGTTCTGAAATGTTGTCTGGAGGGAACCATTGGAGGTAGGGTAATTAGGGAATATTTAAAAATATTATTCTTTAACTTTTATTTTTAAATTGTTTCAAAAAGATTTACAAAAAGTTGCAGGAATAATACAGAGAATTCCCCATATTCCCTTCACCCAGATTAACATTAATATAAGGTAACATAAACATTCAACATAAGCACAGAACAATTACAAAATGAGGAAGTTAGCATCGATACAACACTATAGTGTACTGATATTACTCAAATTTTTCCCATTGCTCACTAGCATCCTTTTCTGGTCTAGGATCCAGTCCTGGATCATGCACTGCATTTAATTGTCATGTTTCTTTAGTCCTTTAATATGGAACAGATTAAAGTGCATGGACCCAATTCAGTCAAAACAGAGTGAATCTTGGGACTTTTGCTAGAGCTACTGAGAAAGAGGTGTTTTCTTTCCCTGGGAGTTGCCATGCTGGTGAAAGAGAGCTGCCAAGGGAGAACCCTGGCTGAAAACAAAGCCCACCCACACAGAGGAAAGCTGAGTCAGGAGGTAAGTAGGATGAGATGACATCATTTGAGCTGCTGGATACAGCCATGCCTGAAGTCAGTAACCTGAAACTTTCAGGTCATGTGAGCCAGTAAAAATCCTTTTTGGTTTAAGCTGATTATTATTCATTGAATTATTCATTCAGTGAGCATTTCTGTGCTCAGTGCTGGGTTGCAGGGAGGCACCCTGGGGGACTAACTGAAGGAGAACTGTTTGATGCGCAGATAGATATCAAGTAGACTTTTCAGGGACTGTGTCACGGTGAAGGAGAATCTGGGGCCTCTCTCTACTGTAATACACAGTGCTCTTGTGGTTGCATGACCTTGACACTTGTGATGAGAACTGGCCTTTTATTTTGTAGATTGTCCCTTGATTTGGGAATGTTTACTCATGATTAGCTTCAGGTTATGCATTTTGGCAGAAATGCTACAGGAGTGATGTTGTGTCCTTCTCCGGAGGCGCATGGTGACCATCTGTCCCATTAGTAGTGATGTTAACTTTGGTCACTTTTGTCTGCTGGGGTTCTCTGCTGTGAACTTATTGGGTTTTTTCCTTCGTAATTAATAAGTATCTTGTGGGGAAACACTTTGAGACAATGTAAATACTCTGTTACTAATTCTTTTGCCCACTAATTTTAGATCCATCAATGCTTCTTGCCTGAAACAGTTATTACTGCGGTGTTTGCCAAATGGTGATTTTTCTCTTTCCATCATTACCTCTACATTTATTAGTTGAAGAGCTTTTCTTTCTCCCTCACTTATTCATCTATTCAGTTATTAATTTGTTTCAGTATGGACTTATCGATTCATATTTTATTTTGTGTCCCCCCCTTTTTCTTTGTCCCCTCTCTATTTCTACCCCGCCCTCCTCTCACTCTCCTTCTCTTCCTCTCTTTTATTCTTTTATTCTTGCTGAAGAAGACTTTCATCCCGTAGAGTTTCTCTCCACTGGATCTAGCTGAGCATATCCCTGAGGTGTCATTTAATACTCCTCCATCCCCTGGGTTTCCTGTGAACTGGTGGTAGCCTCAGAGGCTTGACCAGATGTTGGTTCAATATTTTTGGCAAGACCACATCATGGGTGGTGGTGTGTCCTTCTATCAGGAGGTACGTGAAGCCTGGCTGTCTCCTTTTCTGGGTCATTGAGATCGATCTGTGGGTTTGGAGCTGTCAGCCTGATCCGTCCATTGTCTCCCATCAGTTCTTCATCCGCTGAGTTTTGCGCTCCCTGATAATCATTGCCTGTATCCATTAATTCATTAGGGGTTGCAAAACGTTGATAGGTTGATTCTGTCCCTCTTCTTTTTCTTAGCTGGAAGATTTCTCTACAGAGAAACCACCCCTCATCAATTGTTTGCTCACTCTGAAGGCTAGTGTGTCCAGGAAAGGGCGGATAAATGCTTAATTCTTTCCCTTTATTTGCCAGTTTTCAAAATAAAGAGTTGCTTCCCCAGTGTCCCCCAAAAGTGGCCAATAAGAGTTTTTTTAAAATATCGTTATAAACCCATGGATGCAAGTGTCATTGGAGTGTCCTCATCCATTTCAGTTATTATCTCTATTCATATTCAGGTTGTCCAGTCTCTGGTGCGTGGGGACCTCTGAAAGTTGACCCCTGAATCCTTTGGACTCCTCCAGTAGTCTTGGACAGTCTCCTTGCTTTCTGGGAAGATTTCCAGACTCACTGTGTACATTTCCCACCCCAGCTTTGGGCGCAGACATTGCTCCAGGGAGTCCTGGATCCTTTTACTAGGAAATAGTATTTAGAGACTACAGTCTGGGTGCTGAATGAATGAATGTACAGAACGTCTCAAAATAATGCACCTCAGGGCATTTTCAGTGTACACGGTGGATGGGATGGTGGGGAAGGGGGCAAGGTAGTGTCTTTGAATTTGGATGTCATTTCTTTTTCAAACCTGTCCCAGGTTAATGACCTGTTGGGTGCCATTTATTCACTTTGGCCACACCACGTGGCTTGTGGGATCTTAGTTCCTTGACCAGGGATCGAACCTGTGCCCCCTGCAGTGGAAGCACGGAGCTCTAACCACTGGACAGCCGGGGAGTTCCCATTCATTCACTTTTATTCCTTTCACCCAACTTCTTCATTTAGAAAACCAGGGTGGATCTTCCCCATCTTCAACCCGTCCCCTTACTTGGGATTGGCATTTTCTTGGTGAAGGTCTTTGAAGTCAAAGAACCCCCAGAAGAGTGAAGCCACTTGTGGTCCATCAATCCCTATTTGGGTCCTGCCATGCTTTTTTCAGCCACTCAGTGTGGTACAGCTTAGTGAAGGGTGTGTTTGTTGGGGGGGTATCACTGCTATTTGCCTCTTAGTATCTTTTGAGAGGGAGCAATAAGAGAATTCATGGAGGGACCATCAAATCCAGACCAGACAAATGACAGATAATATCCCTTCATCAGAGCAACTTAAAAATTAATATGAGCCTCTGAGTGTTACCTCGCCTTTATCTGAGCAGCCTGCATGTCTGTGTTTGAGATTAAAACTCACATTTCATTTTTATATGCTGTGCTTAATCCAATAATGATTTCATGTTACAAACAGCAGTAATATCTTTCAGCATAGTTAATCAGAATAGACTTAATGCTGTCACTATTTATTAACCTTTGTTGAAAAGCAAGAAGTTTCTCTCTAATCTGTGATTGTTGGTCGTGTCAGGCTCTATCAAGTGAAAAAACAGTTTTGGCATTCATTAAAGTGGTGCGAATCCTGAAATGACAATTGGAGCCGGATGGTATTTGGTGCATGAAATCTTCGCTGCATTCACCAGGATAACTGAGAAGGCTGAAGGGGGGCGGCGAAGAGGGAACCCACACATTCAAAAGACTATTTCATCCCTGAGTTGCTCTTGAATAAAGAAATTGAGAGAATGGGGCAGAGAATGGGGTACAGGTGAGGGGAGGGGTCGGGCCTGTTGATGCCTCTCGCCAGAGAAACTCATTGTTGGTTCAAAGCAGTGGCTTTGAACTTGGATCCCAGACGCCTCATCACTTTCCCAACCCTGTAACAGGTTAATGACCCACTGGGAACCATTTACTCACTTTTATTCTTTCCCCCCAACTACTTCTTCATTTAGAAAACAATGGTGGGTCTCCCCGCCATCTCCAAGGCCCAAGTTGAGTTGGAGTCCAACTGAAGGAGTCCCTCAAAACAGCCTGGTGGCTGCCAGATATCAGCATGAGGTTCAGAGATCTCAATCGGTAGTCCTCAAACTTTAGAGTGCATAGGACTCTCCTGGAGAGCTTCTGTGATGCCTGGGGAATCAGTAGGCCTTGAGTGTCCTGAGATTCTGCATGTCTAACAAGTGCCCAGGTGACGTTGATGCTGTTGGTCCAGGGGCCACCCTTTGGATAGTACTGAGGGCTTTGTGGTTTGGGGTTTTCTGAACCATGCCAGGATGTCATGATTGGGTCAGTGGCCCGATGACCTGGGCTGGCAGCCTTGTTGGAAGGTTTTATCTGAGGGCTATAATGGTTCTTGGAGTAGCAGGGCTGGGCATCTTAGCTTGGGGCAGGCCAAGCAGAAAGTATTCTTCCTACTTTCACCTTGCAGATATGGCAATGGTTCTTCCTCATTATCACTTCTCTGAAACAGACCACCTGATCCAGTGCTTCTGAAACTTTCACATGAACATGAGTCACCTTGGATTCTTGTTTAAATGTAAGTTCTGATTCACTAGGACTTGGATGCGGCCCAAGAGTCCACATTTCTAACAGACTCCCGGGGATGATGAGCCACCTTAGTGGACCACACTAAGCGGCAAGGCTCTGTTGATTGACAAGAAAACCCAACAGTTTGTTGGTCAATTCCTGCACCTTCTTGGGCCTGAATTATAGAGTTTGAGTCTTGCTAAATCCACCAACTCCCCTGAAGGGAAATTTACCTTACAAAAAAAAAAAAAAAAAAGGAAAGGAAGGAGAAGGAAGGTTTCAACTTGCAGAAGCCTCCTCCAAAGGAAAGTGGCTCTCCAAAGGGACATCTTGTTCTCTTTTTCACCTCAAAGAGCCCCCCAGATATCTTTATCAGGAAGTCCCTGTTGGGTCTTTACCTTTCAAAGGTGATTCAGAGAAAAATCTAATCCAGTCAAGAGATCTGGTATTGGGAGGCATAGAAGAATATTCCACTAAGCAAATACACTGGTTGTTCAGGGCTGGGTGGGGGAGGCTGAGGTTGAGGGCTAACTGGTCTCTCCTGTCATAAGAAGGAGAGACCACTTGGGTGCCGAGCAGCGTTTTGAGTTTTGCCCGCATAAACAGGGAGGTGAGCAGGTGTTGTTAATTGTTTAGGAAGAATTAAGCAGTCTGGGTGGGTGGGTTTTATGCTCTGTTTGGTAATAAAGGTTGCCGCAGAAAGGAATTTTAAAATTCAGTATCCTCACTTGCCTCATCTTGCAAAGAAGCCGAGCCTTGGTTTGACTGGTGGGAGCATCTGGAATTAATGAACCGGCCTCTTATGGTGCAGAAATCAATGTTTGCTGCATTAATTGCATGATGCTGAAACCCCGCTTTTTAAATTTTGGACTCGCAGAGCCACAGCCTAAGAAATCTTTCTTAAGTGGCGTTCTGGGGCTTTGCTATTGCCTTCATCTGTCTGGGCGTGGGGAAGGAACTGCTTCCTCACTGTGGACTTGTGACACAGGGACATGGAGGCATGGGAGAAACTTAGGATGAGTTGTGTGCTTCGGAGGCCCCAAAGGGGCAGAACTTGAGGATTGGTTCCCTCTTGAGTAGCTGGACCCTGTCTGGACTTCCATCTCCTGAGAGTTTCCAGTTCGTCATTTTCTTTAGGTTAAAATAAGCCATATTAAGAAAAGCTGGACAGATGTTCCTTGCCTCTCTTGCTTTTCCCACATGATAACCCTTTTGGAATATAGACACTTTGATCTAAAATGTAATTTGGCCACCACCTCGTTAAGTACTGGACATTGAACCACATCATTCTGCCTGCCCTGGCTGCACTTTGCATTTCTGTGGACCCAACCTCAGTGCTAGACACTTTGGGTGGACTATCCAAGGAGGTGACGTTTGAGCCACATTTGGGGAAACGAATAGGAGTTTGCCAGGGAAGGAGGATTCCAGGCAGAGGGAACAGCATGAACAAAGGGCCTGAGGCCTGGAGCCCTGAAGTTTCTGCCAGCTGGAGTTGCAGAGGGAGCACGGATGGGTATAGAGTACTCTCTGGGAGAAGTCTGGCCTTGGACATCTGGCTAAGAACTTTTGATTCTCTCCAGTAGGTGGTGGGGAACCTGGCAAAATGCTTAAGCAGAAGATGAGATGACTGGTGAAGTTTTATTTTTAACGTACATAGGGTAATTTTGTTTTGTTTTGTTTGTACAGTTCTGTGAGCTTTGACCACAATCAGAATATGGAACAGTTAACTCACCCTCTAAAATTATTTTCTAGTGCTCCCTTATATTCAGACCCTTTCCCCATCCCCTTTACCTGAAAACCACTGCTCTGCTCTGTATCCCTGAAGTTTTGCCTTTTTCAGAATGCCATATAAATGGAATGATGCAATACATACATACAGATAATGTGTGTTTGTGTGTGTGTGTGTGTGTGTATGTTTTGAAATCTAGCTTCTTTCATTTAGCATAATGCATTTGAAATTTCTCCATGTTGCTGCATGTATTAGTACTTTGCTCCTTTTCATTGCTGGGTAATATTCCACTGTGTGGTTATATCACTGTTTGTTTATTCATTCACCTGTTGAGAGATGTTTGAGTTGTTTGCAGTTTCTGGCAGCCATGAAAAAAACTTTTTGTGCGGTTTTTGTGTGACCATAGTTTTTAATCTCTCTAGAGTAAATACCTAGGGGTGGGATTGCTGGGGCATTTGATAAGCGTATGTTTAACTTTTTAAGAAACGCCAGTCTTTAAAGTGGCTGTGCCATTCCGCTTTTCTCCCAGCAGTGTAGAAGAGTTCCAGCTGTTCTCTGTGTTCCCTAACACTTGGTATTATCAGGTTGTTTGTTTTGTTTATTTGTTTGTTTTTCAATTCTGGCCATTCTAATTGGAGTGCAGTGGTATCTCATTGTGCTTTTAATTTGCATTTCCCTAATAACTAATGATGTTGAGCATCTTTTCATGTGCTTACTTGCCAACTGTATATCTGGTTTGGTCATGTGCCTATTAAAATATCTTGCCCATTTTTTTAATTGGGTTGTTTTTTTGTCTCATTGTTGAGTTTTGAGAGTTCTCTATATTTTCTAGAGTTAAATCCTTTGTCAGATATGTGATGTGCAAATATTTTCTCCCAGTCTGCGGCTTGTCTTTTCATCTCTTAAAGTGCAGGGTTTTTATAAAGATCATTGTAGCAGTTGGCGTTTTAAACTCTAACACTCTCTTCCTCACGCAGCACACTGCAGCCATGCTGGCCTTGTTTCAGTTTTTAAAAAAATCAAACTCTTTCCTTCTCCAGGGCCTTTGCTCATGCTGTCTTCTCTGTCTGGAATACTCTTTCTTACTGTGTCCTATCTAATAAATCTTTGCCTACCCCCAAACCATAAATCTATTCTCATGTTTTCTTTTAGATGCCTTGTTATTTTAGCATTTATGTTTAGCTCTCTGATCCACCTCAAATTAATTTTTTTGTATGGTATGAGGTAAGGATTTGAGGGTCACTTTTTTTTTTCTATATGGATATCCAGTTGTTCCAGCATCATTTGTTAAAAAATTTCCCTTTTCCCTTTAGATTGCTTTGGTGCCCTTTTTCAAAAATCAGATGAGCATCTGTGTGGGTCTGTTTAGTTTGTTTCATTGATCAATATGTCTATCCTTACAACAGTGCCACACTTTATTAATCTTCACAATAAGCTTTGAAATTGGATAGATTGCCCTCTAACCTTGTTTATCTGTTTTAAAATTTCTTTGGACATTATATGTCCTTTGAACTTCTATATAAATTTTAGAATTGGCTTATAAATTTCTACAAAAACAAAAACTCCTGGGATTTTGACTGGGCCTGCATTGGATCCATAGATCAATTTGGAGAGAAAGAAATTTCTTAACAATATTGAGTCTTCCAATCCATGAACATAGCATATCTTCATTTTCTGTCCCCCGCTCTTTGTCTGGCTTACTCTTATTCCTCTTTCAGGTGTCAGCTTAAGTGCCATCTCCTCAAGGAGGTCTTCGTTGCCTCTTGACTAGATGATATAGCTCCTGTTATACCCTCTGGTGCCCTTGTTCTCTTCCTTCTTGGTACTTATCACAATGGTAATAATTATTTGTATGATTATCTGTTTTGTGTCATAAGTTCCATAAGGACAGGGATCAGGTCTGCCTGTTCACAGACTGACACACAGTAAGTTTTCAATAAAGATTTATAAAGGAATGAATGAACGAATGTCCTCCTGTTCTTTTGGCAGAGATCTGCAGGTCACTGGCTGTTGTCAGTCACAGTTCGATGCACACCGTGGTGTCTGCTTGCTAATGGAGAAGCCAAGGCCGAATCCTCCCACCCCTTTCTTGGCCTTCTGCCTAACTCTTAGTTCCTGCTGACGTGCAGTATATGACTCCTATTCGCTTGACAGGTAGATGTGTGTAATTATGATTTTTTAAAATAAAATAATTCATCTACAGAGAATTTTAAGTAATGAGTATAATACAGAGGTTTAACTTATTTGGGGAAAGGGGGGAAAGGTGTTGCTTTCACAGCATCAGTTGGAACATTTGAAAAAGCAGTGGCAGAATCTTGATTGAATTAGGCTGTGCTCATAATTAGGAAATGCCAAAGCCTGCACAACGTTGAAAAGTGGTGAGGACAAAGTGATGAAATTAAGAGTCTTTTTTTTTCCCCTTAAGGTTTAAGAAGTTGGCAGTTGAGGGGCATTGTGTTGTTAACTAAATGGTTTGTGGACATTACTTGGGTGTATAGATTTCATTCTGCATTTTGATCATAAGTCAATATATAGGTACCAGTGTTAATTAAATCCCCAGAGTAAGTATTGCTAAGGGAGACTTTAGGAGGAACTTTCTGAGAAGGAGTGAGATTGTTGGGACAGGTTGCCAAGGCATGTTGCAGAATGTTGGTGATTCGGGGCAAGATGAGAGAGAGAAAGAAGTTGCTCAAGGATGTAGAGTCCTGGGCAGGAGCCCTGAAGGAGGAGACCAGACATATTGTTCACTTTGAATTAGATCCAGAGGTGGTTAATACAAGCAAAACAAAAACTTGACTGGAATTCTTGGGAGCTTAAAGAAGAGCAATGGAAATAACCTAACTTTATCACAGTCAGAGATTGTAATTTCTTCCAGTGATGATAGCTTTTGTTGTTATGCAACGCACACTGTCATTATAGCTGCACAACTGCCTGGTCATGCAAAAGCAAATGCGATCCTCGTTATTATTTCCATATCACAGATCAGCAAACTGAGGCTCAGAGAACTGGTGTGATCAGCCTGCAATTGCAGAGTTAGCAATCTAGTTAAAGTTAAAGAACTAGTTAAAGTTTTCCTGTTAGAGGCATATGATCTAGATTGAGAGTTTTGGGGTGATATTTATAGTTTTGGAGACAATGGAGGTATTCTTAAGAGTAGTAATAAACACCATTTATTTAGCAATGTATCAGTCAGTATAGGCTATATTATACTGTAGTAACAAAAGATCTCCCAAATTTCAATGGCTTAACACAACAAAGGCATATTTCTTGCTCACATGACAAGTCCCGTTGGCTTACGTGTCCATTGCAGGTAGGCAGTGGGCTCTGCTCACCACAGTTATTCAGGCACCCAGGCTAATGGAGCAGCTGTCAGCTCTAATGTCTATTCACTGTGTTGAAAGGATGAACTTCTCAGAGGGTCTTGTGGCAACAGTAAAACACTCCGTCCTGTAAAGTGACACATCACTTCTGCTTTCAGCTCATTGGCCCAAACTAGTCATATGATCTCACTCAACCACAAGTAGCCAAGACAGAAGGGAGGAAGCCAGAAATATTTGGCAAACAGCATGAATGATTGCCACTAGCACCCAATAAAGAAGTAATTCATGTGATTCTACACAAACCTGTACAATAATAATGAGAACTAACATTTATTGATTATTGGCCACATGCCATATACTGTTTACCCAAAAGAGCATTTTCAACCCTTCAACCCCCATCAGGTGATACAATAATTATCTCCATTTTACAGATAGGGGATCTGAAGTTACTTGCTTAAAGCCACACAGCTAGGAAGTCATAGAGCAGTATTTTAGTCCAAGCCATCTTGGCTATAGAGCCCATATTATAATAACCCCATTTAATAGAATGAGAAATCTGAGGCTCAGGGAAGCAACCTTCCCAAGGTCTTCCTGCCAGGAAGCAGCAAGCTTCAGTCCTTTACCTTATTATACTTCCCATGTAAATTCTGTTAGTAACTACCAGCCAACTCTTGACCTTCTGAGTCTTGAAGTGACTACGGGCATACCTCATATATTGTTGTACTTCGCTTTATTGCACTTCACAGATACTGCATTTTTTACAAATTGAAGGTTTGTGGCAACTCTGCGTTGAGCATGGCTATCAGTGCCATTTTTCCAATAGCGTTATTTTTAAATTAAGGTATGTACATTTTTTTAGACATAATGCTATTGTACATTCAGTAGACTACAGTATAGTATAAACGTAACTTGTACTGGGAAAGCAAAAAATTCGTGTGACTTGCTTTATTGTGATATTTGCTTTATTGTGGTCTGGAACCAAACACTTAATATCTCCAAGGTCTGTCTCCACTGTGGTAGAACCACCTTGTACCAGCTCAGGAGAACCAAATATTAAATTTCCAGGACTTTTGCAAGACATTATTAAGAATTAAACTACGTAACCTAGCTACAGTTAAATAAATTATATTTATTTCAAACCACGGTAATAAATACTCAAAACTTGTCACTTCCAAATCATTTTACATATTTTACTGTTATATACTCTTGAGGTTATTTACATCTATCGTATCTGTATGCTGGAAATACTATATAATGTATTACTACCGTACATATATATCTTCCTAGCCCCGCTTTCAGTGATGTCTAGTTGGTAGATTGAAATTGGCCGTAGTGGGAGTATTTATACCATAGAAACTGGCAAGCACCACCTTTCAGAGCTTTTTTCCCTGGACAGCCAGTTGTTAAATATTTACCAGCACACCACTTCCTGTAGCCCACCTGCTTTCCCAACTGGGTGTTACCATCAGAGTCAATCCAGGACCAACTGGCCCTCCCCATGGATCCAGCTGGTTTTAGAGGTGGGCCAACTTCTATGGGGCTAATGCATTGGATCAACAGTCTGCATTCATCCTTGAAAACTTAACGCCAAGCTGATGTCTCTCCTTTTAAGCCGTGGGTCCTCAACCATGGCTGCCCATTGGAATCACCTAAGAGAGCTTTAAAAAAATCCAGATTTCTTTTTTTTCCAGGACCCACCATCAGAGGGTCTGATTTCATTGGTCTGGTGTAGGGCCTGGCCATGAGGGATTTTAAAAGCTTTCCAGTGATAGCCAAGGTAGAGAACTACAGCTGTAAGCAAACTCAGTGTGTGAAAAACTTGGGCCACCAAAGAAAGCAGATTGGGGATTTAATTCACAAAAACTTTCTCAGTTTTATCAACAATATTCTGTGAAGAACACTTTAGGGCAGAGTATGGCAGACTTTTTTGTTAGAGGGCCAGATAGTAAATATTTTTTACTTTGTGGGCATACAGTCTGTGTTGCAGTACTCAGCTGTGCCATGGTAGTGTGAAAGCAGCCGTAGACAAGACTTTAAAGAATGATCGTGCCTGTGTTCCAGTAAAATTTATTTGCAAAATGAGGTGAGCCAGATTTGGCCCATGGACCACAGCTTGCCAATCCCCATCTACAGTGTTCCTTTAATCCAGAAAGTGGTGTTCTTAGAATCTCTGCACACAGTCACCTTGATTGAATGTTCCCACTGAGCTGGTCTTTTGAGTGCCCCTCCAGTCCCCCCAAGTTCTTCACACAGGTTTAACTGTCCTCACTCATCAATTAGGGAAAATCCACCATTGCTAGACTGAGTTCCTTGAAGGTGAGGAGCCCCTTGGTCTTGTTCTCCTGCCTTGGTGCCTGACCCTTGGGTCTCATTTAACAAATATTTGTCTGGGGAACAAATTGATCAAAGAAATAGTATTAACTATTTTTTTTAAAGCTGTTTTATGGAGCATTTCAAATGTCCACAAAAAGAGAATAGTGTGGAGAATCTCCACATACCCATCACCCAGCTCCAACGCTGAACTGAAGTTGCTTGCTTGCTTGTGCTTCTCTAAATTCCATAAAGACAAGGGACCATTTCCCTTCTCCTATATATTGCCATATGCCCTGGCGCCATGAACAGGGTCAGGTACATAGTAGGTGCTCAGTAAACATGTGTTGGATAAACAAAAGGATAAATGAATGACAAGCTGGTGCCTTTAGATGTGCTTTATAAGACTTCTAGCGGGTTCACTAGCTATTGCATAGACTTGGAAATATTGTGGGTTAGATCGTGACTCCTTACACTTAAAACCACAAATAGCTATGGTTCAGCATCTGCAGGGGACATCAAAAAGTCCCTGCAAATCTTAACCCTGTTGGTTCCCAGGCCCCTGCTAGGTGTTGGGCTGTTGAGAAGACAGGGGAATGGGGAGGCCTGGTAGAATCTTGTAGGTGAAGGAAAATCTAACTCCCACCCACCCCAGCCCTGCCCAGCACCCTTTAGACACCTTCTCACCAGCATCCTATAAGGAAGGGAGTGACCACCAAAAAAAACCCAAAAACTTGGTCTAATTTAAACCCCTTTAAAGTTACCAGGCTGCTGGAGATTAGCTTAAAGAAGATATGTCGGGGTCTGCTTTGATTTGCAATTTGAGGGAAATGTGGGAAACGTGTTTTTGCTTCTTAGGAGAGGATTATGTTGCTTTGCAGGTTGGGTCTTTGTCACTTTTGATTTTTGAACACTTACTCATGCTTCCAATAATGAACAAAAACCAAACCACACTGAAGTCAGCCCAGGAGGTCCCGCTGTCTCAGAAGCCCAAAGGTTTCTTGTTCTACTGAATTCTTCTGTCTGGATTTCCGCCTGTTGCCCACCAGACTTTTAAGGATTCTGCTCTTGTGCTGTATCAACACTGGTGTTTCATTTCAGACATTAAAAAATCTTGTTAAATTGTTTAAAAAAAACTAACTTGGTATCTTATATTTTGAGATGAATCGTTCATTACCATATTGATTAAACATGTAATATACCCTGATAAATAACCTTTATAAAGGTGAACTCAGTCAAATTAGATTCAGTAAACATGATCATGGAGCTTAAACTGGGAGGCAGAGAAGGAGATAAATGTGTTTCCTTTAAACAATTCCTTTTTGCTTTACTTTATCCACGGATTGATCTGTTACGAGAGGCAGGGTTTTAAGATAATTTCTCTCATCGAGAGACCTCTGTATAAGTTACAACTCAGATGCTTTCATCAGAGGTGTCACACAGCTGTGAATCAGACACCACTTGAATGGAGGGGCATTTGAGGTGCGGCCTGGCCTTCCCAAAATTCTTAGGTTTATTCTAGGCACAACTCTTGCTATGAACCCTGTCCACTGATAACTTAAACTATACGTGCTATTTCCAAGTGCTACGTGTTCCTCAAAACCAAATCACTCCTAGGTGGTTAAATCTCGTTTCCACAGCTGATATTAAAACACCATCCTCCATCCTCCATGCAGTCCCCTGCTGGAAGTTTCTGGTTCCACTGCCTGAGTGTGGTCTAAATATAGCCATTTAAAAAGAAGATTACGGCCCATCCACTTGGGACTGCTAAAAAGCCTTTGACGATAACTCTTGAAAGCCTGATGCCTTTAATCCTTAACTTTAATTTAAAATAAAGAAATCTTCTCAACTCATATTCCATTTTCCACATTCTCTCCCACCACCCTTGTCCTCCCCTACAGCTCTTTTAATTGCCCCCCGCCCCCTTCCATTAGTGAGGAGTAAGACTCTTTACAAGCAGCTTCTGGTGCAAGAATGGGGTACACGCTGTTTTAATTTCTTGCAGGGATGTTTCTATAGAAGAAAATCAAGTCAACACTCAGGAGTATACACAGCCCTTTACCGAGGTGGGGAGAATTAATCAGGCCAGAAAGTTCGGAATATAAAAAGGGAGGGGGGGAATGGGAAGGATGTTTTATCAAACCAGACTGCTCTGGGAGATGCAAAGATAAAAGGATTTCCCTCTCCTAGTGCCTTAAATATTGGCAGGCAGTGGGGTCAAGATTTTTTCTTTTGTTGTTATGGAAAGCCATACAGATAATTAATGCTGTTGAAAGAAGATTGTTCTGCTGGCGTCTGTGAGGCTGGCCCCCTAGTCTGGGATCTTCTGGAAAGAAACAAGTCAGGGAAAAAGTTATGCACCGGGGGAGATCCTGCCAATTTACAGCAGCAATAAATAACGTCCGGAGAGCAAACAGCCACTGGCTAGTTCCTTGTGGCTGCAGATATTTGATATGGGGACACAAGTCGGTGTGTGCAGTGAACTGTAAATGGAGTGGAAGACCCGTCAACCCATCCCCACCCCACCCTACCATCCCAGACTACTTCTTTTAAACAATGATTATTAAAGAAAGGAAGTTGCAACAGAAGCCCAGGAAGGTTATGCATTGGCTTTGATATTTACAGTTTTATTTCTTCCTAGATAGATAGCCTCTTCTTTTAATTTAATGGGCAGGAAATGTTTGATCCCTTCCTTGGATGTCAGATGTAGCCATGGGGCCTGGGAGTCCTGGCCAGCCCTGCTGGGCCCCCAGATGTCTTCTATGCCTCTGCTGACCCAATCCTGAAGGACCTGAGGAAACTCAGGAACCCCAGAGTGATAACAGGAATAGTTAACATTTACCACTTAGGATATGCCAGATCTTATGTATTTTCTATGCATTAGCTCATTTAATCCTCATAAAACCCATGGAGGGTGGTGCGATTTTTGTTCCCATTTTATAGACAAGGGAACTGAGGCTCAGGGGGTGGAGCTTGCGCAACTAGCAAATGTCAGACTGGGATTTGAACCTGGACAGTTCGGCTCCAGTCAACACTTTTTTTAAAAATCAAGGTGAAATTCACACAGCATAAAATTAACCATTTAAAAATGAACAGTTCAGTGGCATTTAATATATTCACAATGTTGTACAACCACCATCTCTATCGGGCTCCAAAACATTTTTTTTGTCACCCCAAAAAGAAACCCTATACCCACTGGTAATCACTCCCCAGTCCCCCACCCCCCAACCCCTGGCAACCACAAATCTGCTTTCTGTCTCTATGGATTTACTGATTCTGGACATTTCCTGTACATGGAGTCATATAATATGTGATCTTTTGTGTCTGGCTTCTTTCATTTGGCGTCATGTTTTCAAGGTTCATCTATGTTGTAGCCTGTGTCAGTGCTTCATTCCTTTTCATGGCTGAATCATGTTCCATTGTATGGATATACTGCATTTTATTTATCCATTCATCTGCTGATGGACGCAAGTTGTTTCTTCCTTTTGGCTATTGTGAATAGTGCTGCTGTGCACATTCATGTGCCTGTATTTATTTGAAAGCCTGTTTTCAATTCTTTGAGGTCTGTACCTAGGAGTGGAATTGCTGGGTCATATGGGAATTCCGTGTTTAACTTTTTGAGGAACTGCCAGCCTGTTCAGAGTTGACACTTAATCCCACACTCTACCGTAACTGGATTCCCCAATACCTCTCAAGTTGTGCTGGGTGTTTGGAAGGGAGCTATTGTTGCCATGCCTTGGGGCACTTCTAGCTTTTAGTCCTGGATGCAAGGAACATTCATTCAGCAAATGTATTTTGTGTACTAGATTTGTAGCAGACACTGTGCCAGATGCTGAGGGTGCATTGGTGAACACACTCATGGTCCCTGCATTTAGGCCTCATAGTCTAGAGGGGAGGGAACACGTGAAGCAGGAACTGAAAACTCAGACTTCTGCAGGTGCCCAGTGGGTAAGATAATTGAGGGAGACAGAAAGAAGATGTGAGGCTATAGGGAGTGGTGAAAACTGTGGCTAACTAGAGAGTAGATGCCCAGTCTAACAGTTCTAAATGATGATGATTGCCAGGCAGGAATGCAGGCACAGTGTGGTCAGAACTTCCTGTTTTTAAAAAGACTCTGGAATTTTGAATGTTTTTATAAAATCCCTGATATTTAAGATGCAGAAACTAAACAAAACACATCTATAGAGGGCAAATGAGCCACCAGGGTATGAAATGTATTAGTCACAGTTCTCCAGAGAAAGTGTGTGTGTGTGTGTGTGTGTGTGTGTGTGTGTAAGAGATTTATTAAAAGAAATTGGCTCACGTGATTATGGAGGCTAAGTCCCGAGATCTGCAGTTGGGAAGCAGAGTAGCCGATGGTTTAAGTTCCAGTCTGAAAGCTGGCAGGCTCAAGACCCAAGAAGAACCAATGTTTCAGTTCGAATCCAAAAGCAGAAAAAAAGCAGTAACCCAGCTCAATAGTCAGGCAGGAGGTGTTTCCCTTTACTAGCAGGAGGGTCAGCTTTTTGTTCTGTATTGACCTTCATCTAATTGGATGAAACCCACCCACATTGGGAAGGACAATCTGCTTTACTCAGTTTACCAATTCAAATGTTAATCTCATCCCCAAACACCCTCACAGCCACACCAGAACAATGTATGACCAAATATCTGGGCACCCTGTAGCCCAGTCAAGTTGACACATAAAATTAACCATCACCTGTCCATCCCTTGTCAGCTTGGCTCCATATGCATCTCCTTAAACCATACTTAATCTCTAAATAAAGAAGATAACAAGGTCACGATTCCATCTAACACAATACAGCTGTCCTGTGAACAACCAAAAATGCACTAATCCCTTCCCCAGAAGAGGAGGTAAAGTCCTTGACTGATGTTTACTCTTCCCTTGTTCTGAGTCCCACTCAAAACCAGAAGCTTTTCAGGTCACTTGGAAAGTGGGCTGAGTAACATGCCCAAATGAGAACTATGTGCCACCAGAATCTAAAGAGATCCACTAGGCATTTCTGTTGGTTATAGGAGAGACCAAATCCAACAACTTATCCTTCACCTTAGAAGGGGTATCTTAACATCCTCTATGACACTGGACCCCGGGAAGTTTCACTGAGGTGGAAGTCCCCTGAGTTTTTGTCAGATTTACTTCCCACTTTCTGACACACAAGTCTTCCCAAAAGGTCTAGCGTAGTTGCTACTTCTTGCTCACTACGTCCAGTCAGCATAATGTCATTGCCATCATGGACCCGTGTGATATCTTGTGGAAGGAAAGACAGTCAAGATCCCTGCGAACTAAATTATGATGTAGGGCTGGAGAGTTGATTTACCCCTGAGGTAGAACAGTGAAGGTGTATTGCTGGCCTTTTCTGCTGAAAGCAAACTGCTTCTAGTGGACCTTACTGATAGCTATGGAGAAAAAAATAATTTGCTATGGGTTTCCCTGGTGGCACAGTGGTTGAGAGTCCGCCTGCCGATACTGGGGACACGGGTTCATGCCCCGGTCCGGGAAGATCCCACATGCCGCGGAGCAGCTGGGCCCGTGAGCCATGGCCACTGAGCCTGCGCGTCCAGAGCCTGTGCTCCGTAACGGGAGAGGCCACAACAGTGAGAGGCCCGCGTATCGCAAAAAAAAAAAATAATAATAATTTGCCAGATCAATAGCTGCATTCCAGGGACCAGGGGATGTGTTGATTTGCTCAGACAATGAAACCACATCTGGTACAGCAGCTGCAGTTGGAGTCACCGCCTGGTTAAGCTAACAGTAATCCACTATCATTCTCCAAGATCCATCTGCCTTCTGCACGGGCCAGATAGGCGAATTGAATGGGGATGTGGTGGGAATCACCACCCCGGCGTCTTTCAGGTCCTTGATGATGGCACTAATCTCTGCAGTCCCTCCAGAAAAGCAGTATTGCTTTTGGTTTACTGTTTTCCTAGGTAGAGGCAGTTCTAGTGGCTTCCACTTGGCCTTTCCAACCATAATTGCCCCCACTTCACAGGTTAGGGAGCCAGTGTGGAAATTCAGCTGCTGGGTATATCTTTTCCAATTATATGTTTCAGAACTGGGGAAATAACCACAAGATGGGGTGGGGACCCACTGGACCCACTGTGAGACAGACCTGAGCTACAACTCCATCGATCACCTGACCTCCATAAGCTGTCCCCAAAAGGTTTGATTATTTCCTTTAACCTAGTGCAAAGTCATCTTGGTAAAAGGCCATCAGTCCCTTTGGGGAAGGCTTGGAGAAAGATTTCACGTTATAAATTTTCAGTAGTGTACCAGAGTCCTTCCTCAAGGGAACCTGGCTTCCCCTGCATTCAGGGGGCTCTGTGTGTGGGAATTGATTGAGGGGCCATGAATATTTTTATGGTTCAGGTTAGATTTTTATTCATGAGACCTAGAACTTTCTGCTTATCCAGATTAAGGAAGAATTTGGTACATTTCCTATCACTTATAGGAACACTGTGATCACCTAGGCAACACCATAGGTCTGGGTGAGTCAGACTATTCTGATTGCAGCTCTAACTCTGCTGCCCATTATGATGACCGTGCCCACCTTGCCTTTGGCAGTTGAGTGCCACCACTTAGCCCTGCCACCCTGAGATCCAGTTACTCCCATTGTACTTAGGTTTCCCAATTCCGTGACTGCAGTGCCCACCATAAGGTCTGGCCTACAGGGAACAGCAATCACAGAGCTCTTCAAGACTGCCAGGGCTCCCCTTGCAAATTTGTTTCTCACAGTTGTGATGAAAGGTATGTCTTCTGGACACATACGTCCCCCCCAATCAGTGTGGGTAAGTAGATCTTAAATGACAAATCCATTCTAACATTCCAGTCTCCCCAAGCCTTGGATTCCCTTTCTCTCCAGTAAAACAAGGCAGGTCTAGTACTTCCAGCTCACTCAGTGTGGGCCACTTTTTCGTCCATATTTCAGCCAACCAACCAACCAACCAAACTGGAGAACTACCTGACTTCCTGAGCTGCAACATTAAATGCAGACTATCTGCTTAGTGAGCCCATATCAATAGATTCTGCCTGATCCAACTTTATGTTCCTTCCACCATTATCCCACATTCTGTTTTTTGGCCGTGTCAGGTCTTAGTTGTGGCACGTGGGATCTTTCGTTGTGGTGTGCGGGCTCTAGCTGTGGCGCGCGGGCTTAGTTGCCCCGCGGCATGTGGGATCTTAGTTCTCTGACCAGGGATTGAACCCATGTCCCCTGCACTGTAAGGCGGATTCTTTACCACTGGACCACCAGGGGAGTCCCCTCCCACATTCTTAATATTCATTCCCACATATATTCCCAAGGTTTGTGTCTGTATAAATTAGAGAACTCAAGTAGTTCTTTTGGAGTGTAGCTCACGTCCACCTGAGTCACATTTTGTACTTCACCTTTAGGGGCCTGCTGGGACTTGAGCCTAGTTACAGATCTAGAAGCAAAGAAGCGAAGAGGCAGGGGTGGATCCTGAGGAGAATCAGCTTTGCCTTGAATGGCAGCTGCCTCAGGGAAGGCCATTACAGTTTCTTCAGGCAATGCAGGGTTGATCCCCTCAGCCAGGGGATGGAGAAGCTACTCCCACTGTGGGTGAGGAGTCCTCTTTCACTAGCAAAGAATTTAGGGGTTCAGAGTCTGAAAATTCATCAGGATCTTCCTATACATCCCCATTCTGACTTGCATGATCTCATTCTTTCCCAGTCAGTGCTCTCACTTTAACAGTAGACACTCTACAGGCTGGCAGTTCAACTTGCATTGTTATTCAGTGAGTTGCGAGGTGAGATTCCGGGTTTGATTTTTAGCAATATCAGCCCTGCCGCTACAGGTGATAAGGGTCTCCTTCAGGGCACACATAAAAGCTTTCAGATCATTTATGTGGCACTTGAGCTGGGAATTCAAATCCCTGAACTCATCCTTTTCTTTCCCCACTTTGTCAAGTGACATTAGGAGTAACCAGCAGACCTCATTATATTAGCCAAAAATATTTGCCAGAAATATTTGAAAGCATCATATACACAGTCACTCAGATCCTTGCTTATTATAAGTGCTTGGTTAGGAGGGACTTCCCTGGTGGAGCAGTGGTTAAGAATCCGTCTGTCAGTGCAGGGGACATGGGTTCGAGCCCTGGTCTGGGAAGATTCCACATGCCGTGGAGCAACTAAGCCCGTCCACCACAGCTACTGAGTCTGCGCTCTAGAGCCTGTGAGCCACAACTACTGAAACCTGCATGCTTAGAGACCGTGCTCCGCAACAAGAGAAGCCACCGCAATGAGAAGCCCACGCACCACAAGCAAGAGTAGCCCCCGCTCACCGCAACTAGAGAAAGCTCGTGCACAGCAACGAAGACCCAACGCAGCCAAAAATAAATAAATAAATAATAAGTGGTTGGTTAGGAGTATCCAGTGGTGTTCTTTTGCATATTTCTATAAACAGTTCACACCATGGACTGTCAGTAGTCTTTACTGGAAATAGAGTCATTAGCATCCTTAAATGTAATTGGATTAGTGAGCCAATACCAGAAACCCCACAATCAATTCAGAAAAGTCATCCTTAAAATTCTTTTCCTTCAGAACCACTCTCAGTACCAAAACCTGCATTAGTCAGGGTTTTTCAAATAAATAGAACCAACAAGGGGTGTGTGTGTGTGTGTGTGTGTGTGCACGCACGCACATGCACAAAGAGATTTTATTATAAGGAATTGTGATTGTGCTGTGATTATGGAGACCGAGAAGTCCCACAAGCTGGAGACCCAGGAGAGCTGATGGCGTAGTTGAATCAAGTATGTACTCAGAGTAATGAGGCTCTGGTATAATTGTGAGGAAGACACCCAGGGAGATCAACTGAATTCTGTCTGGAGAGGTCAGGGAAGCCTTCTTGGAGGAGGTGACACTTGAGCTGTGTTGTGAAGGATGAAGAAGGGTTTGCCAGGAAAACTGGGTGGGAAAGGGAAACTCCTGGCAGAAGGACCATGTGTGTTTGTGTTCCTGCAGCTAGTTCAGTGTGACCTAAATACAGGGCATGTGTGGGGACATGACAGGGATACGCCTGTAGAGTAAAGTAGGGCAGGCCCCCCTGAGGGCCACAGGAGCTATCCTGGGCTTTGAGCAGAGGAGTGGCAGGGGTTAGATTGTGTACTGTAAAGATTGCTGTGGGGGCTGTTTATTGAGCACCTGCTGTATGCCAGGCCTTGGTGTTTCAGTGGTGAGACAGACGAGGTTCCTACATTCCTGGAGCTGACATTCTAGAGCGAGAGTAAGACTAAGAGAAAAGTGAAATGTGTGGTTAGTCCATTTTAATAAGTGATACAGAAAAAAAAAAAAACAGGGAAGGGAGATGGGGTGCTGGGGGCAGGAGGCTAGAGTGAGGGTATAGTTAATGCAGTTTTAAATAGGGGCTCACTGAGAAGATGACATTTGGGCCTGTGAAGGATTTGAATAAGGCAGCATGAGTGTCTGGAGTAAGAGCATTCCTGGCAGAGGGAACCACCAATGCAAGATATAAAGTGGTACAGCCACAGGACACAATTTGGTGGTTTCTCAATAAGTTAAACATAGAACTGCCATATGACCCAGCAATTCCACTCCTGGGAATATACCCAAAAGAATTGAAACAGGTTTTCAAACAAAATGTACACACGAATGTCCATAGCAGCATTATTCACAATAACCAAAAGGTGGAAACAGCACAGTGTCCATCGACGGACGATGGTCTAGGACGTGGTCTATCCATACTGTGGAATATGATTCAGCCATTAAAAGGAATGACACATGCTACAGCCTTGAAAACATCATGCCAAATGAGATAAGCCAGTCACAAAAGGCCACGTATCATATGATCTCCTTTCTGTAAAATGCCCAGGATAGGCAAATCCATTAAGACGGAAAGTAGATCAGTGGTTTCCAGGGAGGGGGAAGGGGGAATGAGTGCTTACCAGGTTTTAGGGTGATGAAAATGTTTTGGAACTAGATAGAGGTGATGGTTGTATGATATTATGAATGTACTAAATGACACTGAATTAAGCACCTCAAAATGGTTAAAATGTTAAATTTTACTTTATGTGTATTTTACCACAGTTAATGCCTGTTGGTTAAAGGAAGAGCAAGGAGACTGGTAAAGACTTTGGCCTTTACTCTGATTGAGCTGGGAGCCATGGAAGGTTTGGAGCAGAGGAGGGAGGTCATCGATGTGGGTGCCTGCTCTGGCTGCCATATGGGGAATAGACTCAAGGAGGTGTGAGCCGGAGCTGGGACACCCACAGGGAGGCTATTGCAGTCATCCAAGCAAGCGGTGAGGGGGGCTGAGAAGGCCATGGAGGGGTGAGAGGGGATGTGATTCTATCTGTAATTTAAAGGTCAAGCCAATAGGACTCACTGATAGGTTGCATGTGGGATGTAAGAGGAAGAGAGAGGCGTCCTGGATGACTCCAAGCTTTCTGGCCTGCGCTACCGGAAGGATGGAGCTGCCCTTTCCTGAGATGGGATGCCTGGGGGAGGAGTGGGTTTATGGAGGAGAGCAACAGCTCAGCTTTTGGGTCATGGGCTTATGGGCGAGCAGGGCTGCCGTGCTAACCTTGCTAAAGCTGACAGCAGGCAAGGCCTGGTGGTGAGGGGATCAGGCCTGAATTCAAGCAGCCTCAGGAAAAGCTGCACGTGCAGCAGGGCTGGGAGGATTTTGTCCAAAAATAAAATGATGGGAAAGTTTATGATGCCCTTATCACGTGCCAAGCACTGTGCCTACGTCATCTCATTTAATTGATGTAGCAGTGCCATGAGGTTGCCACAGTTGTTAACCCATTTTAAGGTGGACATGGAAGGCTCAGAGAAGTTAAGAGACTTACCTAAGGTCACCCAGCAAGTAAGTGCCAGCCAGGATCTGACCTCTGGGAGCCTGGCTCCAGGACCCAGCACTATTTGTCAGGGCACTTGTCTCCCAGGACAAGAGCCAATGCCTTTGAAGGCAGTGCAGGAATTTATAGGGTCTTACTCTAAAAATCCCAGGTGAGTGCAGTGGGGTCAAGATATGGTCCAAGAATCCCCTACTTAAAGGGCAGTGAGGGGCAGCTTAGGACCAGAGGTGAGAGAGGATCCAAGGTGGTCCCATTGCCCTCCTCTATTCTGCTGATATTATTGTTATTATAATTATTATAAAATTGAATTAAAGTCAGTCACTTGGGGGAGGGAAAGGTCTGGAAGGGAAGATGCCAAAACATTACTAGATTGTTCCTGCGTGATGAGATTTTTAAAAATCTTTTCATTATGGAAAATTTCAAACATCATGGAAATAGAAAAATACAATGAACTCCCTTTTGCTGATCACTCAGCATCAACAATTGTCAGCATCCTGCTGTTCTGGTCTCATTTATCTAACCATCCCCCTCCACTTTTTTTTCCTAGAATATTCTGGAGAAAACCTCGGAGAGGTTGTTGTACTCGTAGATGGTGGTGGGATTTTGAGCAATCGCTATTTTTGACTCATCTGGATTTCCTAGTTTGTATACAGAGATTTGTATTTTTTGTCTGACTTTAAAAATTGTTGCAGTTTTAGGGAGCCCAGGCTTTGGGCACCTCTGTTTCCTCATCTGTAAAATGGGGCTGCTCACAGGGGTCAGTGAGCTCATCTCTGTAACATGCTGGCTGCAGGGCTGCCAGAGCATAGGTGTTGCTGTTTGTACTTCTATTTTTAATGAGGTGTAATTTTTAAGGTGGAGATTCTACTTTCGGGCTCTTGCCCACAGTTTGAGCTGCTTTACTTAGACCCCTCTGCCCTCTAGGCCAAACGCACACTGATTGTGGCAGGTACGTACATGTGACATGGTGAGAGCCCAGGCTCAGTGCTATGGGCTGGGAGAACCCCGGGCCAGCAGCCAGTTTCTCAGTTTCCATGTCTGTACGTCAAGATTGTCAGGGTACCCACCCTATAAGAGCTGGCTGTTTTGCACAAAAGGAATGAACTAGTGTGACTTGGCATACAGTAAGTGCCCAATGATTGTTGATTGGCATCTTCTCTCCAGAATTTGCTTGGGGTTGAGCATGAGGCCAAGGAGGTGCAGGGCCACCCACCCCCCACCCCCGATGATGGCTACTGGTCAGTAGAACAAGTTTTGGCCACAATACTGTCAGCTAACCAGGGTCCAGCCCTGCTGTGGGGCTTCATACAAGTGTCTAAAACCTCTCTGGGTGCCCTGTGAAAGGCTTATTTGTGAACTGTAGAAATCTGCAGAGGTTGGGGCTCCAGCTGTTGGGACTCCTGCGTCCCACCCCCTCCCCCCTTCTCCCTGAGAAGCAGCCATGGCCAGGCAGGTGGGGCTTGGCATGAGGACCAGCAGATGCCAGTCTCGCTCTGCGCACAGACGTATCTGCCAGTTTCTGATGGGGAGAAGCGATCTGGGAGTCGCTCATTTCATTGATAATTAAATTCAAATTAAGAGAGATTTGCATTTATCAAAAGCCTGTTTGACAAGGTGTCACTGTTTCCATCCAGCACCCTGGCTCTGGGGAGCCAGCAAAGGGAGGGATAGCTATATGGGAGTGGGGAAAGGGTGTGGGTAGGGGCATGGGGAAGGGAGGGGGAAGAATAGCAGAGAGGCTGCCTGTCAGCTCTTCATTATTACAGAAGGTAATGGCTCCATGGTAAATGGGACGAAATGCTCTGTGGCCTCAGTCAGACTGCTTAACCTTTCTGAACCTCACTTTCCCCACAGCAGCCCCCAGGGTCTCCCTTCCAGGAGATGGACTGCTACCATTTGGCTTTGGGTTAGGCAAAGAATCCTCAACCCTGCCACCCTTCTCTGCTGAAGGTTAGGAAGAAGGAGGGTCATAGATCTATGGGGGATGTTGCTGGTGGCACCCCCAGAGCCCTTTACCAGCCAGCACTGCCAGCTGCTGTGAGTTGGCTGATAGCAGCTCCTGGCTGCCCCCCTTTTCCAGGGAGTCTCAGCCTCTAGGAGCTGTCTGCACAGAGATGTTACATCCCACCCTACTCTGGGGGCAGCCTACAGCCTTTGACTGACTGATTCAGGGGACCAACAGCCTGGCTGCCTTCCCTCAAGGCAGGTCCTCCCTGTGGTACCATTCACCCCCCAGAGCTCCCCCTGGGATCAGGCTGATACTGGACTCCTGCTGAGCCCACCTCTCTCCTCATCTTCTCCCCCTGCCCCTGCCTGCTTCCCTCACTCCCTCCAGCTTCCTCCTGAGCACCTTCCCTCCATGAATCTCCAGCACAAGAATCCCCATCTCAGGTTCTTCTTGTAGAGCACCTGACCCAAGACAACCCAACCTGGACTCAAGTCCCAGTTTTGATGCTGTGTGACCTCCAGCAGGTTGTCAGCCTTTCGTGAGTCACAGGATCCCCAAGGAAGGGGAGAGGGAGGACAACAGGGGGATGAAATAATGAAGATCATGGATATGACATTCCTTCTTGTCAGCTGGAGGCTCTCTTCAGAGACAAAAGGGATCCTGCTGGTCTGACTGGTCCCAGTGTGCTTGATGGGAGAAGAAAGGAGAGGGTTTGGGGAGCAGAGAGAGGAGGTGTGTGTTCTGGGGATATTTTCTGCCTCCCTGGCCTGGGGTAGACTACAGAGAGTGGACATGCAGGGCCAGTGAGGGAAGAAAAGCAAATGGCATTTGTGGCCAAGAGAACTGCATGGGCAGAGCGTGGGGGTGAGATACCCAAAGATGGGCTACGGGGCTGAAGCATTAAGCCAGGACAGGGCTCAGTGGGAGAGGGAGGTGGGCAGGTCCATGAGTTTATGGTGAGGGGGCCAGACTTTATCTCAAGTGTAGTAGCAGCCACAGATGGGTTTTGAGCAGGGAGTACTGTGGTTTAGATTTTAGAATGGTGTTTAGAGTTTAGGCACCTTCTGGGTACAGGTGTCTCTCCTTCCCTTCAAAGGAGATGTGGTTAAGTAAGCAGCCTCCGGACGCGGACACCTCTGCCTGCCACTTGTTTGTTTGACAACCTTGGTTAAGTATTTCCCTTCTCCAAACCTCAGTTTCCCAATCAGTAAAATGGGCATGATGCTATCTCCTTGGCAAACAAGATGATGATACAAGTGACTAACATTTCTTGAGCTGCTGCATGGGGAAGAGTTTAAGGGAGCCCAGCATGGAGGTAGGAGCTCAAGGAAAAGCCGGGCCCATGATCCAGGCAAGAGATTGTGAAGGGCCCAGTGAGCACGCCTTGGGGGATAGTGGGGATGGAGGGGCAGGATTCAAGAGACATCTAGGAAGCAGAATGGTGGGGATTTGGTGATAGATTATATGGAGGAGAAAGGAATGATTAAGGATGACTCCTAGAGTTGGGGGCCTAGGTGGGGGATGGAGCCCCTTCTGAGATGCAAGAATCTCCTTCTACCCCTTGGAGCCCTATGTGAAGAGTTCAGTGCTCATGCTGGGGAAAAGTGCAACCCTCACTTGCTGTGTGACTCTCGACAAGTCACTCCCCATCTCTGGTCCTTAATTTGTTCATCTAAAAAATCACGACACCCCCTCTTGTCACTAAGAGTCAAAGGGTCCGTATGGTAGGCTAGATAAAGTAGCATTGTCATCACCACAGATATTTCTATAAGGAAGTGAGGTCTGGCTGCAGCAAGAAACACCAAAGTCAGACTCCAGAAGGAACAATCTGTGTAGCGGGTCTCTGGGCAGTTGTGAAATTTTCCTCCCTGGGAGACCCAATGATCCAGGAAAGGAGCCCCGGGACAGCTGGTCCAAGAAGAGAGCCTATGTTCAGAAATACTGGCAGTTGAGGTCATAGCTACTGAAGTTGTTGTTTTTCTAGTTCTGCATTGAGGCAAAGCCTCCTGGATCCTCAGAAAGTGCTCTTCTAAGGTAGTGGGAGTTCCTGGCTTTATCTGATCCAATTCTCCACCTCTTCTCAGAGCCAGCCAATTGCTTCCCCTTCCTTGGGAGGCTTTTGTATTGTGGCAAAGAAAACCTGATGTAAGAAAATCTATTATACAAAGTGTATGAACAAAGAGATGGTTATATGCATCACACAGGCTTGTCCATTCCTTCCACAGGGCTGAGCTTCCCAAGGTCATTTCAAACAGGATAAGATTTCAGAAGGACAATTTTCCCCCAAGAAACTGCCTATTATGTCAAAAGTGTGGGCCTACCTTCAGTCTGCCAAAGGGTTCTTCATTCTTACAGGTCCTAGATGTTAAAGTCAGACAGACTTGGGTTCAGATTCCAACTCTGCCCTGAACTAGCTGTGTGACCTTGGGTAAGTCACTTAACCTCTCTGAGCCCCCATTTTCTTACCTGTAAAATGGGGATATGAATGGAGTGGTTGAGAGAAGCAATGATGTGGTCATGGGGCCTGGCCCAGAGTAAATGTCAGTATTTGTCATATCCAGTAACTTCTCTGTTCTTTTTCATCCCTATTCTGCTTCAGCTTCCTATCCCTCACCTTGCTCCTTATAGAAATTTTTCCAGTCTTGCGGTGTTCTGTGTTGACTGTACTTGCAAGAGCAGCAGAAGAGTTGGGGTGAGCTGGAAACCCATTTAACAACTTTCCAAGCACCCATGTAGGGCTACACAGGAGCCCAATTTCCTGGGCAGAGGAGTGAGAACAGCAGATCTAGGAGTCTCTTGATGGGGAACAGTTGATGTGGAGGCAGGTCTCACTTTTCCATCAGTACCGTAGATTGAGCTGGCAGCAAAGAGATTTTGGGGGTTTTATCCAAGTTTTCTCTCTTTTTTTTTTTTAAAAAATTAATGAATTAATTTATTTTTGGCTGTGTTGGGTCTTCGTTTCTGTGCAAGGGCTTTCTCTAGTTGCGGCAAGCGGGGGCCACTCTTCATCGCGGTGCGCGGGCCTCTCACTATCGTGGCCTCTCTTGTTGCAGAGCATAGGCTCCAGACGCGCAGGCTCAGTAGTTGTGGCTCACGGACCTAGTTGCTCTGCGGCATGTGGGATCCTCCCAGACCGGGGCTCGAACCCGTGTCCCCTGCACTGGCAGGCAGATTCTCAACCACTGCGTTACCAGGGAAGCCCTAAGTTTTCTCTTTTTTTAATGAGTTATAGTACCACCTGTCAAATCAAGAACTCTCTTTTGATATAGAAAAATGTGTACGGAGGTTAATTTTATTTTCCTGGTCATGGCAGACAGGTCTTCAGAAGCAGTCAGGTTCAAGCTTTGTGGCTGGTGCGTCTTCCTCTTTTATATTAATAGGTTTCATCCAGCTGATGTTCTCCATTTACACACAAAACTGGAAAAAGTGCTACAGCTAAATATAGCCCCAGCACAGGTGAGCTGACCTGGTAGGGGAACAAGGAGGGCAGGATTGGTTTTTGTTTGTTTGCTTATTTGTTTTTTTGTTTGCATAATTGGAATTGGGAGGATCTGCAGTCCTTGTTACACTCCGCAGAGGCTCCAGTGCTGCAGGGGTCCCTAATGGGACCTTAAAAATGTGTGACCGCAGACGGGTTACACCACCTCTCTGAGCGTCAGTGTTCCGCTCTGTAAGGTGGCATTGTATCTCTTTATGATGTTCCAGGTTTGACTTTTCGGTGGCTCGGTTTTCGCATGTGGGGATGGTGCCTGAGAAGTGAGTGGGCTCTGGTGACACTGCAGGACTCATTTCTCTGGTTTCATGTTTTGTGTCATCTCACGGGTTGAGAAGAGAGGGTACTTGAAGGGAGATCTTCTTTGTTGATCACCAAAGTCTAGATTTCTTAGACCCTGAGAATTAAGATTATAATTTAAGTCCATATCTTAGGTACAAATAAGGGGCTCATGGGCTTAGTTCAATACCCCTCCACCCCACACACACACACTTCTTGGTAGAAGTGTCCCTTCTTTTCCCTTCAGATGAGACAGTCTTTTGTGTTTGTTAAGTGAACAGGCTCTGGACACAGATACCCACACCTGCCACCTATTTGGTAACCTGGGTAAAGTGTTCCCCTTCTCTAAGCCTCAGTTTCCCCATCTGTAAAAGAGGCATGATGCCATCTCCATGGGCTAAACAAGATGATAATAAAGATGACATTTACTGTGCACTTAACTCTCTGTCTGGCTCCATGCTAGGCATCATCTAAGTATTTTAAGAATTGCCCTGAGAGATAGGTACCGATATAATCCCCATGTTACAGGTAGGGAAAACTGAGGCTCAGAGAGGTAAAGTGACTTCCCCCAGGTCACACATCAAGTAAGTAGGAGAGCCAGGACTTAAACCTAGCTCTGGGCAATTTCAAAGCCTGTGCTCTTTAGCCCCCAAGTTATGTGACCTCCTGATGAATGTCAAGGTCTCAGCTCCATGCCTGGTGCCTAGTAAGCACCCAGTGAACATCAGCTGCAGTGACCATGAGAACATGGAGGATACTTGGGCAACCTTTGTTTGGGGGCAGGAATGTAGGATGGATTTCCTGGTGAGTTCTAGCATGGATTCATACATTTCCATCAGATTTCCATGGGAAGGCTCATGCTGAGATGAGCCACATGCAAAGTACAGCCTTCTCATCCAAAATAAAAGGGATATATTTACACACACACACACACACACACACACGCTCACACTTTGGTGTCTCAGAAACCAGGCAGAATATTGTAAAGCAATGTACAATAGCATAAAATATCGTCCCAATTTAATCCATCTATCTAGTGTTCCATCTAATTACTATATTAGAAAAGTCTTCAGACCATGTATTGAACATTATAAATGGGAATAAAATGATTCTGGTAATGGCTTAATAAAACAGGTGAGGTAGCTCCGTCTGTCTGCCTGTATCCTTGGACCATGGCCAGATTGATTTGTCAGGAAAGGAAAAAAAAAAAAGAAATGGGCTTGTGTTGTTGCACTTTGGAGATTGTCTCCATTAGGGGCCTTTGATTTTATTCTTGTTTTTCCTTGTGAGAAGTGGTTATCGGTTCCTTTTGTTAACAGCAAAATATGTAGAACTGATGGAAAAACCGACAGCAGTCGTTTCATATTTTATAAAGCTGCCCCCAGCTCGTAATCTGCTGGTTAGGATGACTCGAGGAACCCTGAAACTCACGGTGAGTTTGCAGCTGGTGACTGCAGTCTTGTGTGTAACCATCGAGATTTAGCTGCTCTGAGAAGCTACAGCTGGGGGAGGTTGGGGGAGCCCAGGGTCAAGAAATTATATATCAGCTGTTCGGAGCTGGAGTAGACCAGTCAGAGGGTCAGGTGTGCACCGTATCATCTTTCCTCCATGTGCCTAGGGAGGTGTTTGCTTTTTTGGAATCTCTGAGGCTTTCGGTATAGATCAAAAAACAACTGCCCCTTCTCCCCTCTCTCCAGATGCTCAATGCCTTTGTATCTTTGCCCTGAGTCCCCATCTGCTTTCCTAAAAGCTGCCGTTGCTACTGAGACTTGACACATCCCTGCCTGAATTTGCTCCTGGCTTTGGAGTTGATATCCAGCAACGCGCGACAGGCTGGCCACACAACCCGTAGGTGTCTATCCTTCCCCACTTCCGAGGCGCTGTGCCATGATGGAGAAAAAACACCTCTTCCCCCAAGTGCCCTGGATTTTTCCAGCCCCAAACTCTAGATTCTTCCTCCGAGTAGACTAATATGCGGATGTCGGAGGTTAAATTCCAGCACACCAAGGAGGACCCATCCTTCACGGAGCCCGAGCATTTGCATCAGGCGTCGTCCACGTTGTCATGGTTACTCGGGCCCAGGACCCCAGAGACCGGAGCGCAGAATTAATGGCAGTCCTGAGTAAAGGATTCCTGTCTTGGCAAGGTTGATGGATTACATTGATGTACCATTTGTCATACTGTAATTGTTCTGGCAAATGTAATACCCACTAGTATAAACATTGTACTGCTTTGCTAATAAAACCCAAAATAGGAAGAGAAAGGATGATACAGTGTTACACTCATTTAAAGAGACAATGTCTCCTTTCCAAGCTGGAGCCCAGTTCTTCCGGAGGCCTTGGCGCCTGGTGCCTTCTCCATCAATGTGCATACGCGTGCTAAGCAGCTGTCCAGCATCTGCCTTCTGGCATGCGTGGCATGGGATGTGTGTGCAGACATATTCTTCGATGCTCTCAGGACTCAGTTTCCCTTTTCATCAGCATGTCATGTGATTCCCCTTCTCAGGCTTGGGATGACTAGTCGTTGCTCAAAACCTCTTTGCATTTCCTTGGTACCTGCTTGGTGTCCCTGACAGAGCCTGTTTGTCTGAATTGACTTGGCATTCATGGCTGTGCTGTAGCATGTGCCGTAGCATGGCCGCTGCCTCCAAAAATGCTTCTCTGACCAACTCTGCCTTCTCTGAACTCTCACATCTCACAGTGAACCCACCATTGCCCAGTGCCCAGACTGCCTTGCAATACTTCCCTGTTAGATCATGAGGTCTTTGAAGGCCAGGACTGGGCCCTAAATGTCTCCCCACCCCCACCCCTGGTTATTGCCAAGAATGGTACTTGGGACACAGAAGGTGCTTAATAAATACTCAATGAATTACTGACTTACTGGTTCCCCACTGGGCATGAGAAGACCAAGGACCCCCAGACATCTACCCTGCTTCTTCTTGAGCCATCCTTGAACTTCGCTCTGCAGAAGGACAGCACACATAATGGAGACTTTGTGTACCTCCCTCTCCTGCGCTTTGCTGAGAAGACCTTTAGGTCATGTCCCCACCCCATTCATCTCTGAAGTCCCACCGTCCAGCTTGAAACCCCTGAATACTTAAAAGATAATGAATGAATGAATGAATGCCCCAACTTATTCTCATCCCCATGGGTGGAGCTGTGCTTGAATCCTGTTTCACAGAGTGGAGTTGTTGAAGGCAACAGGGGGCAAAATTCTTGGGCCTTTCCAAAGATCTTTATCCAACAGCCTGTGTGGGGTGGGGAGGAATGTGGGCCATGGAAGTCAGCTCTTTCTCTTGTCTCTGAGTAAACTGGGTACTGGGCTCTCTGGTCACAACTTTTCCCTATGGGAAGTTTCTGTGCCCCTGAGATAAGCAGAGCAGAGTCTTCTTTTGGGATCTTGGGGACGGATGATGTTGGGAGGAAGGCCCTGGGGGCAGCTTGGCATCCATCTTTAATCCCACCTCCTGATCTCGAGTTTGAGTTCCTGCTTTCCCAAGAGATCTTCTGAGCAATAAACATTTCTCTTTTTCACCAACCCAACCACCTTCCCCCAGGTTATCAGGGCATGAGGGCAGAAGGGCCCACCCAGGATCTCTGATCTCATAACATGTTTGATCAGGCTTTGCTGGATCCAGTATGGGTACCCTGTCCTCTGTCCAGAACCCCTGTACCATTGTGGGGCCCAGCCAGTGACCACAGTGCCCTCTGAGGTTCTGCTCCTTTAAGAAATGTACTGGACTGCAAATAACTGGAAACTCAGCCAGTGGTGCCTTAAACTCATTAGGTTTACTAATTTATTTTTAAGTAGACTTTATTTTTAGAGCAGTTTTAGATTCAGAGCAAAACTGAACAGAAAGTACAGAGAGTTCCCATATCCCCTTTGACCCCACATATGCCCATTCTCCCACATTAGCATCTCACACCAGAGTAGTACATTTTTTACAATAGATTAACCTACATGGACACATTATCACCCAAAGTCCATTTTTCATTAGGCTTCACTCTTGGTGTTTTACTTCCTATGGGTTTGGACAAGCATATAATTATGTACATGTATCCACCAATACGGAATCATACAGAGTACTTTCACTGCCCTAAAAATATTCTGTGCTCTACCTCTTCATCCCTCCCCACCTTCCAACCCCTGGCAGCCACTGATATTTTTAGTGTCTCCAGAGTTCTGCCTTTTCCAGAATGTCATATAGTTGGAATCATAGTATGTAAACTTTTCAGATTGGCTTCTTTCACTTAGTAATATGCATTTTAATTTCCCTCATGGCTTCATAGCTCATTTCTTTTTAGCACTGAATAATACTCCATTGTTTGGATGTACCAGAGTTTATCCACTCACCTACTGAAGGACATCTCCGGGTTTGTTTTTCTCACATAACAAAGTTCACAGGTAGGCAACCCTTCTGTCTTTGCATTCCACCATCTTGGCTTTCATCTTCAGTAGCTGCAAGATGTCTCTTCGTCCTCCAGGTCTCATGTCTACAGGCCAAGAAGGAAAAAGAAGGGAAGGCCAAAGGGGCAGAGGGCAAAAGGTTTACTTCCAGTGAGGATTTTACTTTTTAATTTAGGAAGCAAAGCCCTCCAGAGGGATATCTAATCTTCATTACATTGTCCAGAACTCTCAGTGGCCACTTGTAGCTGCAAGAGAGTCTGGGAAATAAGACGCTATAAGCTTCCCAGCTTCTGGTAGAAGATGGTGTTATGAGTTGAATTATGTCCTCTCAAAATTCATATTTTGGAGTCCTAACTCCTAATGCTTCAGAATGTGGTTATATTTGGAGATAGGTAATTATTTGTACCTTTAAAGGTAATTAAGTTAAAATAAGGTCATTGGGGTGAGCCCTAATCCAGTGTGGCTGGTGTCCTTATAAGAAGAGGAGATTAGGACACAGACATCTGTGTACAGAGGGAAGACCATATGAATACAAGGGAAAGATGGCCATTTACAAGCCAAGGAGAATGGCCTCAGAAGAAACAAACTCTGCCAGCACCTCAATCTGCAACTTCCAGCCTCCAGAATTGTGAGAAAGCAATTTCTGTTCTTTAAGCTGCCCCGTCTTTGGTACTTTATTATGGCAGCCCTAGCAAACTAATGCAGATGGTGAGGCAGGTGGGAATTGGAACAGTTTGGGGTAGCTTCAAGAGGGTTAGTACCAAGTCTAGTGCTATGTGGCAGTCTAGTATGACAGAGCTTTGACTCCAGAGTCAGACCAGCAAGTACCCATCAGTGAGTGAATGGATAAACAGAAGTGGTATATCCATACAATGGAATTTATTATTCAGTCTTCAAGAGGAAGGAAGTCCTGTCACATGCTGCAACATGGCTGAACCTTGAGGACATTATACTAAGTGAAATAAGCCAGTCACAAAGGGACAAATACTGTATGAGTCCACTGTATCCTACTATATGATTGACACCTAGAGGAGTCACATTCATAGGGACAGAAAGTAGAATGGTGGTTGCCAGGGGTTGGGGAGTTAGTGTTTAATAGGTACTGAGTTTCAGTTTTGCAAGATGAAGAAGTGGTGGATGGTGGATGGTGGTAATGGTGCTAATGGTTGCAATAACAATGTGAATGTACTTAATGACACTGAACTGTATACTAAAACGTGGTTAAAATAGTAAATTTTGTGTTATGTATGTTTTATCACAGTAAAAAAAAAATACCGCTTTCGTTGCTGCTGCTGCTACAATTAATAATAATAATGATAATTATATTGGTAATAATAAGTGATGCTGCACTGCATACTTGACACAAATTATCTCATGTAATCCTCCCAAGAACCCTAAGTAGACACTGTTAATAAGTAGGTAAGGACACTAATAGTACTGCAGTACAGAGAAGCTAGGTCATTTGTCCAAGGTCACACAGCTTGCAAATGGCTTAACTGAACCATGAACACAGATCTGTCCAAAACCTGGTCTCTCAACCATATGACCCAGACTTTGATTAAAGCAAGGTTGAACTTGACACTGTTGACATTTTGAGCTGGATAGTTCTTTGTCGTGGTGTGGGGAGGCATCCCGTGCACTGAAGAATGTTTTACAGCCTCCCTGGTCTCCATTAAGTGCCAGGAGTACACACTCCCCCACTGAGATGACCAAAAGTGTCTCCAAACATCATCAGATGTCCCTCTGGAGGCAAATCACCCCCAGTTAGATCCTCTGGTTTAACCGGGGGCCTCCTGGTAACGCAGAGGATATCAGGTAGTTGCTGTCAGACCCACCAAGGTGGATTCACCAGCCTGCAAATAGCAGATCTTCATGCTGTTGCTGCTTGTAAGCTTGTGAGTGCTCATATCTTAAAGCCACATTAATCCATGGAAATCAGCTTGTGCACGAAAGATCGTTTGAGGGAAGTATGGGACACAAATACTTTCTTTGCCTGTTGAAAGGATTTTTCCACAGGAGTGCCGCACCCCTCACACCATCTCACCCTTGAAATGTCCGGACGGGTTGAACAGCCAGTTTGAACATCCACTTTGGCATAAGGCTGGGCACACCCTTAATTGGTAGCTTGAATAATGTTCATTTATAAGATGGTTCACATTAGCAAAAAATGTCCTTGCAGGTTTAGGCAAATACACGGTCCATACACATGGTAGAATTGTACCTTTCAGTTTAAAGTGTCCAGGACACTTTGTTGGGTGAATAAAGCAAGTAGTAGAATGGGATCCCACTTTTGAGAAAAATTCTACCTATGAATGTACATGTTAGTTGACATGTAGAGAAAAACCCAGAGGAGTAGACCCCACGGTTTTCCAATGGTTTTGTTTACAGCTGTAGCACCAGTGCCCCAGCACACAGTAGGTGCTTAATTATTATTCGTTTGATAGCTGAATACAAAGTGGAAAGACAGGGCTGTCAAACGTTTTTCTTTGTATGCTTCTCTGTCATTTGAATTTCTTATGATGAGCATAAATCAACTCTGTGGTTAAAGAAAAAAAAAAAACTCTTCCCCAAAGAAAAGAAATTTTAAAAAGAAGAAGAAGAGTCATGCCTTGAATTGCCCAGCTCTTCCTTCTGATGAGCTCAAAACCCATGTGCTCATCTTGCCAGAGCAATGCAAAGAAACAAGGCTGGTGTTTTATGGTCCTTGTTCAACCATGCATTGATAACACTGGCTTCCTGAAGAAAGCTGCTTCTTTATTTATTTCTCTCGCTTTGGTTTTTCCCTTGGGCTTTTGGAGGAGGGGAAAAAACCCAACAGACGGTGAGCATGAACAGGAAGGCAGTTTCGGGAAGGGAGTAGGGGCCTAGAAGATTCAGTCTTTCTGCTGCCCCAGGTGGGAGGCAGAGGGCTGGCCCAAATGCCCTCTTGATGGGGAGGGAGCTCCCACTCCTGTGAATTCCTCCTGCTGTGGCTTCGAGATCCTTCCAGAGCTACCCAAGTGCTAGGAAGAGCCTGGGGGTATGTGCAGGTCAGAGTGGAAAAATAGGGACTAGATTATTTGGGGGAGCAAGTTTCAGAACCACAAGGAAGAGGGGCCATGTCATCTTTCTTGGCAGTGAGGGAGGAGGGAGAAAAATGCCCCCACCCCCGACCAGCCTTCTGATTTCTGAATACCCCAAAGGCCTTTGAGTTTGTACAATTACATCTCAGATGTTTTTTAAAGTTTACAACTCACCCGATTCATAGAAAAAGATAAACACCCTTCCTATGTTTGGAGTCATATGTAATTTTTATCTCTTGACCTTTAAATGTAAGCAGCAGTAAAATGAAGAACTATTGCAGTCATTTAACACTCTGGCTGTACTAACTGGTTCCTGCCTGAGAACCGTGGTTTTAAATTGGCTAATGCAGAATACTTGCAGAACTAATAATAATTCAGATTACTCCTGTCAGCTATTCCGGATTCATGGGTAATTTAGTAGTTGAATAAATTTTTAAAAAAATTCATTCGTTACCATGCACTGTTATGAATCAGTAGATGGTTTACCATTGGCAGCAGTAACTGTAAGAAGATTTAAATTGCTACTGAAAAGGATTTGAGTGAAGGTAATGTTTTATAATGTTCTAAGCCATATGCACTACTTTCAGGCCTCATCAGTTTTACATTGATTCCTAGTGAAGTGTTTAATTGCATCATGAATGCAATATAATTCAGTTCTTTCTGCTAATATGGTATATATCTCAAAGTGATATACAGCACTGACAGGGTGAATTCGCAGTTCCGTCTGGATTTGGGAGGGCAATGAGAATTGGGCACCTACTGGATGCACGGAGGGCGGGTGACAGGGGTGGGGGCAGAAGGCTGTAGCTTGGTGCTATCTTGCTGAGACTGGGCGGGGTGTCTTGAGCATGTGTGGGGAGTGGTGGACTGTATCTGTCACCAGCTCTCAGTGCTGCCATTCAGCTAGAGAGGGGTCTGGTGCTGTTGGCCTCCCCAAGGAGGGTGGGAGATCTCTTGGCTGGCTGAGAAGTTGCAGAAGGCTGGCCAGGCCCACTCCCACCATCAAATGCTAACAGGTTGGGTCTGGCCATCTCACTGGATGTTTCTGAGTGGTTATCAAGAATTGGGCTTTCTGTTGCCATTTGTTTGTCAGTCAGTGGATATTTATTGAGCACTTAAAAATTGGTGGTGGAGGGAACTGGGGCAAAGGTTCCTTTTTTTCTTTTTCTTTTTTGCATCTCATGAAGCAACCCAAGGTGCAGGGATATTCTTGCTGGGGTAAGCCACTGTATTCTATTTTAAGAGGCATCTCTGGCTACCATCCTTCAAAATGGTGGCATGTGAAGCAAAATTCATCCTTTCTGGCATTCATTCATTTATTCACTTATTCCTTCAACAAATATATTATGAGTCAGGCACTGTTCTAACTTCTGGGGGATAAAGTCGTGGACAGATATGGTGCCCTCGTGGAGCTTCTATTTTAGTGGTGGCAAATAGACCATAAGCAGGTTATATAATTAAGAACACAAATTAGCCTCAGGTACTACTGATGGCTTCATTCCAGTAGGATCCATCTGATACCTTGGTTCCAGATTTTTTCAGAGTCTTATCTCAATGCATTCTTTTGCTGAGGCTGCCATGACAAAGTATCACAGACCGGGCAGGTTAAACAACAGAAATTTACTTTCCTCACAGTTCTTGAGGCTACAAGTTCAAGATAAGGTATTGGCAGGGTTGGTTTCTTCTGAGGCCTCTCTCTTTGCCTAAGAGAAGGCCATCTTCATGTTCACAAAGCATTCTCCTTCTCTGCATGTCTGTGTCCAGATTTCCCCTATTTATAAAGACACCAGTCATATTGGATTAGGGCCCACCCTAATGACCTCATTTTAGATCCTGTCTCCAAATGAGGTTACATTCTGAGGTTCAGGGGATTAGGACTCCAACGTAAGAATTCGGGGAACACAGTTCAGCCTCTAACACCTGCTGTCGGGAGAGAGTGTGTGTCTGTGTTTGTGTGTGCTCACGTGTACGTATGTGATCGTGGCTGGGTACGTGGGGCCTCTCAGTGAAGGGAACAAGAGAACAGTGCTAAATGCGCTGTCATCAGAAGGCTCCTTCTGTCAACCCCCATGAACGATGTGAAAGTCACATCTGCTTGTCACGTCAGTCCCTTCTCCAGCAGGACCTTAAAATCAGAGTTCATGCATTTTCAGATATCTGATTGCTGTGCAGCCACAAAACAGAAGCCCAGGACTTGGGGCTCGCGCCTCAGCCTGGCGCCTCGATGTAATCAGAGCCTCCTTTTTATCCCCACTCTCGAGGAAGGCCAGCCAGGCCACCTTTTTGATCATCGTAACCTTGATGCAGAGAATAATTTATCCATGCCCCTGGACGAGGAAATTGCAAAATATTATTTATGAAGACAAGCGGATGCGTCATAATTCTGGCCCTGCATTTCTGGATGCGGCTGGCCAGGATGGGGAGATGCGGTGGTGTGTGATAATAAAACAGGACAGCGTCCCTGTGAGATAGAGGTGTTGGGGAAACAGGGAGTCAGGGATCCTGGAAGAGAGATTCCAGGAAATGAGAATTGTTTTGGCAGCTGATCCAAATGGCCCTTCCGTGGACTCCCCCAGGCCATAAGTGGGAGGAGAAGAGTCTCCAGGAAAATGCAGAGGAGGCTCGTGTGAGAGGGGCTGTTGAACAGAGGTTTGGGCAAGGGACGAGACCTCCCTTTGAGGATTGTGGCTTTAGTTTTGGGGACTTGGGAAGTTGTATAGTACAGTGTTTATGAGTCCTGGCTCTGTCACTTTGCATGTAGTATGTGACATTAAGCAAGTTAGGTCACTTTTCTGAACCTCAGTTTGTTTAGCTGTACAATAGGAATAATAACAAATCTACCCAAGAGTTGCCTCAAGATTAACATGAGATAATGCACGTAACTGTCTGGTCAATTGGCCAGACTTTCTTACCTAGTAGCAATTAAGTTGAATGATTAAGAATGCAGGTCTGATATACACACTAACAAACGTAGTAAGGTAGATAGCTAGCGGGAAGCAGCCGCAAGGCACAGGGATATTAGCTCGGTGCTTTGTGACAGCCTGGAGGGGTGGGATAGGGAGAGTGGGAGGGAGGGAGACGCAAGAGGGAAGACATATGGGAACATATGTATATGTATAACTGATTCACTTTGTTATAAAGCAGAAACTAACACACCATTGTAAAGCAATTATACCCCAATAAAGATGTTTAAAAAAAAAAAAAAAAGAATGCAGGTCTGGAATCAGCCTGGCCTGGCATGCCAGCTCTGTTCCTCACTGGCTGTGTAGCCTTGAATGAGTCACTTCACCTCTCTGAGGCTCCATTTTCCTCACCTGTCAAATGGGTATAAAAAAGTTCCTCCCTCAGAAGATCATCTTAAGGATTAAAAGAATGAATGGGAGGAAAGTTTAACAGTGCTTATCTTACAGTAAATACTCAGTTAAACGTTGGCCATTAATATAACTTCCTAGGCCATAGTTCCTTAGCAGTCTTACTTCCGAGAAACCATTCTCAACCTTAACTCGGATTTAGAGGCTCCCTGTCTCCCATCTTCCAGTACTGTTGAACAACACGCTTAATTTAGAAATCCAAACGGATTTGCGTTGCTTATGATTTGAAAAACTCTTCTGAGCATTGAGAAGTCCCTCCTGAGGTGACAGAATGTGTGTTCCCGGCAAACCACCCTAGCATCTGTACAGCACAGGGAAGACAGACCCCAGCAGACCCCAACCTGTATGACCACCCAGTTTGCCTAACTCCTGGAAACACCACTGCATTCTCTCAGGCACCGCCAGAAAATTCAGCACAGTAAATGTTTTGCAGCCTCTTCAGCAATTTGGGGTTCTACCGAATTAGTGTTTGGTATTGAATTAGTATTCATTTTCTCTAATATGATATAAAAGTATAATCACATTAGTGACTTTTATAGCACATTAGATTATACATTTGGAACACGTCCTTGCCTGAAGAGCTTAAAAAAAAAAACAACTCGCCAACAACAATAACAAGTGAATGGTCTTCCTCCCAGGCTCACAAGCACTGGCTTTTCCAGCTGGGCTGCAGCAACCTGGATAGAAAATTCTCTGCTCTCTGCCTCCTGGTCCCTACAGAGAAAGAATTTTCATTCCACTGCCCTGATTTGTGAAGCATTGAATTTAAGACCTTAATAGTTGTTCCAAATGAATGTTTCTTTAATCCTGGGGCAGAAACGTAGGCTGTGGTTGAGATGTAATTAATAGCACTAATTACTCTTCTCTGCTTTCATCTTCTTTTCTTCCTGCCGTCATCCCCGTTCCCCGAGAAACCTGACGGGAGCATGAGAATGTTCACCTTTTGCTCCAAGATGTCCCTGGACAGGGAAATGAGTCAGGGAGCCCAGAACTCACCCCCGTCTGGGCTCCCAGTTTCCAAATATCTTCTCTCTTCTTCCCAGTGGTTCCTCCAGTTCTGGGACTCCTGGGCTTTCTAGAAGTTTAGTTTTTCTAGAACCTGTTTCCAGCCATTGTGGTGACTCAGCCAGTTGTGAAAAGTAATGTACCAAGGAAGCAGTAACGCACGGCCTGACTCTCCTAAGCATCTTTCTCTGCAGTGACAGCCTCATTGATGCATCGGTTAAAACATGAATGAAGTTCTTCACAGACTCCCCGAGGTCCCTGCCACTGGATGCCCAATGCTGAGGGACCCTGTCAGCAGCCCTGTTGGGCCCAAAGCTCTGCCCCACCAAAACATTTTCTACTGCAAAGAGTAAGGACTAAAAAGTTTACTACATGTAATGAAAGGAAGTCAGCTGGTCTGGAGGGCTAAAATGATTTATTTTTACAGTGTCTCATTCCCAGATAATCGGAGGTGGGTAGACCCACCAAGACAGGCTTTGAAAGCAGGCTGCGTCTTGCATGCCAACTCTGAGAATTCAGTGGTGGCTTCTTGAAGTGCCACATTGAGAAGGAGTCTTAGACCACATTCTGGATCAGCAAAAGACAGTTTAATTCAGTATACAGACATTTGATGCGTCAGGCACTGCTCTGGGCACTGGAGCCACTACCTTGAAGTAGGCAGCCAAACTCCCTCCCTTAAAGGAATTCACATTCTAGTTGGGAGAGGCTGAAAGTAGATACCAACAAAGTCAGCTTATGCAGGGCTTGAGCACAGGATAGAGTTAGCATCCTATTCTAATTGCAGTGGAAGGCATTAGAGGATTTTCAGTAGAGAAATGCTAGAATCTGGTTTATGTTTGAAAGATTGAAGCCTTAAAAAAAATCACTCTGGGTAAAGAGACTTGAGAAACTAGAAGATAAAGTTCACAGGATATTGCAGACGTCTGAGCAAGGATGGTGGAGGATGAAGGAAGGGTAAGAATTTTTTTTTTTTTCTTCAACACAGAGATGCACCGTAAGTACCTCTATTATTATCACCATCTGAGGGGGTCTTGGGACTGTACTGTAACCACAGGATCCCAGGGCTTTTCTGCAGCAGGGCAAGTTTTGATGGGAAAAAGCCTGAGGTCACTGGGCCTGTAAGTGAGGTGGGACCGACCTGAGTGAGGCAAATAGTCCCAGGCAAATGGGGGGAGGGTCCAGGCACCTAGAAAGTCACGGGAGTCAAGGTCCCAGGAGATGCCTCTCGAGGCCTGGGGTGGGTTTCCAGACTCCCCCCCTACCCCCGAGGGGAGGGAGGGTGCTTCCTGAGTCCTGCGGTTTCCAGGCCCCCAGAGGGCGCGGTCAGTGTTGACGCATGCCCCCTGCCTCCCGCCCGCCCGCAGGTGCACCGGTGCAGCGCTGGTCCATGCAGGTGCCGGCCTAGTTGAGCACAGCGGCCGGCGAGGCAGCAGCGCTGCCCTGTACCTTCACGCACCCGCACGGCCATCTGGCGCGAGGGCGAGCGGTACCTGGGCCAGCAGGTGTTCCTATGCGCTGCGGCGCGGGGGCAGCGAGCTCTGCCAGACTGCGCTCAGGCTGCATGGCCGCTTCCGGCTCAAGAATTGATTTGATTTGAGCTCAACTGTAGAAGTGTAACTGACTAGATTCATTGGTGGGTTAGATTGCAGAGTGGGCGTGGCCAATCCATTAGTAATGTCTGCCACAGGCAAGGGAAGTGGCAGTTGCCACACACATGCTCTATATTTGCCCTCTCTGCCTTGTAAGTCATTTTTAGGCTGATAGGAGGGAGTTGGGAGGATGAAGGTTCACTCAGGGATAGTAATCTGTGGCTTCAACAACAGCTACATATATTCCAGGAGGTGCATTTTGAAGAGACTATTCAAGGACTGTTCTTGGAACCGTAGTGGGGGAGGGGTGTGTGAGATGCCACATTATCTCAACCTGAGATTGTCCAGGGATCGGTAAGGCAAATGGGACTTTCAGAAGACCAAATTAGACCAAATCCCTATAGATATGTGCAAAGGACCAACATGACTCCATGGAGATGCAATCAGGGAGGTTCAAAGAGAAGAGGCAAGGCAGACAGCCATCCATGGAACAGGTTAATAGAAAAAGTTTTCATTTATGTCAGGTGAAAACAGAGGATCAGAGACAATCCCCTCTTCTTCCCATCCTACAAATAGGAAGGACCTGGCAGAGTTGGGGGCGAGCAGAGGACAAACTGGAAGCCCCTTTGGGTTTTTTTGTTATGGTTTGTTTTTCTTTTATAAATCTCTGTCTTCTCTAAGAAGATGAGACACTTGGAGAAAGGACATCATTGTGTGACTGGGTAGGGTGGAAAAGACAGCCTGGAGTTGGGAAGGGAACGAGACTTGAGGAGGGAAGGGCTGTTTTGAAAGCCTGAAGTACCCTCGTAAGGAAGTGGCAAGGCTGCGGTGGAGGCCCTGTGAATCGTACTACAAAATTTTAAAAATCCTTCAGGTTAAGGGAAGTTTTGTGAGATTATAATATGAACAGGGCTGTATGTGTAATATGCAAATTTCTATTAAATAAAAACCAGTGTGAGGGCATACTTCAGGATTATAGGCCAGTTTGCTCAGCTTCCATTCCTGCAAAGAGTCTAGAAAAAACTGTCAAACTATGAGCTGAAATCTCTGCCCTTGTTCTCTCGGTTCTCACAGCCAGCCGTGTGGCTCTAGGAACATCCAGCCCTGGACAAACTTAATTTCCTTCATTGACAGATGGGCTGGCCATGAAGATAGAGGACTCGGGAAATGAGGCCCACGTGAGGCTTCCACCCAGGCCCCTTCCCCTTAGGCCTGTGTGGACCCCTGGATCTCAAGCACAGTTCGTGTTCAGACCCATCACCCCAACCCAGGAGGGTGTTGACAACACCCACCTGGGAGCCCAGCCTGACATCTCTTGCCAGGATGCTGGGCTGACTTGGAGAACCACTGGGGTAACCCACTTTAAAATAATAATTTTCCAAGATGCATTATTCTATAAGCAATATACATGTAATATTTTTAAGGGAGGCATTAAAGATGACAATAGAATGAACAGAAAGTCTCCTGAACTTTCAGCTCTCTCCTGGCTGTTCCACATTTATTTGTTTTTCCAGGACATTTTAACCCATAGACAAACGTGTAAGTGCAGCCCCCTTTTTAAAATAGGAAAAGGATTATGGGAATATTTCTTATTCTTTTCAATACTTATTGAGTGCCTACTGTATGCTGGGAGCTGAGACTACAGCAATGCAGAAAAGAAAAATGTCCAAGACTTCCTGGCATGGGCTGTCTGGGAGAGGCCAGGGAGACAGCCAAAAAGCATGGAAACCAATAAGATAAAAGAATCACAAATTGTGATCCTGCAAAGAAAATCAATAGTGTGCTGTGGTAGGGGAGCAGGGGGAGGGGGTTATTAAGTGACCTCGAAGGGCGAGGAGTCAGCCATAGAAAGTGGGGTGTATGGGTGTGAGGTGTGTGTCGAAGTCGGCTTGTGTATGAGTGTGTGGGCATCTAGGTGTGTCTGGAGTGTGGAGTATATCTGTGTTTCGAGATGTGTGCTTCTTTATCTCTGTGGGTGTCTGGGCGTGTATGTATCTGTATGTGCACACACGTGTGACGTGTGGCGGAAAGGCTTGCGCTGGGGTCTGAGAGCTCCTGTGACCAGAGTGTGGAGGCGTTGTGAGATATGGATGGAGAGCAGGGCTGCACCCAGGTTTGCAGGCCTCCTTTCCCAGATGAAGGGGCCTGAGGTTTTGACCCAAGGAGTTGATGGAGAGGGACACGGGAGCAACGCAATCCCGGGGCATTGTCAGGTCTCCCTGTGAAAGCGTTATGGGGGCAAGTGGGTGGCCAAGAGGAGGCTGGGTGACAGCAGAGGACGGCTTCGGCTTCCCTAGAAGTGAAGCTGGTGGATTATTTAATGTGGCAGAATGGAATGAAAGAATCTGGGTGGATTCGATGCCGTTTCCTGAGATGTTACGACACTGGGGGAAAGAGTGGGGAGCAGGCAGGAGCCCAGGATTTTCTCTTGGTCATAGGAAATCTGAGATGCCCGTGGCCTCCCAGAGGGGACATCAGGTCTGCAGTGGGTGTGCGAGTAGAGCCCAGAGTCCTGTGGGCTGAAGGTGAGACCCTCGGAGGCCTGGCCATGTCCACGGACTGGGCAAACAAACTTTCCCTGGCTCTGAGGCCCTGAGCCAGAGCACTGAAGGCACCCCATCAGTTAATGCCAGCACAGCCCCGTGGGCATGGCTGCAGGAAACCCAGCAGAAGGATGTAGTAGGCACTTTCCTGCCAAATGAAGGAGTCCATCAGCTCCCTGAGGCAGAGACTGGGTCTTTTCATATTCCCAACACCATCCCAGGCCTGGTGTAGAGTGAGTACTTGTGTTTGTTGAATAAGAGTTAGAATAAGCTAATCACAGAAAGTGACCGTGCAGGAGCCACGTGAATTGGGCAAACTCCAAGGTGTTTGTGGTTAGGCTATAATTGCTTCAAAGATTTATAAAACCTTGAGACGCAGAGGAGTATCGGGGGTCCCACAAGCAGCCTGGGGATTTGAACATTTGGAATTCAGACCTTCACTACTTACAGTGTGGTTGGCCGTGGAGTGATAGCATCGGTGTCGCCTGAATCCTGTTAGTGATGCAGGGACATGGCCCAATGCTGGACCTGGAATCAGAATCTGACCTTTGACAAGTCCCCACATGATTCTTGTGCACATTCAAGTTTGAGAAGCAGAGGGAATGCACAGGCGCTGCCAACAGGGCCCCTATGTCCTAAGGGGCTATTTAGGGAGGTGAGGACATGGGGGATATGGGCCTATTGGCTATTTATTAAAAAAGCATGTGGGGCTTCCCTGGTGGCGCAGTGATTGAGAGTCCGCCTGCCGATGCAGGGGACACGGGTTCGTGCCCCGGTCTGGGAAGATCCCACATGCCGCGGAGCGGCTGGGCCCGTGAGCCATGGCCGCTGAGCCTGCGCGTCCGGAGCCTGTGCTCCGCAACGGGAGAGCCCACAACAGTGAGAGGCCCGCGTACCGCAAAAAAAAAAAAAAAAAAAGCATGTGGTTCAAGCTGTCTGGAGTGGGGAGAAGGTGCATCCTTCCACTGCCTGGGAAGAGAGAAGTGGGAAGTTCACAGAGGGTCACAGCTGGTAAGACAGCAGGAGGTTCTCCAGAGCCAAACCAGAGTCACCTCCCCTGAAAAGTGACCTCTGAACAGTGGTTGAACAGAGGTGGGCACAGAAAACACAAGGGTTTGGGGAGAGGGACACACTCTCGCTGTCACCTCTCTACGAGAATGTCAGTATTATTATGCTGAGGTGGGGACGGGGTAGGAGGGAAGGGGGGGTTTGGGCCAGAGAGCATGAGCTTTGAAATCTACACAGACCTGCATGTGATCCTTGTGCTGCTTCTCACCATATAACCTTGGGCAAGGAAATAAGTGTCTCTGAGCCTTGTTATTCTTGTCTAGAGAATGGGGCTAAAATAGAACTTACCTAATAGGGACATAGGGATGGTAAATGCAGTGGTGACTGGAGCTGGCTGGTGAGGACCGTTAGCCTCCCTCTAGCTCCAGGGGTGGTGACATCACAGTGGGAGCTTGAAACTGAACATGCTGGGAGAATTTACACCATGGAACACATCTGGACTTTGCCTTTTTTCCTAGAAAGCTGGTTTTTAAGCACACCACTGTTTACTAGCACATCACTGGTTAAATGACAAGATGTATTTAATTTGCTAGGCCCAATGCTTGGTAGTGGTGGTTACTAATTACTGTATTACTATATATTAATTACAGGACTATAGTATTACTAATATTATATAAAATGGTTTTCATGATTGGACTTTCCATGTGTTGACTCTTACATTTACTTTAACTGCTTGGGGGACTTTTCTGCTACTTCTCTGGTCCCCAGCCTCATTCTGGATAGCTGATATTGTCAGTTAGCCGAGATATCTTTGGGTATCTTATAGAATTTGAGCATTTACTGAACACTGACTGAACACTAGGTACTGGGCAATCACTTCTAGTATATGATCTCATTTAATTCCCCTAACAACTCTATGAGGTAGAAACTGTTATGAACCCTATTGTGTGGTTGCAGATGGGGCTCAGAGAGGTTGTGACTTGCCCTGTGTCGCACAGCTGCTCATTCGAGAGGCTGGGCTTTGAACCTATTCGTTTTGACTCCAGAGGCTGAGCTCTCATCAGGTGGATCCGTGGAGGAGGCAGGTGTTTGCTCCTTGTGGTGTGGACCTTATGCCTTGCTGGGAGGCTTTGGGGACAAGGGTTAGACAGTGGTCAGGGTCAGGAAGTCCTGACGGTGTCATCTGGCTTGATGGGACAGCAACAGTCCGATTTTCTGGGACATGTGCCGGCCTCATTCTGATTGGCAAGGGGATGTCTCTGTTGGAAAGGAATCTTGGCCACTTGCCTCTTGGCAGCAGGCTTTGGCTGCCACGTGGAGTGCCGTTTGGAGGTGGTGGGAATTATTCAGCAACCTTGCTTGGGATAGTTTAGAATGGGCTGGGGGCTCTGCCAGTCTCTCAGACAGGCAGGCAGAGAGAGCAGGAAAAGGAGCGCTGTCACTGGAAGCCCAAACTCAGCTTCCTCCCTTCTCAGTTCTCCCTGCCTCTATCTCCGTCTCTTGTGGTCCCTTAGTCTCTCTTTCTGCCAGGACGTAAGGAGCCAGTAAGATGACAGGTGGTTTGGCATCAAGGAAGTAATGTCTCCTGTCCCAACAGGCTTCCATTCCCTCAGCTCTACTAAAACTTTTACCTTTACTTCCACAGCTCCCAGTTTCCATCAAGATAAAGTTCAGACTCCTTGGTTTGACTTGAAGATCTCTTGTGATATGACCCCTGACCCCTGGCTCTGCATCTTGTCTCCCAGGGAGATGATACAGGAGAGATTGTATCATATTCAACTTTTAACTTTTCCATAGCATTATTAGCCCAGAGCTCACTCAGATGTGTGGATGAACTTGACACACTGGGCTTGCAGTCATCGCCATTACTGTGTTTTAAGGCAGATTTATCATGTGCCAAGTACTATGAAAGCATCTAGGTTTTTTCTCTTCCTGTCTCATTACTCCTTACAACAACCCCATAGATAGGCCCTGTGTTTTCCCCATTTTACAGAGGAGGAAACTGAGGCACAGAGAAATTAAATTACATGCCCAAGATCACCCAGCTAGGACACGGCGCTGACTGATTTGAATCCAAGCCAGTCTAGAGCCCGGGCTGATTTGAGTGAGGTTTTCCTTAAACCACTTCCTGAGAGCCTGTCACCAGCTCAGTGTCACCCTCACCCCCCACCCTCCCTGTGACTTTGTCAGCACAATAGCCTGGTTTGCTAGCTCCTCACATTGCTGTAGCTCTGCTGTGTCCACACATCCTTGATGAATTAACCTTGGCAACGCAGACCTTGTCACACCAGTACGGTTAGAGCTGCGGAGAACTGGGTTGTAGAAGGTATAATGGACCCCTCTCTCCTCTTTGTCCGCCTTTCCCTGCAGATCCCAGGGTTGTTTGGATGTTTAGGAGAAAAGCTGGAATGTTTCTTATGAGAGCAGAGAGTGTTTAGAAACAGGATAGACCCTCTAAGTTGGTTCCTGCCAAAGCGGACCCCCTCCACACCCAGACCTCATGCAGTCTGTGGAGGGTGGTAGCCCTCATGGCTCTGCTCACCAGGGCCTCACTGTCTCAGCATGTCCCTGAGTTGCTCAACAACAGACCAACATTCCTGCGCCGAGGTAGAGGAGAGTCGGATTGTGTTAGCAATTCTCCATCAGACTGTGTCATATTCGGATTGTATTGTATTAGTAGTTGTTTCCACTAATGTGATGAGAAAGTTGCTAATCTGAGAAGACTCTTGCATTGTATTAGGGAAAACAAATATTAATGTGATTCGATGGCAAGTGGCTAATAAGAAACTAAGTTGCTAATATGACATGATGGATCAGTGGGAGGAATTTGTGTTGGGTGCTTGAACTTTTCTGGAATGTTCAGTGAGGGGGAGACGGCACAAAATGGCAAGAGCTCCATATTATGCTGTCTCAGAGTTAAGGCTCCTTATCTGAGCCTCTTTCCTCTATCACCACACCACACTCCAAAAGTTTACATTCACCCAAAACCTCAGAATATCACCTTATTTGAAAATAGGGTCTTTGCAGGTATAATTAGTTAAGATGAAATCAGATTGGATTAGAGTGGGCCCATTCAGTCTAATGACAGGTGTCCTCACTGGCCATGTGAAGAGCCAGACGCACAGGGAGAATATGCCCTGCGGTGACGGAGGCAGAGATGGAGTGATGCAGCTACAAGCCAGGCAACACCAAGGACTGCCAACAACCAGAAACTGGGAGAGGCAAGGAAGGAGCCTCCCCTGGGGACTTCAGAAGGGAGCCTGGCCCTGTCGACACATTGATTGGGACTTCTGGCCTCCAGAGCTGTGAGAGAACATGTTTCTGTTGTTTGAAGCCCCCAGGCTGGTGGTACTTTGTGACTGCAGCCCCAGGATGCTAATCCACCCCCACTCCCTACCACATCCCAGAAAAGGAGGAGCAGGTTCGACAATATCCATCTAACTCAAAGACAGCAGATCAGCTCTGGGGTAGTTCTCCAGCCCCAGCTGTTGGCCTGGCTTGACCAGACCTGAGGATGAGGGTTCACTCTCTCCTGCGCTTTGTTCTTTGTTTAAAAGGAGGAAGCCTCCTCAGTCGCAGGGTGGTTGGCATATGGGCTCTGCAGCCTGCTTCGCGGCACGTTAATATGTGATTAAAGGGGTCTTAAAATGCCCATTAGTTCCCCTCAGGTATCTAGTAGTGCTTTTGGATTTAGAACAGAACATTATTTACTCATTAGCTGATAATAGACCCGAGTGCACACCGTATGTACTGGGACAGTTATTGGAATATGGGTTCCACAGAGAAATGCAGTTCTGCAGGTGTGGACGGTGGCAGGACAGCATGGTCTGGAGGACACAAGTTGGCCCCTGGGCCCTGCTAGCGACTGTCTGTGGCAGCTTGCTGCAGACAGAGTCGAATTCCAGGTACAGACCTGGGCAGATGAATGTCCCAATGGAAGGGGTTTTGAGGGTGTAGAATTTGAGGTAACCACCTCCAAGAATGGAGATGCCAACAACAGCCCCCCACAGTGGTGAGAGATGGCACCAAGCATCCCACCCGAGTCTCCCAGGGTAAGATTATTAATAACATGACAGCCACTGCCAGGATCACAGGGATAGGATGACTCACCCAGGACACACAGCTGGTAAGACACCTGATGACAAGACATGGCCCTTTTCAGCATTCCTCTGTACCCATTGCAGAAACTTCTCACTGATTCCAATCTTCCCTTTCTGTGATGAAAAGAGGAACTTTGACATCATTTTCTCTTCTGCCTAGTTGGTTGGAAAGATGAAAATAGCAGATTTTCCATCTTCAGTGTGTGGGTCCTTGACCTTAGGCCCAGTGTGCTGTGAAGGCCTGGGGAGAGGGAACAGGAAAGGACAGGAGCATAAATGCCATGGGAATTATTTGGGCATCTCCCAGGAAGTAGGAGGAGGCCCTGGAAGGGACCAAGGAGTGACAAGATCAGGCCTGTGTCTGGGATCAGTGACTCCAGTGGAGGTCTGGGAATCAGTGGAGAAGAGGAAGAGGCAGGGAAGAGGCCAGTGAGAGGTTCCATGGTTGCCCAGTGAAGCCTCATGCCTCTGAACCAGCGGATGGCATTGGTATCAGGAGGAGGGAATGGATGCTGCCAATAGCCCCAGAGTCGACCTCACAGGCATCAGTGGTTGATTCGACTTGTGGGGGGGAAGAAGATAGCGAAGTTGGGGCAGCTTCCAGTTTGATAGACAGTTTGTCTGAGTGTGGCAGCGGGTGGGCATAAAAGTCTCCAGTTTGACCTTTCACATCCCTTGACCTTGGCAAGCCCGATTTTCAGGTCATGAGTTTGCAGTGATTTTGCAAGCGAATGCATGAGCCTTTTACAGTGAGGTCACCGTGAGCGGCATGGCATAAGCTTACAAGCCCCCCAAAAAGGACAAGCACCAAAAAACCCTAGCCTTTAAACTCAGAATCACCTAGAATATTCTGAGATGTACCAGAAGGAAAGAGGGGCTTCTTGTGTGAGGGTGGAGTAGTCTCCTTCTGGCCCAGTTGCAAACAGTAGGAAACATCTTGCCTCTGGGTTTCCAGGGTGTGCAGGGAAACCTCAGCCCATGTCCCCGCTGTACAAAGGCAACCAGGCGTTTTGTGGGTCCTGTTTATTATGAAAACATACAAGAAAGGCGCGAGGTGCCCTCTCTGGTGAATTGTTTCAGCATGTGGACACAGTGACACCAAAGAAGTCAGAGGTGTTCCCAGCGACGCAGCCGCATTTAGAGGCCTAGCGTCACCTTTATCTATTGCCCGAGTGAGGAGCAGGGCTCCCTTGTGAAAGATTAGCAGAGGGTCTGTCTCCACTTCCCTGGGAAGAAGCCGGGGAGAAAGCAGAGCTAGGCAGATTGTCCTTCTGTGCATCTCCCACTCTGGATATGTGGGTCTACACCTCCACCAGATAAATAACCAAGTAAATAAATGGCTTCCCAACAGGCGTGCGGCAAATGCATGAGTGTATGTGTGTATGTGCCTCTGTGTGTCTGTGTGTGTGTGTGTGTGTGTTTTAATAAAACTCACCATGAGCCAGATATCAATTTCTGTCAGAGAGACACAGAGCATCTGAACCAGAACTAAATAAAAATAAACATTAAACAATTATTGGAATTTAGGTTTATTTAAAAAATCAGCAGGGTTGAGGGAACAAGGCACCCATTAGTGAGGCAGAACTATCGGGCCTTTTAACAACCTGCTGGTTCTTGGCTGCCAGGGAGATTTGGGCTGTACAAGCCATGGAAACTCCGGATCCTATTGATTAAAGATGATGCGGTAACAGGCCAATTATATCATCGTGGCTGCTTGCGGCACTGGCCAACGCCAGCTACCCGTTTGTCTTTATGGAAACAGCTTTGTCTGGGGGAGCTTTGGGAGGGTGGCTCAGTGTCCCCCATCCTGGGCAATGCGTCCAGGCTGCCTGAGGTCTCTGCAGTTGGAGGCTCCGAAGCCCAAGCTGTCTCAGAGTCTTGCATTTTTCTCCTCTCTGTCCCCTCCATGGACATTCGTAGTTCATAAGGAACCTGCATATTGTCAACCAAATCAGTGCAAATAACCAGTGAGCGTTTCTTGACTTTTCAGTAATAATTGATCTTCCCAGAACTGATATCATTTGGAAAACATAAGTAAGGAAAGCAGCAGTGAGCCAGATGTCTGCGTTAAGAGAATATAATTGTTCTGAGTTACAGGAAAGGAAGTGATTTCTCTTCCAGCTTTAGCTCCAGGAAGAGCAGAGCAAACTACCCTGGAGCACCAAGAAGCTTCCAGTGAACTCAGGGCTTAGTACGGACTCAGTGTCTCAACCCAAAGATTCGGATGACGGCAGGACTGGGATCTTCCAAGCTGTCGGGCAGATTTTCTGCTTGCAATTTTATCAGTCTCCAGGATCTTATTTGGAAGCTTTCTGCACAGCCGGTCGCTGTTGGGGAAGGAGAGAAAGAAGGTTTGCTCTTCTTCTTGGGGGGTGTTTGGATTTAGCCACTGAGCTGTTCATCCCCTGGATGGGAGTCTTCTATCTGCTGTTTTTGTTCATTCTTTCTTCCTCCCTTCTTCCCTTCCTCCCTTTTCATTTCCATGCCTCACTGTGCTTGGTTCCTGACTTGACCAGGGTGACACTTAGAAAATCAGATGGGGATGGGGATACTCTATGGATTGGTATATGGAGAATAGGATTCCTGGGGTTACTTTCTTTATGAACATCTGTCACTTTTCCAGGACTCATTCATTTGTTCCTTTGTGCATACATTCATCTGCTCAGCGAACACATAGTTACTGGGCACCTACTCTGTGCCAGGCACAATTAGGTGCTGAGAGCATATTGGTATCTTTCCCCATGGAACTTCCAGTCTAGCTATGAAGAGACACAGACATGAAACAATTGATTATTACATCATAGCTGCAGTAGTACTTCATAGAAATGAGGAGTGGGAAGTGGGGGCAAATGACTGTAAGAACTCGACCTTGTCTTGGGGTGCTGGTCTTGCAGTAGCATTGTCTAAGCTGAACCTTGGCATAGGGGTGGGACTGAGCTAAGCCAGTGGTTCTCAGACTTGAGTGTGCATTAGAATCACCTGGAGGGCTGGTTAAAAACATTGCTGGGTGCCCAAAACTCCCCCAGAGTTTCTGATTCACCAGATCTGGAGCTGGTCCAAGAATTACCATTTCTAATAAGTTCCCAGGCGACACTGCTGCTGCTGGTCCAAGGACCACACTTTGGGAACCACCAAACTGGGAAAAGGACCAAAAGGAGAGGGCATCCAGGTAGTGCGAATTGTAAATGCAAAGGCCCTGTGGCCAGTGTGTTTAGCAGTTTCCAGTCACAGAATAAAGGGGCAGAATGGCGGGAGCAAAGTAAGGGGACTATAGGGGAAAATGTACTGGAGGAGAGGGCAGAGTCCTGACCACATAGGTCTTGCAGGCTGAGCTGGAAAGTTTGGATTTTATCTGAAATTGGATGGGGAGCCTGGGGAGGTTTTAAGCAGCAAAGTGTCAGCATCCAGTTTGTATCTTGAAACACTCTCTCTGGCTGCTTGTGGGGAAATGAGATGGTGGGATGGTGGCAGGCGTGGAGCCCGGGAACTCTATGAGGAGGCTACTGCAGCCAACCGGGTGGGAGTCAGCAGTGGCTGGACCAGGCTGGTGGCAGTGGGCATGGAGGTGCATGGATATATGGACATGTTTGAGAGAGTGAGTCTAGGCTCTCACTTTCTGGAAAGCCTTACTGATCAGTTTGGATCCACGCATCAATCCCTGAAACCTGATTTCTTACCTGAAATGTTCTGTCTGCTTCATGTAGCCCATCTGCAGCCCCTGATTAGGTACACAACAAATATAATAATTAGCTGGTTGTGAACATTTGCCAGTTTACCCTCTGTTATCCCATTAGATTTTCCAAATACCCTGAGCAAAAGGTGGAGTTGTACCCATTTTGCAGATGAGGAGAACTGAGGTTCAGAAATGGCAGTAGATGCTCCCAAGCTCACCCAGCTGGGCTTAAGGAAAGGCAAGATTCTCACCCAGACCAAGAATATCCTCTGATGAGCAGACAAAAGGAGCTGTGATCCCTCCATCCCCAACCTTAGACAGCAACCAAATTTCCCTTTAAGTGGTGCCAATGGGCTTCCCCAAGATGATAGGGCCAGTCCATCAGAAATATTAAGTAAATATAGAGGGAATTGTCATTTTTTTTTTTTGGAAGTCAAAAATCTTCAAACATCAGCAGTTTCCTATGGTTCAATCTAAAACAAAGTATGAGGGGGAAATGTTGCATTTCTAGAAAATTCTGCAGCATGAGGACTAGGAGTTGTAACATAGTCTAAATTGTCTCTGAAAGCAGCTTCCCACACACACGGAAGCTGATGAGGGGGGCCGTACAGGGATGCAGCATCTTAGAATCAGTCTATAATGCAATCAATTTTGTATATCCCTGGTGAAACAGCAACATTTATTTAACGTCTTTTATAGAGCAGCTGAGTTTTATCACAAATCACATTCCATTTCTATTCAGCTGGGACTCCTTGAAGGCTAAAATGCACTTACTTTTCTCGGAGGAAATTTACCAATTCCTCAATAAAGACCCATTTGCCTCTGTATGTAAAATTGACACATTTATTGAATATTAAACATTTAATGTTTTTCCCCCCAGACCCCCCCACCCCTCACCCACACCTTTTTCCACTTTTCCACAAAGCTTTGCAGTCATTAGGGGGACTTCCTCAAAGTGGTGAGAAATGCGTTTTTATGTGCAGAAACAGCCCACATTTATATTCGGGTCTTTCTTATCCCTGGGAAATGGTCAAGTTACGTCATAAATTTGTAGAGTGAAATCCAATGCCTCCGAGTGGCCTATTTAAGCCACGTGCTTTCCCCTTCCCTTTGTGGTGGGCTTGGCAGTCTTGGTCACAAGGCAGTATGTGTTGGGTTTGTGACAAAAGTTTTTTGTCCACACTTGTAACATTTGTGGAAGGCAGGGGCAGCTTCCTGACAATAAATTGTGCTAATTAGCATGAGGGCCTATTAATAAAGCGCGTTTTCTTTCATCCTGTTCCTGAATGGTCGGGGACATCAGTTAAAGTGTGCACTTGGGACAATGTGTTTTCACTGCTGGTTGCCGTGTTTTTATGTAAAAAAAAAAAAAATGAACAGGGGGTTGGGCAACTTATGGAACATGTTTTTGTGTCGTTAACATGAGAGAGGGCTGAACTGTTGAACTTAGGTCTCCAGTGTTGGGTCCGGGTTTTCTAACCAATTCTAAATCAAAGTGGTGGGGGAAGGAGGGAGCTGTGCTTCACCTTAAGAGAACTGTTGAGTTTGAGGAGTAGCGTTCTCATGAGCTTTGCGATCAGACAGACTCAGGTTCAAATCCTGTCTTCCCTCCTTTACAGGCTTTGTGACCTCAGACAAGTGATTGATTTTACCTCTTTGAGCCTCAAGCAGGGTTAAATGAGATAATCCATGGAATGTTCCAGAAGGAACCTCAAACTTCATTGCTATTCTCCTGAGGACTTTATCCAGTGTCAGGTTTGGACAGGAAAAGAAAGGTCATTGTGCCTAGCCCCCCGTTCCAGGCTTTGTTGTCTTTCCACAAAGCCCACCAGTTGACCAGTTTACTCTTGGGCACATCTGGGGTCAAGGAGCTCACTTCTGACCATCAAGGCTGTCTGCCTTTTGTTAACCTGAAACCTGTTCACGTGTAACTTCCTTTGCCCACACAGACCTGAGCTCCTCTCCTGTTCAAATATGTGACAACTCCCCCGCTCCCTGAGTCTTCAGTACTCCAGGGTAAATGTCTCCAGCTCTTTGCAGATCTGGATTCCTCCAACCTCACACAATGTTGACATTTTGGACTGGATAATTCTGTTGGGGGGCTGTCCTGTACATCATATGATGTTTAGCCATATCACTTGCTTCTTTCCACTACATACCAGTGGCACCCCCCAGTTGTGACAATTCAGAAGTATCTCTCGACATTACCAAATGTTCCCCAGAGGGCAGAATCACCCCCAATTGAGAACGACTGTTCAAGAGTTTGGGTCCTCCCCATCCTGGCTCCTTCAGCCACACGTGACACCTCACCTGAGAAGCTTCCACATCCTTTCATTTCTGTCGCCTCTGGCATGCCAGCATCCCTGTGGCTTATGCCTCTGGAATGATTTGGACCCGTTGGGAGCAGGGCCCGCATTTACCTGGCATAAGCTGGACCTGCTGAGATCCTGAGAAACCAAAATAAAATTGCCCATTTTTCTTTCTGTAGCTTTCTCTGGAAAAGGCAGACACCACCAGGACTGGAAGGTGGCTGGGACTTCCTTGTTGGAATCTCTGTTTTAAGAACAGGAATGATGAGGTCTGAGTTTATCCTGTAGTTTTCATCTGAACAGGTAGAGCTAACTTTGCGGAGCGGGAGGCTTCTGACTGGGGCTGGATCCAGCTCTGGGTTAACACTCTGCCTTTGCCACTGACTGAGTGACTATACCTCTCTGAGCCTCAATTTTCTCATCTGTGTAATGGGGATAAAAATAGCAACTGCTCAAAGAGTTGTTGCCATGATTTCAAAGAATCAACCCATGCAAAGTGTCCGGCATATAGTAATCAACCAGTAAATTATAGCTACTATTTTGTGACACTGTTGTTGTTTGCAAATGAGAAACACACAACCAAAGTATGAGAGTAATTCACCCAAGGTCAACTAGCAGGTCAGTGTAAAAACATTGAGTCGAGCATCTTTTTTTATGGAAATCCCGGGGTTTTTGCAAAGGTCTGTTTGTGCATACAGAGGAAGAGATTCAGAGATGATCCATTTTATGTGATTCTCACCCCATTAACAGCCCGCAGTTTTGCCAGAATATCCTCTTTTCACTTTCATTTTAAAAACCAGCCAGTGTAATAAATCTTGTCCCGAAAAATCTCGGCAGCACATCTTGGCTGGAGTGTATGATAAATCTAATATACTGTGGCTTCTCTGTATGAGAGATCCCTGTGCAGATTTGTATTTTTGGCGGACAGCCCCATGGCCTGGCAGGATTATAGTTTGCTCTCGGTTTGACAAGTTCAGTCCTCTGACTGGGTCGTCTTTGTTCCACAGCTTCATTGGCTTAAGACATGACCCTGTCCCTTCTTAATCTTTCTTTACTTTTTCCTCCCCCACAAATCCATAGACTTAGCTACTTCCTCCCCACATTTAAAACAGGGAATGTGGCTGAGAACTAAGAGTGAATTTGAAGGAGACACGGTTGGAATGGGGGAGGGGAATGCCACTGGAAACTCAGCAGGTACCTGTGTTCTTTTTATGGGGTGTTGGGCGCCCTGTGGTTCTGCCGCATGTGGACTGTGTCACCTTGGGAGATCCTGGGAGGGCAAGAATCCCCATCTTGATCATTCAAAAAATATTTCTTAAGCACCTACTATGTGGCCAGGTATAAGGAAGTGAACAAAACAGAGTTGGGGTTCAATGGGAGAAGCAGACAATTTATAAGATGGTCACTTGAAATGAAGCTGAATCATTTATGCCTGTGCCGAGGGCTCTGATTGGGAAATGCAGGGGCTCTGGGAGCACCAAGGGATGGTCCTGAAGAAGGGACATCTTAGAGCTCAGTGGAGGCTCAGGGAAGGAGCCCAGACTCTGAGGCAGGGAAGTACAGCAAGGTTGTCACTGACCAGCACAGGGCCAGGGGAAGCTGGGAGGGAGGCTGGGCAAAGACTATGCAAGACCCTGTGGAGTCTTCCTGCTCAGAGCCGTGGGCAGCCAATCAGGGGAGTTTGGAAGGAACAGTTCATTTTAAAGGCTTCTCCAGCTACCGCACAGAGGATAGACTGGATGGGGCCATGGTGGAACCTGAGAGCCTCGTGAAGAGCCACAGACTCCCCTCCTCGTCTCAGAGCCCCAGAGGGAGCCCATTGAGGCCCCTGGGAGGCAAGAAAGAGCCCCCAAAGGCTTCAAGGACTTTGGAGGGGGTTTCAGTCCCAGCTCCACCCCTATCCATCAGCTTAAATCACTTCTCTCTGAGCCTCAGTTTCCTCACCAGTAAAATAGAAGTGATAACAATACCCACCTGGGTATTATAAAGCTAAATCAAGAGAATGCATATAAAGTGCACAGAGCAGGGAACGGTTTCTGGCACTCAGTAAGCACTCAAGAAATGTTGATTATTCATTCTGCGTACTAGCTGTATGACCCCAGGAAAACTAACTTTATTTCTTCGGGCCTCAGTTTCCTAATCAGCAAAATGGGGATAATAATTATACTATTGGATTAAACAAGTTAGAATAGTGTCTGGCACAGAGTTTGGGCTGATAGGTTAGTTGTTACTACTGTTAAAATCATCGTTGTTGTTTTTACTACTCTCTTTCCTGTGGTTCTGTATATTACGTGGTTGATCGTCAGGTGCCCAGGGGTGGTTTTTATCCTGGTTCTGAATCCCACCACGTTAGCTGTGCCTCACCCAACCGTTCCCCTCCACCTTGTGTGTTCACCTTCCAGACCCTCTCTTGGACCCCACTTTGCCTCAGACAGAATTCTAGCCCCCAGAGTCCCCCAGCCCCAGCATAGGTCTGCCATCTACTCAGACAGCAAACTCATCCAAATAAAGGGGGTCCTCAGGAACCCTCATCCTTACTCACTGAACAGGGCCTTTCTGTGCCTGGCATCATCTCTTCCCCCTCATAGCAGACCATGGAGGGTGGGTATCTTCAGCCCCATTTGACAGATGGCAAAGCAGGGGGACAAAGTGCAATGGGCAGTGCCCATGATCTTTCTGGTACTTGCAGGCTGCTCTTCACTGCAGAAGCATTCACTCCCCTCCTTTTTCCTTCCCCTGCTATCACGGAGGCCAAAATGCCATCTTCCACTACACCCCTCCTCCAGTTCATGACATGAGCAGACCCTTTTAAAGGGAGGGAAACAAATCTCGTGAACCTTTGAGAATCACTTCTCTCAGCCCGGAGTCTGCAGACCTCTGCCAAAGAAGCCTTGACATATGCACATTCGAATCTTGGGCTCGAGATGAACTTTCAGCTGCCAGCTAGCCCTGAGAATTTGGGCCTTCACAACAGGCCAAGTAATAACTTCTTTGGATTTGTGTCAATGTGGAAATATCAAAGGATAGGTTTGAGGGACGCCCAGTTTGGAAAATGCTGCCTTTGGCTGGCATATTCCCGGCTGGCATATTCCAAAACTTTCTTCATCCCTGTCTTATGGGTCCCAGCACAAAGGGCCTGTGAGGGTCTGATGGGAGTGAGGCCTCCCAGGTCTCTTCTCTCCTGGACCTTTCAGCCCACAGCTGAGGCGGCCTCATGCCTGGGTCCCAGGGAAAACTTGAGACCTCACCAGGACCCCGAGGTTGCCCCCTCTCACTGAAGTGAGAAGGGCAGTGGGCGAGTCTCCTCCATGTTACTGAGGGAAGAAATATGGCCTAGAACTCTTTCTGTAAAAATAACCTTCCTGGCTCCTCCTTTATGGGTGAGGGAAAGTGCTTAAAATGCTTAGAGGGAATAAACAGCTTTTAATGAAGTTACATTGCCACATAATGGGTATCATAAAATTGCCTTCATACAACAGGGTCCCAGGATGGCATTTATTATCGACTGTGCCGGAATAGTCTTTGCAGAGCTCCGGCAGCTGCAGAGAGAAGAATGCAAAAGTCTCCTTAAATTACCTGATTGAAATAACCAGTGGAATATTCCGCGGGCCCGCCGTGTGCCAGGGAAGCCGCCTTTAGGGTGGTCTGTCAGAGGCGGTTTGCACATTCTGAAGAACACAGGAGTTTCATTGCAGCAAAACAGATGTTCATCTTGTTTCTCTATTGGCTGTTTGATGAGAAATTTATTGCTCTTCCGCTGGGCAGGAGCCCCTCTCGGCTGTGGAGTCTATTAGGCAAGCCAGCAGCTGGCGGGAAGCCAAGGTGAGGCTGTTTTGATGAAACCCATGAAAAGCCTTGGCTTGGAGGCGCCGGTAATAATGCACTGGCTAGACTCTCCTGATTGGGCGATTGATTGGCCTGATTTGATTTATTGATCAATACCCTCAAATTTGGCGTCTGAGAAGCTGCACTAATCTTTAACTGTTGTGAACATCTCTACCTGCTGGAGAATTAGACCCTGATAAGGAATGTATGAAAGAAATCGGGGCTTATCTTAATCACATACCGGGCCCCAGCACTGCCCGCACCAGCGAGGGCCCCAATGCACTGCGCCCCATTGCCAGGCAGGCCGGCGCAGATCTATAAATTGATGGAATTCAAAGCCTCCAGCATCGATTACCATTATAACAAACAGTGGTGCACAGAATGTCTGATTATTTTTAGACAAAGATTCTGTTCTCTCAGCAGCAATTTTGCTGAGGCTGTCACTGTGTCAGATGTCTACTGTTGATTGCAATTAGATGCAATACAAAAAAAATTCAACTATCTGTATCCTTAGTCTTATTTCCAGTTATTAAATCTCTCTCTTTGTTTGCCGTTTCCTCATGATATCTACAGCTGGATGAAATATTTGGTTGGCAGGAGAAATCCTTGTAATTCAGCAGGGGTGCAGTGACCCACTGGCTTACTGGATTATGTCTGATGGGACACGTATAATCTTGGGAGGAGGGGAGTTGAATGGGGGGTGTTTGTGGACGTCTGTGTAAAAGTGTGAAGGGTGAGGGCTCGATGCAAAGATGTTTCAGGGCAGGGTGTGGGGAACAAAACCAATCTCCAAAACCCTCTGGAATGCCTGTGTTTTCAGTCTTCTTGTTTTCTTCTGCATCCAGCAGGACCTAATCAGGGATGTGCCCCTGTTGATGGGCAGGGGGCATGGGAGGTGGAGCAGGGCTGGGGGAGTGGAGGAGGTTATCCAAGCAACCGAGCTCAAAGGTTGGCACCACTTGAAATAATTAATTCCTCCAAACAGAGACCGCACTTGGGAACCCTTCCACACTCAATCATACTTGAAGAGCAGGCTCCAGGTAATTGTGGGTATGAACAAATTAGGCATTCCCTTTTACATGTGGCCCGGCAGCCAGCATCCTGACGTTGGGCGCATGCATCCATCATCTTGGCGCTCTCCAGTGATCTCTAGTCTCAGAGCCATTAGCCCCAGCGTCCTTGATGGTGGAACAGCTGTAAACTTGAGACCGTCCATGGGGTGGCTGAGACCGACCATTTATTATGTATTGGGAGGGAGACAAAGGCTCAGGTGACAGAGCCAAGACCGCCTGCTTTCCAGAAGCCAGCTCTGCTTGGAATTGGCAACTGCCAGCTAATTTTAGAACGATCAGAGTGGAGGATGGAGATGGAGGTTGTGGCAGCTTTGACTTTGGTGTCAGCCAAGAGGGTCCTGTGGGGATCAGAAGGCTGGCATTGATCACCACAGCAAAAGTGGGCAAGGGACTTGGCCCCTGATCCCACCCAGGGGCAGACATTCAAATGCCCCTGCAAGGATGCTCTGGGGGAGCTAGTGGAGGTGACTCCAAGCTCCTCCATGGCAGGGAAGGAAGTCAGTCCTGTTCAGTAATTATCAGAACAACACCTGCCATTTGTTCACCGCCGACTGACCATATTCTGTGCCAAGCACTTCCAGTTGCACCTTCCTTCTTTAAGCTGGCCAGTTACCTTGGGAGGTTGGTAATAATTATACCTATTTGATAGATGCAGAAACTGAGGCTCACAGACATTGAGTGGCTTGACCAAGGTCACACAGCTAAGAGGTGTGTGAGGCTGGAAGTCAAGTTTAGGTTGGTTTCTGGAGTCTGGGCTCTTAACGTCAATGGAGAGCACTCAACAGATATTTATATCTGTTGAGTGAATGAATAAATGAGTAGATGGATGGATGGGTGGATTGATGGACGGACATACACCTCCAGTAGGGACTCACCTGGGCTCCTCGATAGCCAAGAATGGCAGGGCCAGGTCATCTCTCCAGGGGATAAGTAGAGAAATTTCAGTGACCTCCATGGGCAGGCCTCATGTTTGGGCCTCCAGGGCTGCTGGTGGCAACTCCTGCTTCGTTCTTATGGGCACAGAGCTGTGCTCAGGCTCCAGTCCTTTCAGTTAGAGGAGCCAGTCTGAGGTCACTAGGAAACTTCCAGGCAAGGAACACTCAGGGTTGCAGGGTCTGGCCAAAGGGAGAAGCAATAATGGGGTCTCAGGAGGCACGGTGAGCTCATTGGTGACCTGGCTGAGAGCCAGACAGCCTTGGGCCAGGACAGCATGGTGGTTGAGTTTGAACCGTGAAGTTGAGTAGACCTTGGTTTAAATCCCAGGGTCGTCACATTCTTACCTCTGTGTGATCTTGGATAAGCAACTGAACCTCTCTGGGCCTCAATTTCCCAGTCTGCAGATAGCTACTGATCATAGTACCTCTCTCTCAAGGTGACCGTGAGGATGAAGTGAGGTGATACACGTCAGCCCACACACAGTACCTGGCACAGGCTGTATGGCAGTGATGATCACTGGTCTAAGGCGTTCGGGGACACCCACACCCCCAGTGAACATTTGTGACTAACAAGGCCATTTGGCCCAAGGAGAATTGCAGGCCAGGGAAAGAGGTGTCAAGTGACCTCTCTGAAATCACAGAGCAAGTCCCCAGCACATTTGACATCTTCCTTGTCACCTGTTGTCATCCTCTTCTGGAAACACTCCAGTTGTGCGTGTCCCTTCTCCTTTTCCCTTTCCCATCCCCACTGTCCTGATCCTGTGATAAAAGTGTGGCTGGTAGTCTCAGCATGGCTGTGGGGAGAAGTGAATCCCTCATGTGGCTGGTGGGAGCAACGATCAATGCAGCCCCTTCGGAGGACAGCTGGCAGCATCTATCACACAGATGTGCCCGCACTGTGACTCGGCCCTTCTTTATCGCAGAACTTGTTCTTTAGATTCACCCACACAGGGGCAACCAAGAGGAAGCCCTCAGTGTGTTGGTGCAGCATCATGGTAATAACCAAGCCTGGAAATAACCTAAGTGTCCATGAGTGAGGGATCAGATACATAAAATAAATTATCTCCACACAGAAAAAGACTCCATGGCTGTAAAAAAGAAGACAGATACTCTTTATGATAAAAGGAGAAAGCAAAATAAATTCAGTGAAAATGACAGGTTGCAGAACATGGTATGTAGCATGCTGTGTCTGAGTAAAGCAAAAGATGAGATAGATTATGCTCACATATATGCTTGAATGTGAATGGAATATCTTTGAAAGGACACAGAATAATGGTGAAGAAAGAAGACGTTTTAACATTAAATCTTTCTGTGCTAATGCAGTTTTTATCATATGTATGTGTTACTTTAGTAGTGTAAAAATTTTACTATTTAAAAATGCTGGTAGAATGGAAGAACTTGGATTCTTGGAAATCAGATTTGGGAGCAGATATTGGCTCTGTTACTTACTAAAATAAGCTGATCTTAGATAAGCAATAGCAACTCTCTGTGCCTCAGTTTTCTCATCTGTTAAATGGTGACAAGTGGACGGTAACAAGTGTTGGCAAGATTGTACACATAAACGATAACCTGGTCTGTGCCACCCATGGTTATTAGTGGTTATCGTTACCAGTGTGAGGCTAAAAGGAGGCACTGTTTATGGCATTTCTGGGCCCTGAGCCCTGCAAGGGAGGGCAGGGGGCCTCTTACACTCAGTAATGCCCTTGAATTCATTAGCCTGCAAGGCTCAATAGTGGATCCCTCTCCAGAGGCCTGGCTCCCGATGGTCACAGCTTCTGTAATGGGGCCTGGTCACCAGCTCAGCCCAGAGAGGGGGGACAGAGTGGGGGGTTTAGCGTTACCTGCCTGTCGCCCGTGTCTACTCCACAGCGCCCATCCTGGCAGCTGTCCGTGATGTCGGGGCAGTTAAGGAGCTGTGTATTCCCTCCCTCCCTCTCCCTGTCTCTGAATTTCTCTCTCATTTCCTCTGTTTCTCTTTTCCCTCTTGGTTCTTCTTCTCCTCTCTTTCCCTTTCTTTCTCATTCTGTCTCTGTCTTTTCTCTCTTGTCCTCTTATTTGTCCCTCCCTACATCAGCTAAGAGTTGCTACTGTCACTATGAAGGGCCTAGCCAGGTAATGCTTACGGGGACTGACTCTGTGCACTGAGCTGGTGCCGAGCATAAAGGGAAGGCAGGTGGCAGACCCAGGCCCTGCCTTCCGGGCGGTGGACATTGCAGTTGAGACCTAGATGCATAGAAAGTATCATGAGGTCCCTGATGGGGAAGACGAGGTGCTGTTAGACCATCGTTTCAGAGAGGCTTCAGCGAGCCTGAGCAGCGACAGGGGCTCCTGGAAGCAGTGACACTGAAGCTGAGACCCAGAGCATGAGTTAGGTAGTGGGGCTGAGAGGGGAAAGGGGTGTTCCAGGCAGAGGGAATGGCACGAGCAAAGGTCTTGTGGCTGGACAGGACCAAGTGAACTGAGCAAATCCCAGCCAGGCCCAAATTCACTGTAAGAGAGGTGGGGACTCCATGGAGTGGGCCTCATGGCTGTGTAGAGTAAGGAGATGGAATTTGGAGCCAGAGTCCCTGGATTTGCCTCCCAGCCCCAACACATGCCAACTGTGTGACCTTGGGCAGCCTTGCCCTCTCTGGGACTGTTTTCTCCTCTGTAAAGTGGCAGTGGTGATTGTGTGTACCAGCAGGTCACTGAGAGGTATACATGCATTAATATGCATAAATGTGCTTAGAACATGCCGGGCACAGAGCCTGGGCTATCTAGGTGTTCGCTCGTGTTTTACTCTTGGTAATGTTATCTGTGCTCCCTGCTTCCTGCTGTGGATGTTTTCAGTGCCCTTGGCTAGGAATCCATATTCACACAACAGGCAGCAGGATTCTGTGAAAACTGCGTCAGGCCCCATGCTTCTTTTGCTCGCCGGGCCTCCTCAGTCACGGCAGGCATGTTCCTGCTGCCTCAGGGCCTTTGCACTTGCTGTTCCCTCTCAGTAAAAGGCTCTTCCCCCAGATGATCACATGGCTTGACTCTCCAGCCTCTTTAGGGCTTTGCCAAAAAGTCACCTTTCCTATGAGATGTCTCCTGGCCACTCTGTTGAAATTGCAGCTTACCCCCCAACACCCCCCTTATTTTCTTCCCTGCTTTATTCTCTCTCTCCCCATCTTCAAACTTAAACGCATTTCAGTGGCTCCCATTGCTGTTAAGGTAGATATCTGGGTGGGAATTGGGGTGCCTTAGGGCTCACCAGCCCTGGGTGCCCCCAATTCTGAGAGGAACCCCCCAGGTTGATGGTACCTGGAGTTGGCCTTGTCTGTGCAAGACAGGCTGGGGTGGGTCATTTGAGGCATTAGTCTTCTACACAGTGTCTGCACTGGGTTTTGGCTGTAAGCAGCTTCCACGGCTCCCTCTCCATGTGACTAGAGACTGGATTGCTTCCTCACTACTGGGCTCAACCTGCAGAGGTCCATCCCAGAGGTGGGGGATGACAGTGATAAGAGTAGGCCTGGCATCCTGGCTGTGTGACCTGGTATAAGTCACACACCCTCTCTGAGTCTTCTTTAGCCGACACTATAAAATGAATAGAGTCACATCCACCTAGAAGGCATTAATTGGTGCTGCCTCCTGGAAGCCTTCATAGGCCCTGCTGATGGCTTTGGCCACATGCTTCCCTGATGCCCAAGCTCCCACCCACGATGCTACTGAGTTTCTTTCAGAGAAGTGGTAGAGGCTTGTGACTAAATGCTTGGATGCTGGAACCAGGCTACCCGGGTTCAAATCCCAGCTCTGCCTCTCACTTGCTGTGTGCTCTTAGGTAAGTAATTTGACCTCTCTATGCTTTAGCTTCCTTGTGTATGAACAGGGAGACAATATCACCCTGTAGAGTTGAGGATTAAATGAAAAAAGTGCCTGGCACTGAGTAGGTGTTGGGTGGAATGAGTGAGTGTTGTCAGAGTTCAGCAGGGTGACTCAGGTCTCCTCAGGGGCCTCCAGCTGGCAGTGCTCTAATTCTGTCATTCCTTTCTGTTTACTAGCTGGAATGTATCTATTGAGAGAAACTTCTCTGCTGTTTGGCCACTCTGGGGTGCAGACTGCAGGAAAGGCAAAAATGCAAGTTTGATTCTTCCCTTTTATTTATCAAATTTCAAAACAGTGAGTTGGTTCCCCAGCATTCTCCAATGTGACCAGTGAAGGGTTTTTTTTGGTTTTGTGTTTGGTGTTATTATAAACTCCTGCTATTATTAATCCATCCCCTTTGATGGATTTCAGTCCATTGAAATTACTTTCCTTCTTGATCCTCAGATTGTCCCATCTCTAGCCCTTGGAATGCTTCAAGTTAGCCCTGGGGGTCTTGACAGTTTCCTCACCTGCCATGAGGGAATCACAGTCCATTTTCACAGTTTCCATGAAGTAGGTGTGCAGGACAGGTGCTGGCAACATTGGCAATCATCCCACCCTCTTGAGACAGCCCACTGTTTCCAGGGCTGAGCCCTTGTGGGTGGCTGGAGCCTCTAAAAGCCATTTCCAGTCCTTCTCAGAAGGCCCAGGTGACCCCCAGACCTTTCACTGAGCCCCCCACTGGCCACACCACCCCACTTCCCAGGGCAAAGCTGCCCCTGGCTCAGGTTGGCTGAGGGGCATAGGTCCAACAGCACTCGGTGGGCACAGCTGCCAGTCACCCCACAGCCTGAAAGCTATTGATCTAGTATTTTCACTGAGTATTTTTAAACTTGGCATTGGTCTCATTTTCCTATGTCCCTCAAGGACGTATTTTCAAAACCTTAAGTGGGCCAGTCAGACTGTGGCACAGCCATTAAAATCAATGACAACTGAACACCAAGAGGTGCCTGGGAATGCTTGATAAATATGTCTTTGAGTGCTTGAGCCCCTCTCTTCCCTTATTCCTTCAAGTATTTATTGAGCACCTACTGTGTACATATTTCTCAATGGATATTCTACCTCACTAAATAGGTTACTAACACAAAGTATCCACAACGTCAGAAATAAAGAGTGGGTGAGAAATGGTGGAGGAAGAAGAGGATTGTGGAATATGGGGAAGAGAAGCAGTGGGAGGGAAGCCCAGCTCTTTTCCTTCAGCCCGAGGAGACAGGCACGGTGTATGCCAGGTGCTGTCACAGGCAAAGGCCAGGACAGATGTGGACCCTGCCATCAGTGTTGAGCAGAGGAGATGACAAGACACAAGCAAACAGAGGCATATCAAGAGTGCCGTGAAGGAAGCCAGCAGGGACCAAGCGAGAATAAGAACAAGGTCCCATTTAGGCCTGATGGTCAGGGAAGGCCTGAAGGAGCAGTTATAGGAAAATCTAGAGGAAGAGAGGTCCAGGCAAGGGTAACATTAGATGCAAAGGACCTGAGGTAGTCTTTTGCTTGGCCAATGAAAGGCAGAGTGGCTGGAACACAGAAAGCAAGAGACGTGAGGGCAGAGAGGTGGGCAGGGCCAGATCACACCAGCCCTGGGCAGAATCTGAGACCTCAGCCTCCAGAGCGGTGGGAAGTCACTGCAGTTTTCAGCGTGGGAATAAGGGGATCTGATTCATGTTTGTGAAAGTGCCCCTGGGTGCTGTGGCAGAACTGATCATAGGGAAGGAGGGACAGAGGAAGACCCGTGACTGACTACGGCAGCAGTCCAAGCAAGCAGTGATGGGGGCTTGGTGGCAGCAGAAATGGCAAGACATGGGCAGATTCAAGAGTATTTTGGATGGAAGGAAAATAGCCGATCCTCCCTCCTCCTGCCTCTCCCTCTCCCTCCCTCCCCCGCCGAACATCCATTCAGACCAGTGCACAGATTGTAAGGGTGCAGCTCCATGACTCGCCACAACTGAACATACCCATAGAACCAGCACTGAGATCAAGAAACAGAACATCCCCAGCCACCCAGAAGCATCTCTTATACTCCTTCCATTGCCCTCCAGCTGCAACCACTCTCCTGACTTCTGATTTGCACGGGTTTGTTTCGTCTGTTTTCGTACCTTGTATAAATGGGATCCTACGGTGTGTACTCTGCTGCGTCTGGCTGCTTTTGCTCAACGTGACTTTTATAAGATTCAATATTGTTTGCTGTTGAGGTTCATTCATGCTCCTGGCTGTAATGTAGTATTCCATTGGGTGAATATATTGCAGATTTATCCTTTCTACTGTTAATGGGCATTTGGGTAGTTTCCAGTTTGGGGCTGTTATGAATAGTGCTTCTGTGAACACTGCAGACCAGTTCTTCTCAAACTTTAAGGTACTCATGAATCACCTCAAGACCTTGTTACAGTACAGACCCCAAGTTCAGTAGGTCAGCGGAAGGTGTGGGGGGTCCTGAGTTTTTGCATCTGTTGCAAGTTCTCAGGCGAAGCCAATGCTGCTGGTCTGTGACCATGCTTTGAATAGTGAGGCTCTATTTTGGTGAACATATTTCTCTGGCGTAGGTGCCCAGGAGTCGAATTGCTGGTCATAGGGCAGCATGTTTAACTTTAGTAGACACTGCCAAGTAGTTTTCCCAGATATCAGTTGACACCCCACCAGTAGTCTATGAGAGGTCCGGTGCCCCACATCCTTGCCGACACTTGGTACTGTCTTTCATTTCAGCTATTCTGGTGGGTATGTAGAAGTATCTCCTAGTTTAAATTTGCCTTTCCCTCATGACAGTGAGGTTGAGCATCTTCTCATGTGCTCATTGGTATTAGGATCTCCTCTTTGGGGAGGGGCTGGTTCAAGTCTCTTGCCCATTTTTCTGTTAGGTCATTTCTCCTTTTAGGAGTTCTGGATTCTGGACACCATCCTTTATTAGGTAAATTGCATAAACCTTCTCCCACTCTGTGGCTTTGCCTGTTCACTCTTATTTCACCTGTTCTTTTTAATTCAACAGTTATTGCTTAGAAATGCAGGGGATGAAGACAGAGATTCCCATTTGGCCCATTATAGTCAACTTAGGGTGTCACAGGAAGGATCGTCCCTTGAGCTTCTTGCTCATTTACACACTCACACTCTTGTCACTGAGCTTCCTAGGTCAGGGGCTCTCCCCATGTTCGTGGTGGACATTCCTCCACCACTGCCCCTCCCCACGACCCCAACTGCTCAAGCCAGGGCGTCCACTTAACCCTGACATTCCTTTGACATCTTTTCACCACTGATGTTTTTGACCACTAGATTAGTTCGTCTTTCTTGGACATCCAGAGAGCTGCCTGTCATTATTAGCAGATCCACAGATCCCTTGTATCTTCACAAAGACACACCTCTGAGGGTGGTTGATCCCAGGCCCGCAGCCTGGCGGAGTGGAGGCAGTAGAGAGGGAGGCGAGCTGCCTGTGTCCATGTGCATCTCTGTGGGAGCCTGAATTAATTCTCCATCTGCTTCACTCCTGCACTCACAGCACCTCCACAGCCCAGCACCCCAGCTTTTAATTGAACATGTGCCTTGTGAGAGAACGCACGGTGGAATTTTCCAGAAGCTACAGGATGTGTGATGATGTCATCATTCTGACAGCTAACGGAGTGTGTGCCTGTATATGCTTGTGCTTTAAAAATTTCTCAGTTTTAATTTTGAACACGGTAAATATCGATTGCTATAACCTATGTAGACAAAGCTCTTTGAGGGCCTCAGTCATTTTTAAGTGTATACAAGGGTCCTGAGACAACAAAAGTTGGAGAACTGCTGTGTTAAATGACAAAATGAATGAGTGAATAAGTGAAGGAGGCGTGTGCTAAGGAGTTCGGACCTGGCTTACCGTTAAGGGATGGTGGTTGGAGTACAGCATCCTAGTGGCTGTGTGGAGAAGGGATTAGAGGGAGGGAAGAGAGATGCAGGAGTCCAGGAGAGAGGTGGGTATGGGATTACCCAGGCCCCTGACCATTGCCTCCAAGTACCCTTTGACACAGCACAAGCATCCCAGGCATAGCCAACAACCGACTGCTCCAAGGTGTTTTCTACAGTGGAACAATTTGAAATAATTAGAACTTTACAAAATGTCTTTAAACGCTCTGGTAATGGGCATGAGAAAACACTCGTGAAGTGTCATCAGTTATTAGCAGCTGATCAGTTATCTTCATGGATAGCTGTTGGGGGGGGAGAGGAGAAGCAATAAGAAGCCCCTTGATTAACTAATTTGAATATCTTTGGAGAACAAATTCCGAAATTTCTTTCTATTTTCTCTCTTGCTATTGTAACAGCGCACATCTGCTGGATAAAGGCGGGATGCAAATGGTAATGAGCACTCTGCTGTGAACAGGCTCCTTGTTTGGGATCCTGGGAGGAAGGAACTGGAGGTGTGGGGGGCAGCGAGCCAGCCAGGCCTGGGGACCTCATGCTGGCTAGAGGGCAGTCGGCTCTGCCCCTCTCCTTAGGTTCTGGGGGCTGGGGGAGCTGACTCCAGTGGGCAGCGGGCACAGGCGGGTGGCACCCATCTGGGAAGCAGCACACATCCTCCTGAAGACCTTCTAGGACCAGTTTGGCTGGGGCAGTCCCAGGATGGAGTGACCAGTGAGCAGAAACCTACATTCTGGAGGCTTCTATCAGCCTCCCCAACCTCTCTGGGGGACAGGTTTATAAGAGGTGGGGGTAATGAACTGGAATGTTAAGGACCCCCTCATCTCCAGGGGTCTCAGATTCCACAGGATGTCATGGACATGTCATACCATTGGCCACCCAGCTTGCTTTAACCACGAGGAAATTGTAAGGCTCTGGAGCCAGACTCCTGGCTGGAATCCAGCCCTGCCACCGCAGCTGTGTGACCTTGGGCAAATGACTTAACCTCTCTGTACCTCGATGTGCTCCTCTGTAAAAAGGAAATAATAACAACACCCGCCTCACAGTGTTGTTTTAGCACGGGGCCAGGCTCGTCATAAGTGCACTGTAGATGTAAGCCATCGTTGTTATTATTATTCTCTTCATCCCTGGTAATTAACAGGCTAGACTGGAGTTTGCAAACTGGCAGGCCAGGGTCCAAATCCCCCAGTAAATCTGTTTTGTTTGGCACAGAGTGTGCTGTTAAATTTTTTTCTGAATTTGTTGCCAACAATTAAAAATCGGGAGATTTTCAAATTAAAAATCTGGATTTGGGCTTTTCTGTAGAACCAAACCCTCCGACCCACTGAGCCCACAATCCTCTGTGGCACCAATCAGCCAGAGCTGAGTATAGCTGCCCCCTTTCTCTGGGACACTTGTTTCCCATTTGTTATGCCCCCCAGCCCTTCATTTCTTGATGTCACACCGGCCCGCACCTGTAAGCCCTGTGAAGTCTGCTGGGAACAGGTCAGCCTCTTTCCTGATGTAGGTGCTTGAAGCACATTGAATGAACGTGCGTTCAGGTGAGTTTGACTTAATGGGGCAGGTCCATTTTGAGAAGACCCTCAACACCTAGTGGTCCTGCTACAGAGAGCACAGCAAACTCCACCCTTGGTATGTCTGCCATTTGGGTCCCCCCTTCCCATTTCCCCCCAATTCCTAAAGAAAGTCCTGTTCTCTACTGTTCCCCCTCTCCCCTCACCCCTTCTGTCCTTTCCTCTTCATCCCTCTACATGAGATGTTCTGGTGACCCACACACAGGGAAATGCCCACCCTGAGCAGCCAATCTGAGGCCTGAGGCACCAGAGGAAACCACATTCTGTCCCATGGTCTGTAGCTGCGGTCACCGGTCCACGTCCATCTCAATCAGACAAGACGTTTAGTTTAAAGCTGTTCAAAAAAAGCATCTGAGACCACCTTTTAAATTCCTCCCTCTTCCTGCCCAGCAACTTTTTTTCCCTCCCCTGACTGTTCTATCGCTTAAAAATGGCGTAACCAATTTGAGTTATTTTTAGAAAAATGCCTGGCATGTTGGCTGACAACCTGTATTCTAAGTTTCAACCTGATAGAGAAAAGACAGAGTTTATAAACCCCTAGGGGAAAAAAAAGAAACACACAAAGCAGTGCTTTAGAATAGAAATCAAATAAAACTGACCATGGGTCCTGGCCAACGGAGTGTCAGGTGGCACAAGGAATGGGCACCAGCCACCAGCTTGAGGTTTCAAGGGAACAGCATGGAGTCTGTTCTTCTGAGCTCCCTCCAGCATCACTGGGAGAATTGGATGCAGCGTCCTGTGGACTGCGAGAGGCAGGACAGAAAGACCCAGGTTCGAAGCCTGGTTTCACCATGCTGTATCCTTAAGCCAGGGAAGTACCTTCTCTGAGCCCTCAGGTTTGCCATTCGTAATATGGGGATACTCATAACCACTTCAGGTAAAATGCTGATCACAGAACCTGATACCCAGTGACTTGTCCATAAATGTTCCTTATTGTCATGATGGTCCAATGCAAAGATGAAGAGGGCTCTGAAAGGAAAGTTAGCGTGAGCTTTAAGATTTTACAAGGCAGCTGAACATAGCTTTCCCCACCTCCTGATTTCTTTTCACTTTTTTAAAACAGCTTTATTGAGGTATAATTTATGTACAATAGAATTTACCTATTATACGTGTACCCAACTGTGATTTTTAGTATTTATGGAGCTGTGCAACTATCACCACAGCCCAAATTTAGAACATTTCCATCACCCCAAAAAGATCTTCCTGATTGCACTCCTAGCCCCAGGACTTCATGAATCTCCTTTCTATATCTATAGATTTGCCTTTTCTGGTCATTTCATATAAATGGGATCATACAGTATGTGGTCTTTGTGTTGACATCTTTCATTTAGTATTATGTTTCTAAGGCTCATCCATGTTGTAACAGGTATGAGTATTTTGCTCTTTTTTATTGGTAAATAATATTCCATTGTATAGATGGACCACATTTTGCTTATCCATTCACCAGTTGACGGACATATAGATTGTTTCCTCTTTTTGGCTGTTGTGAATAGTGCTGCTCTGAGCACGCATGCACAAGTCTTTGTGTGAACATACACTTTCAAGTCTCTTGGGTAGAGGAGTGGAATTGCTGGGTTGTAAAGCAAACTTATGTTTAACTTTTTAAGAAACTGCCAAAGTGTCTTCCAAAGTGACTACCATTTTACATTCCCACCAGCAGTGTGTGGGGGTGCCAACTGCTCCACGTCCTTGCCAGCATTTAGTCATGTCTTCTGGAGATCTGAGTATGCATTTTGGGTCCTGAGTTTCAATCAGGGTTTGGACTGGGAATTCTGGGAGCCGTTGGAGCTTGAAGAGATGAATGGCAGGTGGGGGCATGGACTCTTGAGACAAAACCGCACATCTTAGATGTTCTAAAGTTAGTGCTGTCCGATAGAACTTTCTATGATAATGTAAACGATGTATATCTGAACTGTCCAATATGGTAGCCCCTAGCACCTGCGGCTATTGAGCACTCAAAATATGGCTTGTGAGACTGAGGAACTGAATTTGTAATTGTATTTCATTTAAATTCACTTAGATGTACTAAATTTAAAGAACCTCACAAGGCAAGTGACTACCACATTGGACAGTGCAGTACTTGGAAGTTCAAGATCACTGCTCAGTATGTTCTAGGTCCTCAGTGAACCTTTCCAAGGATTGATCAGAGTTCAACTCTTTTATTCCTACCTGGCTGGGATAAGCTAGGGCTTCAGGGCTGCACGTGTCCTGGAATATTGCACCTAGATAGTACATAGTGTCTCAGGGCCGAGAGGGAAGCACCAGAAGTTGTGCTGTGGATTTATGTCGAGGAACACTATAGGGTCAGGAGAAGAGCATGGATGGGCTCTGGAGCCAGGAGTGCCCAGGTTCAAATCCCAGCCCGGTCACTTACTGTGTCTGTGACCTAGGACAGGTGACCTGTCCTCTCTGAGCCTGTTTCCTCAACCAAAACAATGGAGTAGCAACATGACTCTTGAAGGACTCTTGTAAGGCTCAGAGAAGAATGATCATAAATCCCCTAGCATGGTGTCTGCCTCTTAGTATGGGCAAAAAAGTATCTCCTTCCTTTATTGTTATCTTTATTGTTGTTGTTATTCTGTCCAGTCCCCAGGGCTGTATAAATGCCATGTAAACCCTGACTCCACACCTTCGTCCGTGAAAGATAAGGTGCTGGACTGTCAGTACCACACGGGCAGTGACCTTGTCTACTGCCGCCACTGCTAGATCTTCAGCGACTGGAACAGTGCCTGGCACAGAGTAGGCACTCAAATGCATGTTTGATGAATGAATGAAGCAGTGAATGCCATCGGCATGCTGATGAGCAGGATGTAAGCAACGTGAGGTTTCCCGGAAAGAACAACAGACACTCTCCTTTAGAAAGTGTGGTTTGAAAACAACATCGGGTTCAATGTCAGCAGTGACCTGTCTTGTGTGAGGGCAGAGATGGCTTCCCCCTCCTCGAACAAGTGCTTCATCTCAACAGGAACATGCTGCAGCACGGGCTGCTCTGCGGTCTCTGGAGGCAGGTGTGGAATGGATGAGCACGGGCGGGGTCAGCCAGGCCGACCCACCTCCCACCACCCGCCCTGAGCCAATCTGCCTGAAGGGACCCCACTGCTGCGGTTTACACAGTGAAAATACAGCTTTAAAATGTGAATGACTTTTCATGCAAGTAATTCTCCCAGGCCCTAAAATATCAGGACGTGCTAACATGTCAGGCGTCAGTGCACCTCCCGGGGTGGTGAGAGAACACCCCAAATGGCCTTTGGGGGTGGGGGAACACACTAGTTCCACCTCATTAATCCTGAATTTTCTCCCATTCTTGCTTTTCTCTTCTCTTTCCTCCTTATTCTCACTCTTTCTTTCCTGCCTCTAAGCCCCAAAGTAAGATATTTCCATTCTTAAGGAATTGTTATTTTTGTTTTATTTGTGCGAAGCATTTCTGGCTATCAGAGTCTCTTCATATTCATTATATTCATTTGATGTGCAGAGAAACTCAGTGAAGTGAATACTCATTCAAAAAGTGCCTATTAAGCTTCCCTCTATACCAGGCATAGGCCCAGGTGCTGGAAATACAGAGAACAAAAGAGACACAAGTCCTGCCCTCCTGGAGCTTTTAGTTTTAGTTTGTCTTTGCAAATGCTGGTGAATGCTCTGTGAAAAAGGAGCAGGTGAGGGGATGGATCTACTTTAGAGTTTGGGGTGAGGGCAGGGAGGACCCCACTAAGGAGGTGCCAGAGTTAGGGGGATGGGAAGGGATGACAGATAAAGGGAACTGCCCAGGCAAATGCCCTGAGTGGTGGGAGAGATGCTGGCATGCTGGAGGATAGAAGCCATCGGAGGGGCTGGAGTGCATTGAGTTGAGGAGAGATGTCAGCCCACATAAAACTGGAACCTTGAGCAGTGGCCACACCCTGTAGACCCCAGTGCGGGGGAGTCTGGATTCCACTCTAAGCCCATGGCAAATAAATCATGGAAGCGTTTCAAGCCAGGGAGAGGCAAGAGCTGATTCACGTTTTGAACAGCACACTCCAGCAGCTGCCTGGAAATTGGACTGTAGCAGGTAAGGGCGGGAGCTGGGAGGGAAGGAAAGAGGCCCCGGAAATAGTCCAGGCGAGGGACGATGGCAGCTTGGACGAAGGCGGAGGCAGGGGCGGTTATTATTTCTGGACAGTTAGAGATATTGAAGAGTGAGATGTGCCTGAGATTCATTTAGTATTATTATTATCCTCATGCTGCAGGTGGGGAAACTGAGGCCCAGAGAAGTGCAGTGATGTGGCCAGATCAGAGCTAGCAAGTGTAACAGGGAAGATTTGAACCCATGGCTGCAGAGCTGCTACCATCCCAGTGATCTGCACTGTTCCTCGGTACTTCTTCTAGGTAGCTCAGCTTGGTGTCCAACCCCCATCTCTAGCTGAGATGATGCTCACAAGCATCATACCCATTTTTCAGATCAGGAAATTGAGGCTCAGGCATTAGGATCTCCCAGCTAGAGAGTGGCAGGATCAGGATTCGAACCCAGCCCGCATTCCTAAGTCTTCATCTAGGCCCAATGCTGGGAATATGAGTATCCTGTGTCCTGGGCCTCTTTAGGCCCTGGAGAAAGAAAGTCCCTGGTCTAGGATAGGCCAGTCTGTCATTCTCGAGTTTTCTCTTAGTCAATAAGTACAGTAAGAATTCAATTCTGTACAGACTGTCTGTGTGTCTGTAGATAGGGGGAAATTCTGTTATGCCTCCAAATACAGAGATGAAAGTCTCCCTGGGTCTGGGGAGAGAGCATTTGGAGAGAAAGGTCTCATCTGTGTTGTTTTGGGACATGGCCTTTTGTGGTTTGGGGGAGAGGAAAGGACACCCCCTTCTTAAAATTTTCTTTTATAATATTTTTTTATAATTTATTTTTTTATTTTTGACTGCCTTGGGTTTTCGGTGCAGTGCACGGGCTTCTCAATGTGGTGGCTTCTCTTGTTGCGGAGCACAGGCTCCAGGCGCGGGCTTCAGTAGTTGTGGCGCACGGGCTCAGTAGTTGTGGCTCATGGACTCTAGAGCACAGGCTCAGTAGTTGTGGCGCGCAGGCTTAGTTGCTGCGCGGCATGTAGGACCTTCCTGGACCAGGACTCGGACCCATGTTCCCTGCATTGGCAGGTGGATTCTCAACCACTGGACCACCAGGGAAGTCCCCCTTTTGCAGAAAGGATTAATGTCTTGTCCCTGAACTTTCCTGGTTGGGTCAGTGCCTGGCCATGTAGCATTCCTGTCCATCACCTTATTTACTGTGCCAAGAAGGCAGTCAGGGGTCCTGGGTGTAGTTTCAGGTAATTAAAGTTGGCTTCATGAGAACTTCACATTATGTGGATGACAAACATTTTAATAAAATACAGGTAGATAAAGAGGGATGTTGATTCAAAAATAAAATGTAGTCTTTCCTCTTCCCCTCCCCCATCCCTTCTCTCCCTTTCACTGGAAGTGGAAGAATTGTATATCAAGGACCTTATGCAGCTTGACGTGAAATAAGACCCGCACCCTGGATTAGACTTTTTATCAAGGTGTTGGGGACACGCTGGGACAAGGGACTCAGTCATGGGGTTGTCTGATTAGTAGGAGGCTCATAGGGACCCTCAGGTGACCCTGCCTGGGCATCCCTTATTCAATCTGGGACTCCCTCCTGGAGATGGTGTCACTCAAGCAAATGTCTTCTAACCCTAAAAAGAATAGTCGAGGCATGTGAGTCGCAGCCAAATTAGGACTGGCTTTAAAGGAGTTACCCCTGCAGGTTAGGAACAACAGCAGAAATGGGGGGCATTTAGTTTGAACTCTGGCTCCCTTTTCCTCCTTGTCACCCCTACAAAATATTTTTCTTTAAAAAATATTTGTCTTCATACTTATAAACTAGACTCCCCAGAGCATTTATTAAACACTAATTCCTCCCATTTGTTTAGGGAGAAATTGTATCTACAAATTTCTTTAGGTCCTCTCAGTACCCCCTCAGACATCCTGGGCCTCATTTAACCAATAAAACAGTGGGCAGTGGGAGGTCTGTCACTTGCCAAAGTCAACAGCAAGTTAGGAGACAAGCAATGGAGGGCCCAAGGACTCCTGGTGTGAAGCCCTCCTTAGTGTGCCCAGCTGCCCCTCATTTGAGGGCCTTCTCTCTCCCTCTTGCCCTCAGCCTCCTCTGGCTGATCCTCCCAGTTGCCAAATGGCATTAATTCCTTTCCATTGGGCCCCTAAAATCTATCACCTCTCTCTTCTGCCTGTTGCCCTCACCTTTCTGCCTGTGAGGCTTCCCAGAGCTGCCTGAAGCAAGTGCCCCTCTTCTGCTCAACTGTCCTCTGTGGCTCCCAGTTCCTTCTTGCCTTGGCCTCATGGCTTTCCAACCCCAATCCCCATGAGTCCCTAATACGCATCTAGGTGGTCAGCCACTCCCCAGCACAGCCCGGGTTTTCCATCCTCCAAGCCCTTGCCCATGGGTCCTTCCTCCTCCGATGCCTTCCCCCAGGTGCCCGGTGCCCATATTCTTTTGTTAGCTGCAGCTCTCTCCCTGTGTGCTTTCCCCAGGACACCGTATGAGCATTTGTGTGACCGTTGTCTCCCACCACTGAGGTCCACGATGCTCCTAGACCCCCACCTAACACCGAGCAGGCGCTTCCTTCCCCACCTGGATTGTGTGCCTTAGCCCTGTACACCAGTAAATTTTTCCACAGCTTTCTGAGGTTTCCACAGAGCTTGCAACACCCAGTCTCCTCCCCCACCCTAAAAAAGAGGCTACTCAGAGAAATGAATTTGAAAAAGATGTTAAAATGGCACAGACTTCAGCGTTGGTGCCATGGTTTGGAGAAGAGGGGATCAGGATTCAAGGCCCTGCTCTGATTTTGCCCGACGGTTATCTAGGGTGAGTGGTATCATCTCTCAGACTGGGTTTCCCCATCTGCAGAAGGGGTTAGGAGAGGAGCTGAGCCAAGGCATGAAAAGTTGACACCACGTAGCAAGCCCTTAGCTCCTGTGATATGATGAGTAACCACCACTGTGGCCCCTAACAAGTGCCTGGCACAGAGTAGGTGCTCAATAAACACTGAAATGAGTGAATGAGTGGTTCCTTGATGTGACCCCCTCCCCCTTTTTCAACAGAGGAGAGGGAAGAGCATAGAGAGGAGCTGCCCAGCCAGCTCACCCAGCTGGACCAGATGTATTAGCCCTAAGAGGTGGTACGTGGGGTCCCTGGCCCCTCATCTGACACCCACCAGAGTGGGGGCGGGGCTACTCTATTTTCCTGGTGCCTCAAGGTTTTACATCTGAGAACTCCGGAATATAAAGCAGCAATCAAGGGCAGGAGGAAGTGATCAGATGTGGCTCCCGGGTTCGTGGCGAGATAATTAGGTGTTTGATTGGCATCCTCTCTCAAGGACAGCCACCTCCAGGTCCCATCTGCAGCAGGAACTGGCTTTTTTTCCTGGCTGATGCTTGGGGCGGGGGGGGGGGGGGGCTTGGGGGGGGAGGTGCAAGTGTGGAGGGGTGGGGAGGTTTGGTGCCGGGATTGGCCAGCACGTCTTTCATTTGTTCCCTTAGTCATACCTTCATTCAATCAACAAGTGTTAAGCACCTACTATGTACCAAGCATCAGGGATACAGCAGTGGTCCAAACAGACAAAGCCCATGTCCTTCTGGAGCTGACATTCAAGGAGGGTGGCTAGTGGAAATGGACAATAAATAAATAGAGCAGTAACCACATAAATGTGTTGATGACAAGTGCCATTTAGAGAAATAAGCAGAGAGAGAAGAATGGGTGAGGTAGGGAGGAGGTGCTTGCTATTTTAAATAGGATGGCAGGACAGGCTTTTGTGAGAAGGCAGTGTAAGAGCTGAGACCTGGAGGAGGGAAGGAAAAGACCCATGTGGAATAAAAACAAACAAAAACAAAAACCCAGCATTTCAGGCAGAGGGAACAGCCAATACAAAGGCCCTGTGGTAGGAATGTCCTTGATGTGTTCAAGAGCTAGCAGAGATCCTGTGTGGCTGGAGGAGAGTGAGTGAGGAGGGAGTAGAAGGATGTGAGGACAGAAGTAAGTCACGTGGGACCTTGACATCGAGGTGAGCACTTTGGCTTTGATGCAGAGTCAGGTGGGAGCTGTGGAAGGGTTTTGAGTAGAGGAGGGACAGGGTGTGACTTGGGTTTAACAGTATCCCAGTGGCTGTCGGGTGGGGAAGGGACTGTAGGAGGGTGAGGGCAGCAGTGTGGAGACAAGTGAGGAGGCTCCTGTGGTCACCCAGGTGGCAGCAGTAGAGAGGATGAGAAATGGTTGGATCAAGCTGACAGTATTTGCTGATGAGAGAAATGTCCCCACTGCAACCCTGGGCCTCAGCCCAGTACCAGGGCAGGGAAGGTTGCTGCCCTCTCGGGGCTCAGGGCTGGCAGTGGTCCCACCTCAATAGCCAGCCCTAGCCCCTGAGCACCCAAGCATCTCCTGCACCCTGGACCCCCTGCCAGCCACAGGCCTCTCATCCTGCCTGCACTCCTAAGAGACAAGGCATGCCATGAGTTCATGTTACAGCAGTAAATCCTAGATGCAGAGAGGTCAGGGGTCTGCCCAGACTCACAGAGCCAGCAAGTAAGAACGTCTGGACTCAAACCCTCTTTGCCTGCTGAATGTGGGCTCTTGGCCTGCCAGCTAAAAGCAAATTGCCACTGGATTTTCTGGAAGCCAGAACTTTGGGAGCTGCTAGGAAGGCCTTGTGGACCACAATTTTAATTGTCTGTGTGCCTTCCATGACCAAACACTGTGTGAGGGCAGGACTTGGGTCTGACTTGTTCTGGGCCACATTTTAGGCACTTAAATTATAGTTGAGTAAATGAGTGAGTGACTGGATGGATGGATGGATGGATGGACAGATGGACAAAGAGATGGACAGACAGACTGATAAGGCCCAGCCACACTCCTGATCTTCAGGCCACATGAGTCCTTGTCTGGGACAAACAGGTAAGGGAAAGGTAGCCCCATGAGCAGCCGGAGGAAAGAATGCAAAAGAAAGTGGGACCTTGGCAAGTGGCTTTGTTTCTCTGCAGGTACCCTGTGTAAAATGGCACCTGCATCATAGGACCATTCATTTGCTCCCTCAGTAGATGTTTCTAGAGAATCCACTGCATGCCAAACACTGTTGGGAAAATAAAATGAACTTTTGTGTGCCAGTTAACATGGACCTAGTAAGCTCTCTATGGGACAGTTATTATATTATTGTTATCACTGCACTGAGAGTCTGCTAAGAAGCTGTTGGCAGCCTCGCCCACACACCCGGGCCTCACGGTTTGGACACAGTCCTCTCAACGGGCTCTGTGACCGAAGTGTGAACTATCATCCTGGCCCAGATGATGGAATTCAATAAAGCCAGCTTGGCTGAGAACTGTTTCTCATAGGCATCGCCCCTTGCCGGGGCCCTCGGATAATTTGCCCTACATCTTGGCATCTGAAATTTACATACGGTGCCGGGAGTGATGGATGGCTCTGGTAACCCGGTCTGTCTCTCGGCCAAGGCTCAGTTATCCATCTCAGCGGGCTGCAGAGCCATCCGTCTTCTCTCCTTGCTCATGGCAGGCCAGCATGTGCCCTTCGTCCCAGGTCATCTCCGGGCCCCCTCCTAGAGCCAGCCTCTGAGGCCACTCTGAAGGCGACACTCCCGTCATGGTCCACTGCATCCCCAGAAACCCTCCTCCTCAGTGTTTGCCTGGGACTCTGATGACAAAGCCCTGAATGGCTCCATGGACCTGAGATACAGAATGGGTTGTTTGGCCCCCCCAAACAGCAAGAAGGCCCCATCTTGCTCCTGCCACAAAGGACTCCTCATGCTTATATCTATTAACAGTCATTCATTCACAGGTGTTTTTTGAGTGCCTTTATGCATCTGGCATTTAGCTAGAACCTGTGGCTACAGCTGTGAGCAAAACAGGCACAGTCCCCACCCATGAGCGACTGACATTCCATTGGAGGGAATATGAGCAATGAAGATCCTAGACACTGTGCCAAACACTTTACCTACTTACAGTCTGGTTCTCAAGGGTTTCCTCAGTAACACTTTGGGCACAAATTTTTATCCCCATTTTACAGACACAGAAACTAAGGTTGAGTATGTTGTCCAAGGTCACACTGCTAGTGAGGGGTCAGAGCCAGAATTTTGACATAGGTCTGTGATCCCTGAACATGGTCATTGTTCCCCAGACAAATCAGGCTCTTTCAGGGTTTCTGACACATAGCATTTATTCATTCATTTATTTGACCAACAAACATTTCTAAAGTGCCTGCTATGTAACAGGAACTGTTCTAGGCACTGAGCATAAGGAGGAAAGGACCAAAATCTCTGTCTTGCTATCATGGAGTTTTCATTCTAGTAAATAAAATATATAGTGTGTTTGATAGTGATACATGTTAAGAAGAAAACTAAAGGCAGGAACAGAGAGGCCAGGTAGGGGGCTATCACAATAATCCCATTTCCTCTGTGTGGGATGCTTAGCTTTCTTAACCAGCTCATCCCCTGACCCCAGGTCAAACATTCCCACCTTGGTGACTCTTTACCCCAGTCACAGCAAGTCACCTTGCTCTCTTCGTTCCCATGATACTTTATTCATACTTTTCATGTTGTACTTCGGCACACAGTGTTGGAATTGGCCTGTGTGTCTCCTCCACTGCACTGTGAACTCCTCAAGGACAGGGGCTGTGTTGGTTAGTTTCTGTGTACCAGTACCTAACACTGTAACTAGCACAGATTTGGGGCTCAGTAGTTAGTTGGATTGATGATTAGATGGGGATGGGTGGATGGGTGATTAGATGGATGGATGATGGATTGATGACTGGTTGAGTGTGAGTGATTGGATAGATGGATGTTGGATGATCAGTTGGAAGATAGATGATCTGTTAGATAAATGGATGGATGGATGAGTGGAAAATGGATGGTTGGTTGGATGATTGGATGGATGTTGGATAAAGAGCTTCCAGCCTGGATAACTTACTAGGTACTGGCAACCCCTGCCCAAGTTGGGAACCACACAGTGATTTAATTAGTAGAAGTAGGTAAAACTCTTATCTCTCCCTTGCCCCATCAGTTTCCATACCCATGCAGAGGCAATTCAGGGCATATGTTAGGGTTTCACTCTTCTCCAAGTCTGCTCTGGAGGTGATGTCTTAATGCGATGGCCTTTGTCCCTTTTACCAGAATTATTTATGCCTGAACTTGTCTTATTTGGTTTCTGAGCTCTTGGAGGATATAGACTGTATCTGATTCCCTTTATCTAATGCCTAGCACACTGGAGATCATGGATGGCTGAATGTACAACATCTCTAGTTGCATCTCCCTGCAAAGAGAAAGCAGACTTCTAGGTTTGTGTTGGGGGGAGTTGGTGACTGTATTGAAAGTCATGATCACTGGTCATCCTTGTTTTCTAGACCTGGCCTGGAATCTCAACTGCCACTTCATCCATATATCCTTACAGGAGATAATATACATAAAGTGCTTAGCACATTCCATAAATACTAGCATGTGTGTGTGTGTGTGTGTGTGTGTGTGTGTGTATGGCATAAATGTTAGCCATGAGCTATTGTTTTCTGTAAGGAATGTCTGTGTAAGGTTTCATTTGGCGAAAAAGTTCTAGGCCTTTGAAAAGACATCTGGTGGCAAATATCAGAAGGGGATAACAGGGGCACAAAGGAGATGCCCAGACTTGGAGGGGAGGGTTCAGGAATCCTTCCTGGAAGAGGGGACATTTAAGCCGAGGCACAAAGGATGAGTAAGATCAGCTGCAGAGACAGAATGAGATCATCTGAGCTGAAGGAATGAAGTCTGTTGAGCCATGGAGTTGGGAGACCCTGTTGCCTTTGGATTCCTGCAAGGCAGGAAGGTTGGTTGGGAAGGAAACAAAGAGATGGGAAGATGGAAGGGGCCCAGTGACACCTAGATAGGAAGTATGGCGATTGTCCTAGAGCAGTGGAGAGCCAGAGGTGGGTTTTGAGCAGAGGAGGGACATGTTGAGGAAGTTTCTTTCCTTTCATGAAACCCCTTCAAAATATGGGAACACCTGAGGTCCTTGCTTCCTTAACCCCTAATCCCCAGCAATCACTGCATCGTTTTCAGAAGGTCTCTTTTCAGAAGTGGTATTAGGGGGATGTGTCTGAGTGTGAGGGTGTCTTTGGAGCTGAGAAGAGTGTGAGCACATGCTGGGGGAATTGACATGCATATGCACAATTCAGGTGTGTATTTCCCCTGTAAGAACATAGCAGCTAGCTCAAAGTTTTGTACATCATTGACACTTCAGGTCAACATCATGTGTTAAATTTCTTTTAAAACCAAGTATTCTTGTACAATTCCCAGTCCTTCCTGGTTGAGGAAATACAGTTGAACTGAGAATGTTCAACTTGCTCTCCCCGTAGATAACCAACAGTCTTCCTTCCCCACCCAAGAGCTACCTTCCCTCTGAGGAAATCCAGCCTCTTAACCAGAAGTGTGGCTTGGGCAGGTCGCCTAAGCTGTTTTTGCCTTAGTTTCCTCATCTCTAAAATGGGAGACTCAGATTCAGTTAGTGTTAGCTAAAGTGTGGGACATACATACCCCCACTGTTAGGACGTGAGATGACTGTAAGTAGACCTGACATTAGAAGGGATTGACCTGTGTCAGGAGGATCAGTTATCCCTTCTCAGTGGTCATTCATTCCTTCTCATTGGAACAAGAAGAAAGTCTCTACCTTTAACACCTCTCCAGCACTTGCCAGTCTCCTTTTATAACAAAGACAAACAGCAATGCTTTGTTTTCATTGTACTTTTATTTTAAAGACTACCTTCTGTTTATGGCATAGTGTCCTCTAGCGATAAAAAGAAGTTCCTTTTCAAATGTACTTATTTAGGTTAAAAAGAGAAGGGGTTGTTACGTAAAGGTCAAGAACAGGCAAAATTTATCTAGATGCTAGGGTCAGAATGATAGTTACCTTTAAGGGGGTACTAACTAGGAGAGGGCACAAGGGAACCTTCCAAGGTGCTAGGAGTGTGAATATTCTGTGTATCTACCTGGGCAATGGTTATAAGGGTGTAAAAGTTTGAGCTTAAAATTGAACTTAAGGGCTTCCCTGGTGGCTCAGTGGTTGAGAGTCCGCCTGCTGATGCAGGGGACACGGGTTCGTGCCCCAGCCCGGGAAGATCCCACATGCCGTGGAGCGGCTGGGCCCGTGAGCCATGGCCGCTGAGCCTGCGCGTCTGGAGCCTGTGCTCCGCAACGGGAGACGCCACAACACTGAGAGGCCCGCGTACCGCAAAAAAAAAAAAAAAAAAAAATTGAACTTAAAATTATACAAAAAGAAAGAAGAGTCAGTTTGAAGGTAAATATCATGGAAATAGTAATTCATGTGGAATATCAATATGGCAGAATACATGCAGAGGGGTAGTATGAATGGTTGAAGTTCAGAGAGTGATGGACTGGACAACCTTGAAAGTTCCTTCTGGCTTATATGTTCTGAGACTGTGAGTGCCTTGGAAGTTCCAAGGTTGCCCAGCAAGCTGATGGCAGACGCTCTCAGAGCTAGGGCCACTCCCCGGGCAGCGGGCATTTCCCGTGGGCAAGCAGTGGGGCTGTAGGTCCCATCGGAAGAGCTCTTCTTCCCTGCCCCCGCCTCTTGCTGCTGCCTAGCCCTGGCTGCAGCTCAGTCCCAGCTTCCTTTCTCTCTGCACGCTGGCCCGAGCCTCAGCTGCATCTATCATCTGCCTCAAGCTCATTAAAATTATTTCTTTTTTAGTTGCAAATGGGCTGTTTATGATGATCATTATTTGAATGGTCTGCGGCGGGCTCCGGGCTGTCTGTCTGCTGCTGCTGGCCAGTTAATCAGATGAGTCTTCTCCCTGCCTGGGCCTGGCCCAAAGTCTGGGGCTGTGTTAATCATGGCCCCCCTAGGGCTGGGGGCTGGAGGCCAGGTGGGAGAGGATCCCAAGTTCTGCTTGATCATCAAAGAGGCCCTGCTAGCTGTGTATGTGCATGGGGCTTCAGACACTTATTTCTAAAACTCAGCTTCAGACTGGTGCTGGTTTATGTTTATGAGAGTTTTTTATATTCCTTCAAAATAAATACAGTGCTGTGAGCTTTTTTATTTTAAATATGTTTATTTTAAAAGACATGTCAATTCTGTCGTTGGCTGTCTTGCTCTGTTAATGTTCAAATAGCCTGTCTTTTAGGGTGGGAGGGAGTGGTTTTTAATGTCTTTGCCTGATAGAGTAAAACTTGTCAGTACTCTGTCATCCTTTTATTGGTGGGGCGGGGGGTGTGAGATTTTTACTGACCTGTGAAATCCAGAACTCTTAGAATCACTGATCTAGTGGGGTGTTCTTTGAGCTCTCAGCTTATCTAAATTAGTATCAGCCAACATTTCTTGAACACTTAGTACTGTGCTTGATGCTTTACACATTTATAACATTTAAAACAAGCTCCCTGAACATCCCCCAGCTAGTGGGGAAGTGGAGCAGAAACCCTGTGATGAGCAGGGCATTACAATTTTGCCTTTATAATCCACCAAGGAGATAATTCACAGCTGAATTATTAGGACTGTAATTTGTTTCTTAGTCCCTGCTTGAATTACCTTACAAACATATTAATGTGCTCGTCACATGAGATGATGTGTATGAGGAGCTTAGCATGGTGCCTGGTACGTGTAAGCACCCAATACATGGTAGTTATGATTATTTACTATTATTGTTGTTGACGTGTTAGTGTACTAACCATAGAAATGTGGCAAGAATTCAGAGTTGAAGGATGAGCATAGATGTAAGGCAGAGGTAAGAAGAGCATGGACATCAGTCATGATGTCCGTCGTCTGCTCCTCTAGGGATGAACAGGAAAGACGGCAAGAGCTGGGCTTCTGTGGGGCAGGGGTTGGGAGCCTGCTGATGTTCCCCATCTGGTCTCACCTCTGCTCTGTCTACAGTGTGGATGCAGCAGACAGATTTGTACCCACCAGCAGCCTGAGAGGTTAGGGTGGAGGGAGCCAGTGCAGTCGCATGGCATCGTTGTCTGGTACAGCACATCAGACAGTTAGACTTAACCTGCTCTGAGATTTCCTTTTGGAACTTGGGTTTGATGTTCTAAATAAGGAGTCGGGCTTCCCTGGTGGCGCAGTGGTTGAGAGTCTGCCTGCCGATGCAGGGGACACGGGTTCGTGCCCCCGTCCGGGAAGATCCCACATGCCGCGGAGCGGCTGGGCCCGTGAGCCATGGCTGCTGAGCCTGCGCGTCCGGAGCCTGTGCTCCGCAACGGGAGAGGCCACAACAGTGAGAGGCCCACGTAGTACCGCAGTCAATCAATCAATCAATAGATAGTCAAAGTTCAGCCCCCACCAGGTTGCTGGGATGCTGGGAGAGGCAGTATCCCAGAGATAAGAACGTTGTGTCAGATATATGATCATTCAAAACCGTGTGATGTTAACGCAAGTCCCAGTTCTGTTTGTCCTGTAGCCATGTAAAAATCACCTCTTTATCTTCAAGACGGATGAGAAAAACTAAGAAAAACTGTGAGCACTCTGCCACAACTCAAATTGACCATGACACTCCAGTTACTTCTCTCCTGCCAAGTGAGGGTCTGTCCACCTGGCTTCCCCACATAGTTGGTTTTTGTCTGCCTTTGGTCAGTCCCATTGCTGCTACCACAGATCTCTCCCTAGTCACTTGATATTTTGGTCATGGTCAATTGTGGTTTCTTTATTGGAAACTACAATTATTTTTAAATGATGATAAACCAGAAGTCTCCTTATTTTCTCTGTCACCTTGGCAGACTGTCAGAAATTGTTTCTGTTTCTCTCTCTTGTCTCCCATGACACCTTGTTCCTTACCTGGCTCAAAAATTCAATGGGACGTTTGGACTGGAAGCCCCTGCACCTTGGAGTTGGTGTACCCAGTGCTGTGGCATAGAATTGATATCAGCACCTTGGAGAGCACCACATTTCCAAGTCTCTTGCCCCTCTATTTTAATGGCTACTTTCTTGCCTCGATTTTCCTCCCTTCTAGTCTTATGATTCTCCAAAGAGGTTAGACATTTCTCCAGAAATAGAAATTCCTTCCCTGATTCTCCCAAAGGCTCCATAGGCAGAGACACTTACCCTGGGTTTGGAGTATGCGGTCCAGCCTTCGATGGGCGTGAGGTTTATGGTGCTACGGTGAACTGCTGTTGAGCAGATTTACCGACTCTCAGACATGATATAAGACGATTACCATGCATTTCGTCTCTTAGAGGGAAAAGGATTTGCAGCGGGTTAATAGTACTTTTATTTCATTATCTAATAGTAAAAGTGTTTCATTGTGTGTGCAAGATGAATGCGCATTAGCGATGATAAATGAGGTCTTTCAGCACGGTGCTGGGCCTCATCATACATATGTTAGATTAAAGAGTTCACCCTAGAAATACACTCTTGCATCTGCTTGTGTGTTTTTAATAAATCTGATTGCAGAAATTTATTGCATCACTGGATTTAGGAAATTATGGGGCTTGATTGCTGCAGATATAATCGGGTGATATATACAGAAATGCTCCTCTAGTTATCGTCCAGAAAAAAAGCCCATCTCGGGATGGTGCAAGAAAGCAGCAGACCACATAAACAGAGCATTTCTTGAATTATGCAAATGAAATCCATGACAACTCATGGTGAATTATTCTCCCCTCGTGAAACCGCCACTGTTAAAGTGAAGAAAGCTGCGAGAGGGGTGATCAAATATACATGTACAACCAGCAGACATTGTCTGTCATGTGTGAGCTGGAGCGTCCCCCACTTCCATCTCTCACTCTCTTTTTTTCCCCTCCTTGGTTCGTCCTGTAAAAACCTGGTCTGAAACCTTCATTGCACATAAGCAGGCAAGGCTGCTTCCAATCCTTTTCTTCTGAATCCAGGCATCTTCAATGAAATATTTCTTATACTTGAAGTGAACCTTAGATAATTTACTGTAGGATACACAAAAGGTCATCTTGCTTCTTATTGGCACCTTCATTTTTCCAAAATCTACAGAAATTAAAAAGCCATCTATATCTTAAAAGGCATATTTATGAACCCTTAAGTGTAAGTCATAGTTGGAACAGTTCCCACCTCTGATATATGAAAGCTGTCGACAGCACTTTCTTACACTATAATATGCCCATACAATATGCCGCACTTTACTATTTTGACACCGTTTGGAGATGTTTTCTACAGTTACTGACAAGCTTATGCCATCACTCCCTTGGAAATTTAAGAGGTGGGGCAGAGGCGTAGGGGAGAAATGAAAAAAAAACAGCTCCACCCAACTTTATGGGAGATTATTGATCTGGCCTGACTTCTGACAAGCAAAAAAAGCTGTCCTGGATTTTTTTCGGTTGCATCCCCAGTTTCGTAAATTATTCATTTGTGCCAGGAGTCAATATCCTGTCTTTTCTCAGCTTTTTTGTAAGTTAAGGAAACTTGTTTGGAATGCTGTTTTGTACGATGATTAAAAAGGAAAAGGAGGAAAAAAATCTTTTTCTTTTCTCTCTCCCTCTCTCTCTCTTTTTTTTTTTTTTTTTTTTTTTTATTGTTCCAGAAGGAGCTTAATTCCGTCGCTTCCGAGCTGTCTGCACGGCAGGAGGAGAGTGAACATTCTCATAAACATTTAATTGAACTCCGCCGGGAATTTAAGAAAAATGTACCTGAGGTACAGTATAGTTGCTATTATAGAATTAACTCAGTAGGAATGCAGATTTTTCTCTGTTCAAACTGTATTTTGAAAACTATAGACATAAGTGACTAACAAGAAAAGAAGCTAATTAGCCACGAAGAAAAATTACAACCCTCAACCTTGCCGTGTTTCTCAGTGTAGCGGTGCTCACTGGTGCTGTCTAGAATAAAAGCAGGACGCTTCTCCATGGAAGTCATTGTTTTTGAGGGCTCTATACCACATCCATTTTCCCCTCACATTAATGTCTAAGTCAAATGCTTGGCCTTGACGGCAAAGACAATTTGTCTAGAGTTCCTGATTTTATTTTCCTTTCCCATTGGCGTCCGGGAGATGATGGCTGTAGACTGTCTCACCCTCTCTGGTCCTTCCCTTGATCTCCATGTCTGAAACTGTCTCCCCCACCTGCCCATAAACGTGCCTCATTCTCCCCCTTCACCTCCTCCTTTGCAACTCCAGCCACCAGCATTGTCCTTCCCAGCTGCCATGAGGGTGGTCCAGGTAATGGCCAGCCCCTGCAATGTAAGAGTCCCCCAGGGGAAGAGATGAGAATGGACACGTTTCTTTCTTCACAAGGGTGAATGTGTGAATTTTTTTTCCTCCTCTGTCAGGCCCCCTGTTGCTTCTCAAATTTTTTTTTTTTTTAGTGATGGAAATAAACACAAATAGGAAAAAGAAAACCTTCTGACTCCATATAATGTTGGCAGGGATGTGACACATCAGAGCCATGACAGGAAACAGATACCCCGCCCATTCCCAAAGCCTGCTGTGCTTCTCTGTGCTCAGCAGAGGGTTGAGCTCTCTGTCCCAGGCTGCTCAGGTGGCCTGGATCTTGGAGGAGGGCCAGACAGGGTCTGCCATTCCAGAGGTATCAGACCTGGACATGTTGATTCCACTCTGCCTGTTGGAATCACCTAGGGGTCCTGTTGCCATCTTACTGATGGAGACCATGGAAGGATGGAGAAGAAGCAAGCCCACCCAGGAATCAGGCCACATAAGTGCGGAGGGGTCAGTCTCTTAGCTGTGAAGTCCTCCTCACACCAGTCATAAATATCTTTGGTTCTTCAAGGCAAGAGTGGGAAGTAGGATCTAGTTAGAACTTGTCCATGGAGCAAGTCTGGGAGGAATCAGGTTTGGGAGCTGAGAGAGAGTGCACTTGTAGAAGGGGCGGGAGTCTCAGATCTGAGCGTGTCTCCCATGTTATGGCTTTAGAAAGGCCAGGTTACATCCTGGGTTTGACTGGGAGCTAAGAAAGCATAGGGAGATTCTGAGCATCCTTCCCTTCCCTTTTAGAACAGAGAACAGCTTGGTCTTTAAACCAGTTTTTCTGCCCAGAAGGAGAGAACCAGAAGCTTTGCCTCTGACTCTCCCATCTCTGGGAAGCAGAGATGAAACGGCCACAGATCTTCACAGCCCACCATTTTGTCCTCCTTCCCCCAGGCGACGTGGGAGCCCCCAGGTGATGAGGGAAATCCAGGCCAGGTTTTAAGCCTCTGAGTTCGGCTTACATAATTTTAATACTGCATAATTATGCAATTATGTAATTAGAAGGAATAAGTTTCCATTCCTATTATAGTCGCGCCTCTGAAAATTCTCATTTTTGGAACTAGCCTCTCCTGATGGGGGAGAGTCATGCCAAGACTTTATTTAAGGACATCATCTGGCTGGTGCCCAGCTCACCTCCTGCTGATGCCTTTGCTCAGTTTCCCCCAGGAGTTAAGCAGACAGGGCAGTGGGCTTCTAGAAATGGCTGGCATTGGCCCAAAATCCCACCCACCCCGCCGTGGGTCTCAGATTTGAATCCCCTAAATTCACTTGAGTGTGGGGTTGTGAACAGAGCCTGTCTGGGGAGTCTGTTGACCTGCATTGAAATCCCAACTGTGCCACTCACTTGCTTTGAGACCTTGAACAAGGCAGCCCCTCTCGGGGCCTCTGTGTCCCTTTCTGTAAATTCAGGGGACTGGAGATGGTTTTTGAGCCCCTTCCAACACCAACATTTCCTGAACCCAGAGCAGAGGTTTCCTGTTGATGTGTTTTATTTGGTCTGTAAGGGTCTTTCAAATTTTACAGTAAGTTGTCAATGTTTAGCATCTCTGATTTCACCCCAAAGCTTGGATTTCCGATATCTTTTGAGACTGTTTGGTAGATCTGGCCACGGGGATGCTCCATGCCCAGTGGCAGAAACAGCCGAGCAGCTGCCGCTCACGTTACCAAGATGCTGTGCTCCCCTGAGATTTGCCATGGGACAGCCTGTCTCCCTCCTGTCCACTTCCTCCAGCCTCTGTGGGCATTTGAGTTTACAACCCACAATCTAGGTTTTCTTAAGTTTCGTTTTCTGCGCTCAGCCCGTGCACTCACGGTTCCTTATGATCAAATAAATCCACTAGGTTCACACGCACTCCCTACGTCCCTCCTGAAGATCCCCTGCATACATCAGTATATCAGTGGGTCTGAGAAGCCCTGGGGGCCACAAATCAGTGAGGAAAGCATAGCCAGGACCCAGAAGAAGGATTTTTTCCAGGGCCAGGAGCAACACAATCCTATTTCATAGTTAAGGGATTTTATTCTTCAGCTGAAATATGTATTCTTCAGCTCATCTCTTCCTTTCCTGTTTCTGTCTGCTACCCCCTCCCTCTCCATTCTCTCCAGCTCCCCTCAGCTCCTCCTCCCAAGGGGGTCTCTTGTGGGCCATAGAAGCCAGTGGTTAGGGGAGTCACCAGTGGGTCTCAGAGGAAACTGGAGCATGTATGGTTGGGATCTTGGTACCCTCGGTTCTAATCCCTCTTGCACGCTGGAGAGAACTCATGGGAGTCCACCAGGGATGCCCTTGTGGCTGGGAACCTCAAGGTCACTTGAGAAAGGCATAAAATTAGGGTCCAGAAAGAGGAGGCTGCCTTCTGAAGACAGCCCAATGGCATAGAGTTGATCAAACATTTACAGAGCCCTTCTTCTGAGCTGGGTGCCATGGCAGGTGACCCCACCAAGCCCCCAGAAACCCCACCTTCTGGTGAGGAAGGAGTGACCGTGCAGAGTGGTGTTGCTAAAATGCCAAATGCAGTCTTTGCTAGAAGGGGCAGCTGGGTGGGGAAGCAGAAATGGCACCCTAGGGAGACATCTCCCAAGCAACCTAAAGGACAGAGGTTTTCATGTAGGAGCTTTGGTGACATGGCCCTGGGTGTGGAGCCTTTCCAGCCCCTGCTCCAAAAAATGTCCCAGGATGGACCACCAGTCCCGCAAGGTACTTTGCATAAATGAGCATTCCATGATCAAATCCATTTGGGAAATGCTACTTCCTCTCTCCCTCTTCCAGAAATTCTCATTGTGCATTATGTAAAAGGGTCCAAAAAGTCCTGCAGGGAGGAAACTTGATGTTGTGCTTGATGCGTCCTAGTCGGATCTGGCTTGGCACCGTGGTGTGTGTTTGTGTCTGTCTGTAGGTGTATATATGAGGAACCGTTATGAAATCTCATGGAGTGCAGGTCCCACGGGACACGCTTGGGAAATACTGATTGGGGGGACAGCAATGAGCTGCAAACAGGGGCCATGGGGGTATCCCACTTGGCACCACGGTGAACTCTTCGCTGATCTCTTTTACAGGAAATCAGAGAGATGGTGGCTCCTGTATTAAAAAGCTTTCAAGCTGAGGTAAGACCCAAGGCCTGTGGCACGTCACAAAAATACTTCCCAGTTCCCTCTCCTATCCCACCTGGAGTTGCCAGAGGATGCCAGCAGCAGAGAAACTTCTCTACCCCCATTGCAAACTGCCCCATGCCCTCCTGATCAGCCATGGTATCATGATAAGAATGGGCTCTCTGTTCTGTTTGATGGGATTTCTGCCTGCTCTGAAATCCTCTCTACCACCCATCCTCTGAGGATATAAAATCTACACTTTTCACATCCTTTCCTGCCAACCCATCGGACCCTAGTTCCTTTGGCAGCAGCTGAGCTGCCCTCAGCCAGTTGTTTCTCTTGCCGTCCTGGAGCCCTGGGATGAAGCTGAACCTCCTCAGTTTCTCCTCTTTGCTTGACTTTGTGACCAGGATTCTGAGAATGTCCACTTGTCTGGCTGGCGCAGGAGGTAGGCTAGGAAAAGAATGGAATTACACTGAGTCAGGAGAGTGGAAGGGAGGGCCATTTCTCCAATGTTCTGTCTTCAGGGGGCTCTTCTCCGTCTTCCCCTGTATTCAGGCAGAACCCTGGAAGGATAGGCCCTTCTCAGAGCTCGCCAGTGGAGATGCATTTTAAGTCTGTCGTCTGCCAAGTGCCACATTACTTTAAATCTGTCTCTTCGGAACTGCGTAAGCGCATAAGGCAATATTAAAGTAAACAATAACTGGATTTACACAAATGTCGCTGATTTCCATATTTTTCATCCTTTCATTTTATTACTGAGTTGACTGATGCGCTTATTTATTTATAGGGCCATCCGGTATTGATTCATTTGGTTGTAAGGTGCCTGAGCTGGAAGGGATAGAAAAAAACCAGAAAGAAGACCAATAATGTTGGGAATGTGTCATCATGGCTTTTATGTTTTTAAAAAAAGGCCCCCATCTGCCGCCAGCTCATGGTCCCCTGAGAAATACTCAGCACACAAGCCCTCTCAGGCAGCTGATCCCTCTGTCCAGCCCAAAGACAGGCAGTGAGTGTCTTGTGTAGAGCGTCACTTTCTCAGCCATTCCCTTGCTTGGGTTGGTGTGGCAGAGCTTCTCTTAGCTACTTAGACCCTCAGTTTCTCTATATGTTAAAGTGGAATAAAGGCACTGCAGATCTTTTCATGTTCTTTTGAGGATTAACTGAAATATAATGAAAGGAAAGAGTTTAATGTAATTCCCGGTACATGGAGAGCTGCTAGGGAGTGAAGAGCACAGACTCTGGAGTCAACCTGGATTTGAATCCTGCCTCTGCCAGTTACTAGCTGTTTGACCTTAGGCAAGTTACTTGACCTCTCTCTGCCTCTGTGTCATACTCTATAAAATTGGATAATAATTATACCTACTTCATAGGGTTGTGATTGAGGAAGAACAAAGTCAATACTCATGGAGTGCTTAGGACATTACCTTGCATATTAGAAGTCTTATTATTTTATTGTTCCTATTATCAGTCACCTTCAACACAGGTTTATTTGGCCTCCACTATGCCTGGGTTGGAATCTGCCTCTTTCCTCACTAGGTGTTCAAGGATTTTTATCCAAAAGAAGGGGGTTTTCTATCCCTATAGGAAGCAGGCATGACTTATGCCATCTTTCCAATAGGAGAAAGAGTTAAACATTAGATTTTGGCAGTGATCCAGGGAAGACCCAAGTGCAGCATGGTGGAAAGCACATGTGAATCAGACTCATATGGGCCTGGCTTGAATTTCAGCCCTGCTGCTTATACGAGCTGTGTGACCTGGGAGAAGTTCATCCACCTCTCGGAGCTGCAGCTTTCCTCCTCTCGTAAGTGAGGCTAACAGTAAGGATTCTAAGAACTAAGCAGGGTGGAGGCAGTCGACATGGTGTCTGGCACACGGTGCTCAGTAAGTGCAGGAGGAGAGAGAGAGTCTTAGTGGGGCCAAAATAGGCAAAGGTGAATTTTCATTTCCAAACCCATGTGGCATGTTGAATACACACCATTTTAATAGCCGGGGATCTTCAAGGAACTTCGTTAATTTTTTTTAGAGGGTTTTCCGTTGTCCCTTTAATGTACCAAAAAGACTACATTTGTCTGGAGTTTTATTCCCGAAACCCCTGCTTTCTTCATGATCTATTGACTAATCCATTGCGGCCGCCATGTCCCTCCCAGCGCCTCAGGGGAGAAACGCCGGCAAAGAAAGGTGTTAATAAAAAGCATCTCCTTCGTCCAGAACAAACTGCACACACATAGGCCGTTTATAATCCAAATTTGATTTTCATTTTAATTTTTTTAATGAGGGTTCATCCTTTATGCCGCTTCCCTCTTGCCAGCCACCAGGCTCTAGGCTCAGAGCTGAGGATTCCCAAGTGGGCATTAATCACCTCCCAGGAATATTCCCTGAGGCAAACACCTTCCAGAGTCATATAAACTAACCCATAAAACGCCAAGGCTGAATATCGTGCCTGTCATTCCTTCTTCCCCAGTGTGGGCCTCTTGTTGAAATATAACATGTTCAAGTTCATTCCTTAATTTCACTCCACCAGCCCTGGTGAATACAGCATACAAGCATCCTTTTATCTTTTCATACTGTGTATGTGTGAGGGTCTTTTTTCCTTTTTCTTTCTTTCTTTCTTTCTTTCTTTCTTTCTTTCTTTCTTTCTTTCTTTCTTTCTTTCTTTCTTTCCTTCCTTCCTTCCTTCCTTCTTCCTTCTTTCTTTCTTTCTTTCTTTCTTTCTTTTCTTTTCTTTTCTTTTCTTTTCTTTTCTTTTCTTTTCTTTTTCATGCTGGTGGGAGGGGGGCGGAGAGGAAGTGAATTTGCCCTGCTGTGAATCAAGGAAGCTTTTCCTCTCCGCCTTGATTGCTTAAAGGACAGTCTTGATTCCCCCTGCTCAGGGAAACAAAGACAGCCAGAGAAGGTGGCTTAATGGAGACAGCTTGAAATGGCCAAAGTTTGAATATCCTTGCGCGCAGAGAAAAGAGCAAGACGAAAGCCCTGCTAATTACAAAAGTTGCTTTATGAAAGATAATTCAAAGCAATAATTTAGCAAACATAATCAAGTCGCACAGATGGGGTTGTTGATGGATGGATTGCAACATGCAATTAGCAGTTCTCGTAGTTACATATCATTAACCCTCCAAGCACAGAAATTATTTTCTCATTATTAGTTGAAAAGGTAAAATTAAGCTGACTAGACAGTAAAGGAACAAACTACAATTAATTACCTTCATTTATTACAGTCATTATTTTAAACTTATTTTTACTTGGAGAGAGAGACGAAAACATCTAAATTAAAAGTTTTCTTATGCTAAATCAGAGGTGAAACTTTTCTAAGGAGCATGTGCAGTGGCCCAGCCAGAAGATGGCAAGGCCACTGCTGGGAAATTTTTTTTCCCTGCTTCCTTCCTCTTCCACCTTGAAGGGGATATGGCCTGCATGATGGAAAACCCTTTCCGTTGAGTTGGAACAGACACGTTCATCTGGGCCTGATTGAAACAGAGCAGTTTGGGAACCAAGGAGGCTGAAGTGTCCTCTGACCCCCAGGGGAGGCGGGAGAGTGTGGAGGTCAGATATCCAGGGTCTGTGTCCCACCCTGACACTGCTTATATGACTTTGGCAAGTGACTTCATGTCTCTGAGCCACTGTTTCCTCATCTGTAAATAGGGACAGCTCATCGGATTGCAAGAGGTTCAGTGAGATTCTCTGTTGATTGGCCAGCGAGTTATTTGTTCTCATTGTGGTGGGTGTGTTTGGTTCGGGCCTGAGAATGTTCTCTCCCTGTCCTCTTAGGATCAGAGGGGAGCTCGTGTGGCGTGACCACCTTTTAGGAGCTTAGAGACGGGACTAAGATGCCATCTAGGGCTTCCCTGGTGGCACAGTGGTTGAGAGTCCACCTGCCGACGCAGGGGACACGGGTTCGTGCCCCCGTCCGGGAAGATCCCACATGCCGCGGAGCAGCTGGGCCCGTGAGCCATGGCCGCTGAGCCTGCGCGTCCGGAGCCTGTGCTCTGCAACAGGAGAGGCCACAACAGTGAGAGGCCCGTGTACTGCAAAAAAAAAAAAAAAAAAAAAAATGCCATTTACCAGGAGATAGATCAGATCATCGGTTGAGTCCATGAAGTCATTTATTCACTCAACAAACATTTACTGAGTACCCAGAACCTGAAGTCATCATCGGCTTCCCCCACCATCTGTCCCAGCCCCAGACACTGAGGACTGCCTGCTTCTCCCTCACAGGCAGTCGTGGGTGGGGAAGGGGGTTCTAACCCAGGACAAGATCCCCAGGGGTTTATAGTCTCCATTCCTGAAGCTGAGCTGCCTGAGAAGGGCATGGGGGGCATCCTCACAGCTCAGCTCACCTGAGACGGGCTCGGCCCTCCCTGCCCTGAGCCCCCGCCCAGCTCTGCATGCCGTGTCCTAATTTGGTCCCTGTGCTCCCCTCCTGTTCCGCATCTGCCCACAGGACTCTTGCCCTTCCCTTTGAGCCAAAGTTTAATTACAGGATCTTTTATTTTTCTTTTTGCCTTTTAACATTGTTTGCTCTTCCAGCTGGCTTTGATGTCATAATTCTCTTACTCCCCAGATGACCCTTTCTCTGTCACTCCCAGCACTGTCATGACCTTTGTAAGTGGGACCCCCTTGGGGCCACAACAGACGTTAGACACCTGCAGTCCTGACAAGCCTACAAGGCCAGGGAGAAATGGCCTCACTGACCAGCGGGACCCACCAGGAAAGATAAGCAGTGGGAACAAGCATGGGCTTGGAGCCAGATTGGCATGAGCTTGCGTCTTAGCCTGTCCACTTCCCAGCTGTGTGATCCTGGGCGAGTCACTTAACCTCTCTGGGCCTCAGCTTCCTTGGCTTTTAAATGGAGATAATAATAGTACCCACCTCATAAGGTCGATGAGAGGGTTAAATGAGTTGATACTTGAAAAGCCCCAAGAACAAAACCTAGCACATAGTGAGTGTTCCTTGAAGATTAGTCAGCACTCCTAGCTGATGAGCTGAAACTTGCCTCATCACATGTATTCCTCCCACAAGCCCAGTGAGGAAGCCTCTCCTCTCACCCATTCTCAGGTGAGGTAAATGAGGCTTAGCACCCAGCACACGGTGGTGGGTGGTAACTCAGGCTGGGACACCAGCCAGCAAAATTTATCGAGCATTTAGCAATGCCTGTCACATATCACCACCTCTCAGCAGCACGGCAAGGGAGGCACCACTGGTATTGTCCCCTCTTACAGGTGAGAAGTTGGGTTTCAGAGAGGTTAAGCTGCTTGCCTAAGCTCACACAGCTCTTCACCAGCAGAGCAGAGGGTGAAAGATGCAGATCTCAGCTTCGAGGGCTGAACAGAGCTCCTCAAGGAGCCTGTGGAGTACAGAAGGAGCTGAGAATATAGATTCTAGATTAAGGGCCTGAATTGGACACTTGCAGGTGGTTATGGTTGGGAAAGACCTCTGTTCAGCCAGATCTGTGCCTTTTAGATATTTTTGCTGAGCTATCCAGGCAGAATCCACCAGCGAAGCCCAGCCCCTGCAGAGAGCTGGGATTCAAACCCAGGTCTGCATACCCAGCCCAGGACTTGGCACATAGCAAGAGCTCAGTAAACAGGGTGTTACTTGCAAGATGCAGTTAGAAAGACTTCTGTCCACACTTACTGTTCCCTGCTTGCACACCTGCACATACACTCCCCACAGCCTCCTCTGATGACATAATAACTTTGATGATGCAGGTCTCCTTGGTTCCCATAACCCAGTCTGGCTCCTCTGGCTTTGCCCTGCCCAGCTAGGGGTAAAACCTGAACATCCTTCTGAATTTAATTTTAAGAACCCACCAAAGCATCACTGAACCTGTCACACCATATTACAACCAAATTAAGAACCAGCAGCAGTCCTCTTTCATTTGGTATCATATACCTTATAAAGTAAATTGTTAATGCTTTTTCCCCCCAGTTAAGCAGTTATTTGCAGTTGTTCCGGGTATTTCTCATTAGAAATAACATCATCTAAAGAACGATATTGATTGATTTTTTTTAATCTTGGAATCATGGACGTGAACCACATATTTATATGACATTCCCTTTAACTAGAATTCTCATGCTTTATTTTTATATTATTGATCTTTTTGACACGAATTGCTTTTGGCCTTGTGTGAGTGTTGTAAGTTTTCTGCCTGCAGAGGAATGGGCCGGGCTGAGCTGGGAAGAGTGATCGCTCCAGCAGCATGGCGGTAACATTCCCACACATTTAACAGCAATTAGTCTGTGCTGATGCCGTGGTAGGCTTTCGTGTATGAAAATTTACAAGCCTTTTAATGGACTGCATTATGGAATGCCATGCGGGGCCAGTCGGTGGGGAGATGAGGCCGCCAGGCGCGCATCCATCTCACGGCACTGTCAGCCGAGTGTCTCTCAACACTCGTGTCTGCCTGGGGGTAGTGGCGATCAAAGCAGATGCTACTGCAACAGCCAGCACGACACCAGCGTGGGACGAGTGGCCATTCGTGCAGTCACTCATGCATCCATTCAGTATATGTTTCTTGAGCACCTGCTGTGTGCCAGGCATGGTACTAGGTACTGGGGCTAAGTGGTGAACATTATTGACTTGTGCTCAAGAAAAGGTTGAGCACCACTGTGTGCCAAGAACCATGCTAAGCACTGAGGGTAACAGGGTGAACACAGATTATTCATCTGGCTCCCGTGATGTGGAGTAGAAATGACATGAGCCTAGATCCGCACAGACCTGGGTTCCAATCCCAGCTCCGTCCTTTGCCAGCATTCTCGGTGAACCTTGGTTTCCCTGGCTGTAAACTGGGAATGGTAACAGTCCCTACCACGCAGGGAGGCTAGGAGGATTCACGCAGGTAAAGAGCTCAATGCGACATAAACCTCCCAGAAATGGGATTGTTGCATCATGATTTAGTGTTGTTGCCCCTTGCCCTCCATCCAGCAACCCTAGAATACACATGTACACTCCTGCTTCCTTCCAATTCCACTGAGATCTTCATGCTCAGCAGCATTTATTTGGCACCTGCTGTATACCAGGGTGAGTACCAGGCTCCAGGGATGTGGCAGTGAGCAGCTCCAGATACCGTTGCTGTCCTCATGGCACTCACAGCCTGAATGAGAGAGACAGCTGGAAACATACCCCTCAGAGCCAATGAAAGTCATGGTTATGATTGAGTTTCACGTGGCCAGAATGTGGAATGGGAGAGATTCAACCAGCCCACCCATTCCCTCATTCAGAAACTGTTTCTTGTGCAGACCCTGTGTGGGGCCCTGGGGATACAACAGGGAACAAGACAGACAGGGCCCCTGTCCCAGGGGCGCTCAGAACACAGTGAGAGACATGCCTGTTTGCATCATGCACGTAAATTATTTGAAGGACAATATAGTGCAGTGGTTAGGAGCACGTCCCTCTTCTGCTGCTTATTAATTGTGTGACCTGGGGCAAATTATGTTTCTCTCTCTCTCCCTTGATTTCTTCATCCGTAAAATGGGACTCCTAACATCCCCTACTTCATAGTGTGAGAGTGAGGAGCAAATGAGGTAATAGGTGTAAAGGCTTAAAACAACGCCTGATGTAAAGAAAGCTGAGATCAGAGTCAGAGACTATAATCGTCTTGATTATCACAATGATTATGGTTTTGAAATCATCCCACACTGCATTAACTAATTATGGATGTGCTAAATGCTGCTGAGGCAAAATGCAGTTGCACCCAGGAAGACCTCAGTCTTATCTTCCTTTGTCCTAGCTCTGAGGCAGAGGACTGGACTGCTTGACCCACTGGGGTTGTTGCCCAGGGAGAAGGGGGGCCCTGAAGTGCCATCCCCAAGTTTAGGCACTGGAGAAAGAAACTTTCTGGTCATGGCATCCTCTATGAGGCAGACCCCTCAAGAGGCCCTCAGGCATCCAGTATCACAGTCATACCCTCCCTGTTTCCTGAGTGCCAGGAATAAGACCCAGAGAGGGTGAGAAACTCACCTGGGGTCACATAGCCAGGAGACGGAAGGGTCCTATGTTGTTTCAGATCCATGTAATCCCCTTACCCAGAGTGGCTCCAATCAAGCAGCTGGTGAAGGAAGACAAAGGCAGTGGATTTGGGGTCTCGGAAAACCAGGTCCAAGCCCTACCACCACTCCCTAGCTGTGTTACCTTAGGCAGGTCGCTTTACCTCCAGCCTCAGTCTCCTGTTCTATAAAATGGGTTGTTGCAACACCCACCTTGTTTATCCCTAGGGATGGGCGTGGAAAGCCCACATGGTCACCCAGCTGAAAGGAAGCATCCTTTCTCTAACCCTTTGTTATTCAGAGAATGGTCCACGGGCCAGCAGCATCCACATCACCTGGAATCTTGGTAGAAATGCAGTCTCATTGGCCCCCCCACCCCACCTCCCAGATCTCCTGAATCAGAATTTGCAGTTTAATAAGGTCCCCTGGTAAGTCAACTATACTTCAATTAAAAAAAAAATCCCCCAGTAATTTGGTGATTTATGATTCGTATAGGCATTGAAGTTTGAGACGCTCAACCTGAGAGCCCTGGCTGCCCTGAGGGCTTTAAAAAATACCGAAATCCGGGTCCCACCGCAGAGTGGCTGGCATTCTTGGTCTGGCGTGAGCCTCAGGCATCAGGATGTTTAAAGCTTCTGCTGGTGATGTTTGAGATGCTCTTGCCCTAGAAGCTCACCATCTAGTGGAGGAGACAGACACATGGAAATAACCAGTGGTGTGCTGGTAAATGATGAGCAGCTGGCTATCTGGGGAGCCCTGACTTCCATGGTATAAATACTGCTGCCAGGGCCTATTTCAAGCTGCCAGCCTGGAGCTGAAAAGAGATGTGCAGTAGCATCTTATATAGCATTTCCACCACACAGACACAATAGCTATGCATAACCTCAAAGCACCGGGAGTAGTAATATATCACCAAATAATTAGGAATTGATGAGTATTGAATATGTATTTCCTCTTTCTTTCAATTTTTTTGGTAAAATGCACACAGCATTTACCCCCTTAACCATCTTTAACTGTAGAGTTCAGTGGCATCAAGTACCTTCACATTGCTGTGCAGCCGTCACCACCGTCCATCTCCAGAACTTTTTTCATCTTCCCAAATTGAAACTCTGTTCCCATTAAACAGTAGCTCCCCATTCCCCACCCCTGGCAACCACAATTCTACTTTCTGTCTCTGTGAATTTGACTCCAGGTACTTCATATAAGTGGAATCGTCTAGTATTTGTCTTTTTGTGACTGGCTTCTTTCACGCAGCAGAGTGTCCTCAAAATTCATCCATGTTGTAGTACCATCATATTTAATACAATTTATGTATTATAATTGTAGGTTTATATGATTTAAAATTTTAATTATGGCCATGTTTAACAACCAGCTTGCAAAACTCCTGAAAATTTTGCAAGCTGCTGCAGGTCAGCCCCAGCACGCCACCAGAAGTACAAGTGAGAACAGAGGTACAAAAGGCAGGCTTTAGGACAGGGGTCTGCAAACTATGGCCCTCGGGCCAAAGCCTATTTTTATAAAATTTTATTGGAACACAGCCATGCCCATTCATTCATATATTGTCCATGGTTGCTTTCCCACCACAGCAGAGAGCACAGAGTTGAGTAGTTGCAACAGAACCTGTATGACCTGCAAAGACAAAAATATTTATTATCTGGCCCTTTACAGAAGAAGCCTGCTCGCTCCTGCATTTAGGTGTACAGGGAGTGGGAGCGATTGAATCTTTTATTATTCATTCATTTATTCATTTGTTCACTCAGCCAGTATATACAGAGCACCTTCTGGGTGCCAGGCACTGTTCTAGGCACAGGAGCAAATAAGACAAAGTCCATTCCCTTCCAGAGCTGACCTTCTGGGGGAAGACAGATGTAATTCAGACTCTTGAACAGCAAGTAAATATATAATTATCAGGAATAGCATGCCAGGTAAACTGAACAGCCTGTGCAGATGCCCTGAGGGAGGATGGAAGTGAGAATTGCAGGGCTGAAAGCCTGGGAGAGTTGGCCAGAGTCAGTAGGCCCTCACCTGTGCCCAGACCTCTACCCACCCCTCCCATCTACCCTGCCAAGCACAGTATCACTTTGAGTCAGGCTTACCCTGGCACACTGGCCCCCATTGCTTCCCCGCCCTCAACGGCCACCTCCTAAATTCTCTCCATCCACCTCCCTCCTGGCCTTGGAGCCCACAGTGTGACAGACAAAAGTCTCTTATTTATTTCCTCCACAAGGTTTATAAACTGCCCTCTAATAAAATCATCTCAGCACAAGCACAAAATAACACTTAATTAAAATACATAAAGCCAGATATTAGTGGAGATCAGTGACGATTAAGATCAACCAAATCCTATGTCCCAGTACTAAGCAGAGGCCTTGCCCTAATGGGAGGGGGTTTCCATTTCTTGAGCACCTACTGGGTACCACACTCGGGGCTGGTGACATCGGGGATGTTGTGGGATATTCTAGAGAATTCTAAGGAGAATCCTAAGGAGAAACAAATTCTAGAGAATCAAATTCTACAGAATCCTAAGGAGAAACAAATTCTAGAGAATCCTAAGGAGAAACAAATTCAGAGAGGTTGAGACACCAAGATCACATAACTGAGAAGTAGAGCTGGGATTTGAACCCAGTGTGTCTGCACAAGTCATAGTGGCTCATTCCTGTAGCAACAACATCTAACATAGTGGGAGTTTCTCATTCACATCACAGTCTAGTGCTGGTTAATGAGGCAAGGGAGCTCTGCTCCATGCAACCATTCAGGGATCCAGGCATCTTCTGTCTTCTGGCTCTGCCTTCACTGTATCCCAGAGTCCCTTTCACTTAGTCAGTACATGGGGAAGGTTCTCAAGGGACAGACCTGGAAGTGGCCACATCGTTTCCACCCACATTTCCTTGACCAGAACTCAATTATAAGGCCATGTCCAATGTCAAGGGAGGCTGGAGATATAGTCTAACGTGTGTGCCCAAGAGGGTAAAAAGAAAAAAAAAACAGGGCTAAGAGAGCACATAACCCTGTCTGCTGCACTGTGGCCTCCCTGATGGATGAAGTAACGACCTCATTAGCTATTGGGGAATAGGATGGACTCTGGAAAACAGTAGGATTAGTACATTTTGGACAAAAGAGCAAGAAATGAATTTCAAGGGGTCTGTCAAGTCAAGGAGCAGCAAAACAAGGGCAAGGAAGAATTTTAACAATTTGGTGGGTGTTATAAAACTCCTACTCTGTGTACTTCTTTGTGCTGGCCTAAGGGAAGAAATGAGCTCTGTCCAACAAGGAGGCCAAGCCACTCATTAGGAGCCCACACCCACTAAGAAAAACTAAGAAAAAAGCAAATGTAAAGTTGGAGCAACATGTCCCAGGTGTGCCAAAGAGAAAGTGATTACTTTGTAGGCAAGCAATCAGGGAAGACTTCCAAGAGGAGGTGAAGTCCCAGCTCAGGTTAGGAAGACTTGGGCAGGATGGAACACAGAGAACAAGGTGTGGTGGTAAGAGCACAAGCTGCCTTACCAGGCAGACCTGGGTTTGTGTCCCAGTTTGACCACTGGCTGGGTGATCTTAGGCAAGTCACTTCCCCTCTTTCTGAGCCTGTTTCCTCATCAATAATGTGGTACCTAGTGATCAGGCTAATTGTGAGGATTAAATGAGATGGTCATGTCTGGAGTGCTTAGCTCAATGCATAGCACACAGAAGGCTTAAAATGAGTACCCCAGTGGCTGTTTGGTGAGAAGTGCCACATATCTGAAGCTATGATGTGTAGGGAGGCGGGGGAGAGGAAGAGGCTAAGAAACACACTTGGGCAGGACAAGGGGGCCTTGAATGCTGAGTTAAGTCTGCACTTCGTCTTGTGGGTAGACAAGGTGCCCAGGAGTCTTTATTGATTATGAAACAGCATGACCAGAAGGTTTTTCTAGAAAGACCCCTTTGGAGGTAAGTGGGGTGGGAGGGGGTTGACTCAGAAGTCAGGATTTGGAGCACTTGAGACATGTAGCAGTAATGATGTCCTGGCCTGAGGTAGAGGAGTGGCAAAGAGAGGGCTGGTTTGAAAGAGTTTGGAAGTGGGGGGCCAGGCCTTCACGTGGCTGATGGAGATAGAAGGCCTGGGTATCAGGCTCCGGAGGTCAGTGGGGCATGACACCATTAGCAGAAGAGGAGGAGGCAGAACTGGTGTCAGGAAGACAAGCCCAGTTGGGTTAGACACCCAGGCTCTAGGAGCCAGGGAGGCCTGGGCTCAACCCCAGCTCTGCCTCTTACCTGCTGTGTGACCTTGAGCAGGTCACATGACATCACCTCCCCCATCTGTAAAATGGGGATAATATTTGTCCCTCCCTAATAGGGCTCTTGTTGGAGGACTCCATGAGATTATGCCTGGCACATAATAGGTGCTCAGGAAATGGTCCTTGTTATCACCATCCTTTTTCCTGTTGAGTCAGACCCAAAACTGGGTTAAGAAAGGGCTGATGATGAACAAGCAGATTCCTCGGATACTCTGCAGACTGTGAGAATGCTATTACTAGTAACAACCCACAGCAGCAGCCAAACCCTCCTGTGTGTTCAGCGTATGCTGTGTGCTCAGACATTCTTCTAAGTCCTCCACACATACTTTTTTTTCTTTTAACATCTTTATTGGACTATAATTGCTTTACAATGTTGTGTTAGTTTCTGCTGTATAACAAAGTGAATCAGTTATATGTATGCATATATCCCCACATCCCCTCCCTCTCGCATCTCCCTCCCACCCTCCCCATCCCACCCCTCTAGGTGGTTACAAAGAACGGAGCTGATCTCTCTGTGCTATGCAGCTGCTTCCCACTACCTATTTTACATTTGGTAGTGTATATATGTCAGTGCTACTCTCTCACTTCGTCCCAGCTTAACCTTCCCCCTCCCCGTGTCCTCAAGTCCATTCTCTATGTCTGCGTCTTTTTTCCTGTCGTGCCCCTAGGTTCATCAGAACCATTTTTTTTTTTAGATTCCATATATATGTGTTAGCATACGGTATTTGTTTTTCTCTTTCTGACTTACTTCACTCTGTATGACGGACTCTAGGTCCATCCACCTCACTACAAATAACTTAGTTTCATTTCTTTTTATGGCCGAGTAATATTACATTGTATATATGTGTCACATCTTTATCCATTCATCTCTCAGTGGACACTTACGTTGCTTCCATGTCCTGGCTATTGTAAATAGCGCTGCAAGGAACACTGTGGTACATGTCTCTTTTTGAATTATGGTTTTCTCAGGGTATATGCCGTGTAGTGGGATTGCTGGATCATATGGTAGTTCTATTTTTAGTTTTTTAAGGAACCTCCATACAGTTCTCCATAGTGGCAGTATCAATTTACATTCCCATCAACAGTGCAAGAGGGTTCCCTTTTCTCCACACCCTCTCCAGCATTTATTGTTTGTAGATTTTTTGATGATGGCCATTCTGACCAGTGTAAGGTGATAGCTCATTGTGGTTTTGATTTGCATTTCTCTAATGATTAGTGATGTTGAGCATCCTTTCATGTGTTTGTTGGCAATCTGTATATCTTCTTTGGAGAAATGTCTATTTAGGTCTTCCGCCCATTTTTGGACTGGGTTCTTTGTTTTTTGATATGAGCTGCTTGTATATTTTGGAGATTAATCCTTTGTCAGTTGCTTCATTTGCAAATATTTTCTCCCATTCTGAGGGTTGTCTTTTTGTCTTGTTTATGGTTTCCTTTGCTGTGCAAAAGCTTTTAAGTTTCATTAGGTCCCATTTGTTTATTTTTGGTTTTATTTCCATTTCTCTAGGAGGTGGGTCAAAAAAGATCTTGCTGTGATTTATGTCATAGAGTGTTCTGCCTGTGTTTTCTTCTAAGAGTTTTATAGTGTCTGGCGTTACATTTAGGTCTTTAATCCATTTTGAGTTTATTTTTGTGTATGGTGTTAGGGAGTGTTTTAATTTCCTTCTTTTACATGTAGCTGTCCAGTTTTCCCAGCACCACTTATTGAAGAGGCTGCCTTTTCTCCACTGTATATTCTTGCCTCCTTTATCAAAGATAAGGTGACCATATGTACGTGGGTTTATCTCTAGGCTTTCTATCCTGTTCCATTAATCTATATTTCTCTTTTTGTGGCAGTACCATACTGTCTTGATTTCTGTAGCTTTGTAGTATAATCTGAAGTCAGGGAGCCTGATTCCTCCAGCTCCGTTTTTCTTTCTCAAGATTTGGCTACTCAGGGTCTTTTGTGTTTCCATACAAATTGTAAATTTTTTTGTTCTAGTTCTGTGAAAAATGCCATTGGTAGCTTGATAGGGATTGCATTGAATCTGTAGATTGCTTTGGGTAGTATAGTCATTTTCACAATGTTGATTCTTCCAATCCAAGAACATGGTATATCTCTCCATCTGTTTGTATCGTCTTTAATTTCTTTCATCAGTGTCTTATAGTTTTCTGCATACAGGTTTTTTGTCTCCTTAGGAAGGTTTATTCCTAGATTTTTTATTCTTTTTGTTGCAGTGGTAAATGGGATTGTTTCCTTAAATTCTCTTTCAGAGTTTTCGTTAGTGCATAGGAATGCGAGAGATTTCTGTGCATTAATTTTGTATCCTGAAACTTTACCAAATTCATGGATCAGCTCTAGTAGTTTTCTGATAGCATATTTAGGATTCTCTATGTATAGTATCATGTCATCTGCAAACAGTGACAGTTTTACTTCTCCTTTTCTGGTTTGGATTCCTTTTATTTCTTTTTCTTCTCTGACTGCTATGGCTAAAACTTCCAAAACTATATTGAATAATAGCAGCAACCTTGTCTTGTTCCTGATCTTAAAGGAAATGGTTTCAGTTTTTCACCATTGAGAATGATGTTGGCTGTGGGTTTGTCATATATGGCATTTCTTATGTTGAGGTAGGTTCTCTGCCTACTTTCTGGAGAGTTTGTATCATAAATGGGTGTTGAATTTTGTCAAAAGCTTTTTCTGCATCTATTGAGATTATCATATGGCTTTTATCCTTCAGTCTGTTAATGTGGTGTACCACATTGATGATTTCTGTATATTGAAGAATCCTTGCATCCCTGGGATAATTCCCACATGATCATCCTTTTAATATGCTGTTGGATTCTGTCTGCTAATTTTTTTTTGAGGATTTTTGCATCTATGTTCATCAGTGATATTGGCCTGTAGTTTTTTTTGTGGCATCTTTGTTTGGTTTTGGTATCAGGGTGATGGTAGCCTTGTAGAATGAGTTTGGGAGTGTTTCTCCCTCTGCTATATTTTGGAAGAGTTTGAGAAGGATAGGTGTTAGCTCTTCTCTAAATGTTTGATAGAATTCGCCTGTGAAGCCATCTGGTCCTGGGCTTTTGTTTGTTGGGAGATTTTTAATCACAGTTTCAATTTCTGTGCTTGTGATTGGTCTGTTCATATTTTCTATTTCTTCCTGGTTCAGTCTTGGAAGGTTGTGCTTTTCTAAGAATTTGTCCATTTCTTCCAGGTTGTCCATTTCATTGGCATGTAGTCGCTTGTAGTAGTCTCTCATGATCCTTTGTGTTTCTGCAGTGTCAGTTGTTACTTCTTTTTCATTTCTAATTCTGTTGATTTGTCTTCTCCCTTTTCTTCTTGATGAGTCTGGCTAATGGTTTATCAATTTTGTTTATCTTCTCAAAGAACCAGCTTTTAGTTTTATTGATCTTTGCTATTGTTTCCTTCATTTCTTTTTCATTTATTTCTGGTCTGATCTTTATAATTTCTTTCCTTCTGCTAACTTCGGGGTTTTTTTTGGTTCTTCTTTCTCTAATCACTTCAGGTGTAAGCTTAGGTTGTTTATTTGAGGGGTTTTTTTGTTTCTTGAGGTAGGATTGTATTGCTATAAACTTCCCTCTTAGAACTGCTTTTGCTGCATCATATAGGTTTTGGATCTTCATGTTTTCATTGTCATTTGTTTCTATGTATTTTTTAATATCCTCTTTGATTTCTTCAGTGATCTCTTGGTTCTTTAGTAGTGTATTGTTTAGCCTGCATGTGTTTGTATTTTTTACAGTTTTTTTCCTGTAATTGATATCTAGTCTTATAGCATTGTGGTCGGAAAAGATACTTGATACAATTTCAGTTTTCTTAAATTTACCAAGGCTTGATTTATGACCCAAGATATGATCTATCCTGGAGAATGTTCCATGAGCACTTGAGAAGAAAGTGTATTCTGTTGTTTTTGGATGGAATGTCCTATAAATATCAATTAAGTCCATCTGGTCTAATGCATCTTTTAAAGCTTGTGTTTCCTTATTTATTTTCATTTTGGATGATCTGTCCATTGGTGAAAGTAGGGTGTTAAAGTCCCCTACTATTATCATATTACTGTCAATTTCCCCTTTTATGGCTGTTAGCATTTGCCTTATGTATTGAGGTGCTCCTATGTTGGGTGCATAAATATTTACAATTGTTATATCTTCTTCTTGGATTGAGCCCTTGATCATTATGGAGTGTCCTTCTTTGTCTCTTGTAATAGCCTTTATTTTAAAGTCTATTTTGTGTGATATGAGAATTGCTACTCCAGCTTTCTTTTGATTTCCTTTTGCATGGAATATCTTTTTCCACCCCCTCACTTTCAGTCTGTATGTGTCCCTAGGTCTGAAGTGGGTCTCTTGTAGACAGCATATTTAGGGGTCTTGTTTCTGTATCCATTCAGCGAGCCTGCGTCTTTTGGTTGGAGCATTTAATCCATTTACATTTAAGGTAATTATCTATATGTATGTTCCTGTTATCATTTTTTTAATTGTTTTGGGTTTGTTATTGTAGGTCTTTTCCTTTTCTTGTGTTTCCTGCCTAGAGAGTTCCTTTAGCATTTGTTGTAAAGCCGGTTTGGTGGTGCTGAATTCTCTTAACTTTTGCTTGTCTTTAAAGGATTTAATTTCTCTGTTGAATCTGAATGAGATCCTTGCTGGGTAGAGTAATCTTGGTTGTAGGTTTTTCCTTTTCATCACTTTAAGTATGTCCTGCCACTCCCTTCTGGCTTGCAGAGTTTCTGCTGAAAGATCAGCTGTTAACCTTACGGGGTTTCCCTTGTATGTTATTTGTTGCTTTTCCCTTGCTGCTTTTAATATTTTTTCCTTGAATTTCATTTTTGATACTTTGATTCATATGTCTTGGTGTGTTTCTCCTTGGACTTATCCTGTATGGGACTCTCTGCGCTTCCTGGACTTGACTATTTCCTTTCCCACGTTAGGGAAGTTTTCAACTATGATCTCTTCAAATATTTTCTCAGACCCTTTCTTTTCTCTTCTTCTTCTGGGACCCCTATAATTCGAATGTTGATGTGTTTAATGTTGTCCCAGAAGTCTCTGAGACTGTCCTCAATTCTTTTTATTCTTTTTTCTTTATTCTGCTCTGAGGCAGTTATGTCCACTCTTTTATCTTCCAGGTTACTTATCCGTTCTTCTGCCTCAGTTATTCTGCTATTGATTCCTTCTAGAGTATTTTTAATTTCATTTATTGTGTTGTTCATCATTGTTTGTTTGCTCTTTAGTTCTTCTAGTTCCTTGTTAAATGTTTCTTGTATTTTCTCCATTCTATTTACAAGATTTTGGATCATCTTTACTATCATTACTCTGCATTCTTTTTCAGGTAGACTGCCTATTTCCTCTTCATTTGTTTGGTCTGGTGGGTTTTCACCTTGCTCCTTCATCTGCTGTGTATTCCTCTGCTTTCTCATTTTGTTTAACTTACTGTGTTTGGGGTCTCCTTTTCTCAGGCTGCAGGTTAATAGTTCCCATTGTTTTTGGTGTCTGCCCCCAGTGGGTGAGTTTGGTTCAGTGGCTTGTGTAGGCTTCCTGGTGGAGGGGACTGGTGCCTATGTTCTGATGGGTTGGGCTGCATCTTGTCCTTCTGGTGGGCAGGGCCGTGTCCGGTGGTGTGTTTTGGAGAGTCTGTGAACTTAGTTTGACTTTAGGCAGCCTCTCTGCTAATGGGTGGGGTTGTGTTCCTGTCTTGCTATTTGTTTGGCATGGGAGGTCCAGCATTGGAGCTTGCTGGCCATTGGGTGGAGCTGGGTCTTAGTGCTGAGACAAACATCTCTGGGAGAGCCCTCGCCGACTGATATTATGTGGGCCCGGGAATTTCTGGTGGTCCAATGTGCTGGACTCAGCTCTCCCACCTCGGAGGCTGAGGCCCAACAGCCGGCTGGAGCACCAAGACCCTGCCAGCCACACCGCTCAGAAGAAAAGGAAGAAAGAAAGAAAAAAACTGAACCCTAGGACAAATAGTAAAAGCAAACCTATACAAAATCACACAAAGAAGTATATACATACACACTCACAAAAAAAGAAAAAGGAGAAGAAAAAATATATGTGTGTGTGTGTGTGTGTGTGTGTGTATATAAAGGAAGAGAGCAACCAAACCAATTAACAAATCCACCAGTGATAATAAGCACTAAATACTCACCTAAGATAAACATAAAACCAGAATCAAATTAGATGCAGAAAGCAAACCCCAAGTCTACAGTTGCTCCCAAAGTCCACCACCTCAATTTTGGGAACATTCATTGTCTATTCAGGTATTCTTCAGATGCAGGGTTTATCAGGTTGATTGTGGGGATTTAATCGCTGCTCCTGAGGCTGCACAGAGAAATTTCCCTTCCTCTTCTTTGTTCGCACAGCTCCTGGGGTTCAGCTTTGGTTTTGGCCCCTCTCTGCGTGTCGGCCGCCCTCAGGAGCCTGTCCCCACCAGACAGGAGGGGTTAGGGCAGCGGCTGATTAGGGCTCTCTTGCCCACTCAGGCAGGGAGGAGGAAGGGGTACGGTAGTCGTAACTGGAAGGTGGGCGGAGCCTGAGGCGGCAGAGGCCAGCGTGATGTTGCAACAGCCTGAGGCATGCCGTGTGTTCTCCCTGAGAAGTTGTCCCTGGAACACGGGACCCTGGCAGTGGCGGGCTGCACAGGCTCCCGGGGGTGTGTGGATAGTGACCTGTGCTTGCAGACAGGATTCTTGGTGGCAGCGGCAGCAGTGTTAGCAGTTCATGCCCGTCTCTGGGGTCTGAGCTGATAGCCGTGGCTCACGCCTGTCTCTGGAACTTGTTTAGGCGGTGTTCTGCCTTCTGTGGGCACACTGGGAAGGAATCCCCTCTCCTCTCGCACCCCGAAACAAAGGTCTTTTGCTTCTCTGGCAGGTCCAGACGTTTTCCCCAAACTCCCTCCGGGCTAGCTGTAGCGCACTAGCCCCCTTCAGGCTGTGTTCTCGAAGCCAACCCCAGTCCTCTCCCTGGGGTATGACCTCCGAAGCCGGAGCCTCAGCTCCCAGCCCCCACCCGCCCCGGCGGGTGAGCAGACAAGCCTCTCGGGCTGGTGAGTGCCGGTCGGCACCGATCCTCTGTGCGGGAATCTCTCCGCTTTGCCCTCCGCACCCCTGTTGCTGCGCTCTCCTCCGTGGCTCCGAAGCTTCGCCCCCGCCCACCCCCTGTCCTTGTCAGTGAAGGAGCTTCCTAGTGTGTGGAAACTTTTCCTCCTTCACGACTCCCTCCCAGAGGTGTGGGTCCTGTCCCTATTCTCTTGCCTCTGTTTTTTCTTTTTTCTTTTGCCCTACCCAAGTACGTGGGGATTTTCTTGCCTTTTGGGAAGTCTGAGGTGTTCTGCCAGCATTCAGTAGGTGTTCTGTAGGAGTTGTTCCACATGTAGATGTATTTTTGATGTATTTGTGGGGAGGAAGGTGATCTCTACATCTTACTCCTCCACCATCTTGAAGGTCTCGCCCATACTAACTTTTAAAATCATTGCTGCAACCCTCTGGGATAGGACTTATAGTTATGCCTATTGTAGAAATAAGCAAACTGAGGCATGGAGGTCGGACAGCTAGGAGGTGGTGTGAACAGCCCAGGAGCTTCGGTTTATGCAGATCCGATCTGTCTGGGAGGTAAAGAAGTCTACTTTGGGCCCCAGGGGTGCCAGGTCCAGCTCTTAACCCCATGACCTGGGGTGAGACAGGGAGAGAGAGAGGGTCTTGAAAAAGCCAAAGGACCAGAGGTTGTGGCCTGGTTGGCACTGGTTCAAGAGAAATGCCCAAAAGATTTTATTGTTTTATGTTCTGCGTAATTGTGAGACCTGGATTCAAATTTTGGATCTGAACTAGTAGCTTCAAGTTAAAAAATGATTTTTTAAATCTCTCTGCTTTAGGCTTTTTTTTTCCTATAACAATTGCAAAAATAATTGTCAAAAAAATTGCCTCCTAAGAACAGCAAAAACTTTCTAGCATCCAGTGTGAAGAAGGGTCATTGTGTCCATACCCACCTCCTGATAATTTGATCCCAATTTATCCTCAGCAGAGCTGTTGTGCTGGCCTTCTGAGCCTTTGCACATTCTGTTCCCATCTCTCAAAATGCTTTTCCTTCATAAGTCCCCTGAAAAATCCCTGCTTGTCTCTCAAGGCTCCAGCCAAATATTGATCCTCTAGGTCCCTATCCTCACACCTGTGCCTCCTGGATTATGGGCCTCTCTGCCCTCTGAACCACACTCCCAGCGGGTGGGCATGGGCTGTTGACATCTCTGCCTCTCCTAAAAATGACTCAGGCATCACAGAATCCAGCCCTTTTGTTTTCCAGATTAGTTTATCCAGCCCTCTCTGCCGGCAGCCTGGGTGAGCGCTTCAGAAGACAGACAACACACAGCTTGGCTCCCTGTGAATAACCCTCCAGTAACGTCTACCACTACCTGGAGTGAAATCCAGACCCCTGACCACCAGCTACGAGGCCCTCTGCCTTCAATCTCTCACCTTGTTCCCCTTCTTCTTTGCATCCTTTATGCTCTTCTTTGGAAGTACACTCGCCCACACCTCAGGGCCTTTGCACCTGCTCTTCTCTCTTCTTGAGGCTGCTTCTCCCCCTGTTTTGTCCACTTAATGCAGAGGTTCTCAACCTTGGCACTATTGACATTTTGGACTGGATAATTATTTGTTGTGGGGAGCTGTTCTGTGTGTTCAGTAGTATTCCTGGCCTCCGCCCACTAGATGCCAGTAGCACCTCTCTCCTCAGTGGGACAGCCATCAATGGCTCCAGGCAGTGTCCCCCTGAGAACCACTGACCTAATGCCTACATGTCTTTCAGATCGCTGTTCAAATGTTACTTCCTCAGGAAAACCTTTGTGGGCCCCCCGCAGATTTAATCAAGCTTTCCTGTTACATATGCTTATAGGAGCCTTCACAATACTTAGGATAGTTTGTAATGTTTATTTGCTTAATTGTCCAAATAACGTTTGTTCCTCCCACTTAACCAAAGAAAGGAAGGAGGACTTTGTAGACCGTTATGTTCCTGAGTCTCACATGGTGCCTGACACACAATAGTTACTGAATAAGTATTTATTAAATGAATGTTGACACAAAGTAATTGGCAAACATTGCTATGGCTGTTTCTGTGTTTCAGGCAGCATTCTGAGCACTTTACAGATACCAATTTATTATTCCCCCTGACCACCCTATGAGGTAGATATTATTATCAACATTTTACAAATGAGAAGAATGAGGCACAGAGACATTAGGTAACTTGCCCAAGGTCACACAGCCAGTAAGGGGCAAAGACAAGATCTGAACCCAGGCAGTGTGGCTTCAGAGTCCTTACCCTTAACCATTATTTATTAAGCACCTACTGTGTGCCAGGCCCTGGGGATACAGTAGTAAACAAGAACTACATTGCCCCAGGTTCCAAGAATTCCACTCAGTTCCAGAAAGGTGGCTCTGTTTATAGGTGCAGATGTTCAGATGCAGAGATATTCAGACGCTGAGCAAGGCCACACAGCCAGTTGGCAGCAGAACACCTCTCTTTATTCCAGGCTTTATGTGCTTCCTACTATACACCCTGTGTCCACAGGGTAGGGACACTTTGACGATTTAACCAGTCAATTATAATAATATTTTTCTCTCGGAATGTTTAAAAGAAAAAAAAGTTGGCTTGCTAAGGTATAATCATGGCTCAGAGGCCAACCTGACATTAGTTATTAATTAGGCCATTATGCATTCCACAGTGATAATTGCTTTGCTGCAAAGTCACCAAGCATGAAACGGACCTAGCAGAGAAACGCAATCAATCTGAGAAGTCGCAGCCCAGTTGCGTTCTCTCACCTTGAGTCGGGTGTACGCCAGAGCGGGAAACAAAAAGAAATTAATGCTACATCAATAGGCAATAGCAAGCTGGCCCCATCCCATTCCTTCCCCGGGATGATCGTGTGCCTGGGCGCAGGGATGGTGTTTAAGTGAAGTTTATCAGCGACAACGGCCATTTCTCTTTGATCTCCTAGCCAGTGGAAATCTGTTCATCTCCTTTCCTTTTTTTCCCATCTTGGGAAAGGAAAAAAGCCATCTGTTTGCCTCGCCTGTTGCTTTTGCAATGAGTAGGGTGGGGGAACAACAGCTGCTGGGGCTGTCCAGGTGTCAGGAACAACACAGCAGCTCTTCCTGTGTTCTGTCTCAGTCTACGTTCTGTCTCTGGCCTTGGTGGGGCAAGAAAGGAGACACCTACCCCACCCTGAGCCTCCAAGTGGGAGGCGTCAATGTCGAGGGCAACTGGAAGTCCATCTTAAGAGAAAACCTTGGGGTACAAGAAACAAAAATCTACCCTAGCTAGCCTAGATGAGGAGAATTTATTATAATATTAGCTACGTGATATTTATGGGGTATCTTTTGTATACCAGATGCACAGTTGTGTCATTTAATCCTCAGCAGGGGTATTTTTGGTATATCCCCCATTTTACAAATGAAGAAACTAAGGTTCATCATGGTGAGTTGTCTTGCTGAAGGTCCCACCGCTAGTGGTAGAGCTGGGATTTGAACCCAAGCTCATGAATACAGCACTCTCCTGAGACCACATGAGAGGCTGGAGAAAGCACAGCTGGCCTTCCAGAGCATGCGACAAGGAACCAAAACAGCTCAGAAGCAAAGGAGTGGGGTTCCTCATCTTGTCCTCTCTCTGGGCCGGCTTTCTCACACATGGTAGATGGAAGGTGGCTCCCGCATAATGGCCATCTCAGTCCCCAGGTTCACCCCAAAGTCACTGGAGCTAACTACCTGGACAAATCAAAATCAACCAGTCTCAGATTTAAACTGTTAGGATAACGAAGATCATTGGCCTAGCCCAGTGTCTGCCCCTGGTACATCAGCCATGGACAGGAAGATGCCTCAGTGCAGACATCAGCCGCTGTGGCCCACCTCAGGGGAAGAAGGAAGGTCACAGACTCGCAACTTACCGTTGCCTAATTCAGCTTCTTACCATTTTGTCCATTCACACAGTCCTGATTCGCCCTCTCATCTAACCCCTTCAATCAGCCACTTCACATACTGGAGTTACTACTACTTTCCTGCAGACATTTGGGGTTTTGCTCCTGGAAGAGTAGTGGGGTGATTCTTACAGAGAGGGTAGATGACCGTCTACCTCAGGATTTAGAAAGCCCCAAAGGTGTACAGATCTCCACCAGCCCAATCATCTGTATTTTGCCCAGAAGTCAAGATAAAGAAAGTCATTATGCTGAGAATGGGTTGTTTCCAGTTCTCGCTCATTGAAGCCAGGCTCTGGCGCCATCTTGTTTCATTCTTCCACGTGATTTGCCTGCGCCAAGACCTTATGTACCCCACATCCCCACATGTTCTCTGTGAAAGGAGAGTAAAACCCAGCGAGCCCAGCTCCAGTGTTTGAGAGATTATTCCCATTCCAAACAAGATGGCAACCAAGACTGGTTGAAGACTTCCCACATTGGCTCAGCTCCTCAACGGAGCCTCCAACTCATGTTTCAGTGTTTGGCCAAGCCCTTGAGGGGTAGGTGGAGCGGTCTGCTGCTTCTGTGACATTGATCACCAGAGCTTGGGATGGCCAAGCTGGACAACCCCTTAGAGTTAAGCTGTCACCCTTAAATGTCTCTGATGCTTAAGCATACTCAGCTGCACAGCCTCTTAGGAAGTTCTTCTCAGGAGCTGACTCATAGTGTGAAGTAGGACTTAGATGTCTCTGTTATAAATGTTCCTTTTTCAGTGTATAAGGCGAGGAGACCCTGACATTTTGAAAAGGAGTAAGAAGACCATGTTCTTCCATCCCTGTTTTCTTCACTTGATGGGGACAGACATAATCATTCATCATTTCAACAAATGTTTGTTGGGCTTCTGCTACACGCCAGATGCTATTCTAAGTGGTGAACAAAACATTCTAGCAGGATATGTTAAATCAGTAACAGCTTGCTGTTAGAGGACCTGCTCACTTTGACATGGACCCAGCTCTATTCTGGCTTAATCCTGGCCTGATGTGGTTACTGTTATTATCCCCATTTTACAGAGGAGAAAACTCAGAAAGGTTAGGTGACTTTCCTTAGGTCACAACAGAAAGGCTAGGTGACTTTCCTAAGGTTACAACAGCAAGTAGTAGAACTGAACCCAGTTGATATCCTTCTAGACCAGGGGTTGGCAAATTATATATAGCCCATGGGTCAAATCCAGCTCCCTGCCTTTGTTTGTAAATAAAGTTTTTTTTTTTAAACAAATTTATTTATTTATTTTATCTTTGGCAGCGTTGGGTCTTCGTTGCTGTGCGCGGCCTTTCTCTAGTTGTGGCGAGCGGTGGCTACTCTTCGTTGTGGTGTGCGGGCTTCTCATTGTGGTGGCTTCTCTTGTCGCGGAGCACGGGCTCTAGACGCGCAGTCTTCAGTAGTTGTGGCGCGTGGGCTCAGTAGTTGTGGCTCACGGACTCTAGAGGGCAGGCTCAGTAGTTGAGGCGCATGGGCTTAGTTGCTCCATGGCATTTGGGATCTTCCCGGACCAGGGCTCGAACCCGTGCCCCCTGCATTGGCAGGCGGATTTTTAACCACTGCGCCACCAGGGAAGCCCCTGTAAATAAAGTTTTATTGGCACACAACCACACAGTGTCTGTGGCCGCTTTCACTGTACAAGGGCAGAGTTGAATAGTTACGACAGACCATATGGTCCACAAAGCCAAAAATATTTATTCTCTGGCCCTTTACAGAAAAGGCAAGATCAAACTTATAAATTTTGAGTGGTTGAATTTGACTCAGAGAATGCATATCTTCCTACAGTCATTTCTATCTTCCTCCCTCCTTTCTCTCCTTCTTTCCTTTCTTTCTTCTCTTTATTATGGAAAAATTCAAATACGTGAAAGTTAAAGAGAATAAAATAATGAGCCACATGACCCAGTTTCAATGATTATTCACTCATAGCCACTTCCCTTTTGCACCACTGGGTTATTCTGAAGCAAATCCAAGTTGTATCATTTCACCTGTAAATATTTTAGTGTATAATCTCTAAAAAATAAGGAATCTCTTTGTAAACATAACCACAATATCATCTCATCCAAAAAATTTTTAACACTAATTTCTTTTTTAAATTGAGATATAATTGATATATAGTATTATATTAGTTTCAGGTATAGAGCATAATGATTCAATATTTGTATATATTGCAGAATGATCACCACAAGTCTACTTAACATTCGTACCACACACAGTTGCAATTTTTTTTCTTCACAGTAGTTTTTTAATATTATCAGATATCCAGGCAATGCTTCAGTGTCCCTTATTGGCTCCTCAGGTTTTTTTTAGTTGTTTTATGGTGTATACCAGGACTCACACAGGGTCCATACATTGAGACTGATTGATGTGCCTCTTAAGTATGGCAACCAACTGTCTATTGGTTGTGCTAGGTGTTTCCATCACGAGGTGTATAATGTACCTCCCGGTCAATTCCTTTTTTTATGCTGTTGTTAGACAGGCCCTGGACTGAGGGGTACCTGAGATGCAAAACTTTGGGTTTTAAAGCTGAGAAGCTCTTCACGTGTAAGACTTTTCAGGCTAAAACTGGGAAAGTCCAAGACAAACTAGAACAAGTTGGTCATGCTACCTCTGCTACATGTTCTAATCTGTAAGCACCCTGCCCATCTTTTTTTTTTTTTTTTTTTTCTGATCTGTATGTGGAAATAACTGGCTATTTTTCTTGAAGACATTCCCCTGATCACAGCTGATTGTACCAGGGGCCGACACTGGTCTCAAGCTAGGCCAACAGTATTCATTATCTCAGGAGTTTGAGTGTGGGACTGGTTGAGGAAGCCAAGAAAGCTGACCTCAAGAGAGGGCAGGGCCAAGGGACTTGCCTCATGCAGTAGAAGCACCCTCCTTGCTTCTGGACTGTTCTGGTTCCTTGTCCCACCCTCTGGAAGCCCAGCTGCACTTTCTCTGGCCTCTCATGTGGTCTCAGGAGAGTACTGTGTTCATGAGCTTGGGTCCAAATCCCAGCCCACCACTAGCTGTGGGACCTTGGGCAAGTCACCTCACCTGTAGCTGGGATTTTGCTGATTGTGCCCCTGTGGTGTGGTTTGACCAGTTCCTCTGTCCTCTATATTTGCTGTACATGGGCAATTGGATCTAGAGGCTTGATCATATTCAGGTTCAATGTTTTGGCAAGTCTATTCGTAGGTGGTGCTAGGTGTTTCCATCACGAGGCGTATAATGTACCTCCCAGTCAGTTCCAAGATGGGGGTGGGGTCAGCTAGAGGCAGGGACCAGCCTGATCAGGCCAGGTGTGGCCGCCTAGGGACACCTAAACCTCCCTCCCCCCGTATGTCAGGAAACCATAGCCGATGTCCTCTGATAGTTAACATTCATCATTAATAATGGAAGCGGAAACCAAGTGATTTCATAGCTGTGCGAGGTAATTAAATTACTTACATGAATCCACTCACACTTGATTATTTCCACGTTTCCCACCAAACATATGCCTTTCCTTTGTTTGCTGCCATCCTGAGCTGCCAGCTGGGAGGATAAGGATTGAGGGGGCTTCGCCTGTCTTTGAGAAACAGCAAAGAAAGTGGGTTCCCCATCCAAGCCCCCCTCCCCTGATAAATGGAAGCCCTTCCTCCCAACAGAGCATAGGGGCTAGAGCATCACCTGCATTTCCAGCTTAAGGCGAACAGTTTTTGCTGTATTTCCCGCTGTAAATCATGTTGTTTCCACGTTTTGTTGTATGGGATAGCAGGAGGCAAGGAGGGGAACAGAAAAGTTCCTTCCATGAAATTGATGCTGTTAGTGGTCCTGGCAAAGAGAGAATGAGAAAAAAAAGTGAGAAGCATTTGAACTACAAGGTTTGCTCTTCTACTTTGTCAGGTGCCAGGGGATGGAGTTGGGATACAGCAAAAGAAGCTGGCTGTCCCCCACCCTGGGTATCTTCTGTTTGTGTTCAGGTACCTGATGGGGTTCCCAGAAGGGCAGAGGGAAAAGTTGGGGGCCACATGACATTCCATACCCCAAAGCAGGGCTGCAAGCTCAGTTGCCCACAGGGGCCCTGCAGGTAAGCTGAGTGAGCACCACAGGCACAGGTGAGACAACAGAGAGGAGTGGGGACTGAGGCAAGCTGGAACTTTGTGTGCCACCTCAGGAGTGGCCTCTACCCAGCTCGGGCAGACGACACAGTCTGGTCTTGCAGTGCACTGTGGGAGCTGAGAGCACAAACTTCAAAGCCAGGCTACCTATCTCCAAATCCCTGCTCTGCTCACTTTCCTAGCTCTGTGACCTTGCGCAAGTGTCTTGACTTCTCTGTGCCTCCATTTCCTCATCTGAGAAGTAGAAATGAAACTACATCTACCATTGATGTGCTGGAGAGACTCACAGAGCAAACTCCTCGGGCAAACTCCTCGGGTGGTCGGTGACATTGGTAGCTTGAAATCCGCCATGGTGGGAATATTGGCACCATGGAAATTGGCAAACACTACAAACTAGGACCCTTTTTTTCCCCACCAGATAACCAGCTGTTAAATCTTTATCAGCACATCACTGCACCCACCCTAAAGGGCTTTTATGAGGATTTTGAGACTTAGTGTGTGTAAGCCCTTAAAGCAGTGCCCGGCACACTTTAAACACTCAGTAAATATTCACTATTATTACTGTTTCCTTTTTTTATGCTGTTGTTACACAAGAACACAGCCCTCTGTGGCCACATTTTCTCATTTTTCCGGCAAGCTGGAAATCTCAATTTTTATGTAAAATCTCCTGATCTTTAAATGTTGGCTGAAAATGAACATTTTTTAAACGTGAACAAAGCCAAGTGCATGACGGGATTTGGACCATGGGCCCCACATTTGCAGCCTTGGGCTTAGAGGGAGGAGTGATGAGCGTTGTCTGATTATACCAGATCTTTTCTTACCTTGGCACATGCCACCCTCTCTCCCTCCTCTGTAGCTCAGCAACCTGCTTGTCCTTTGCAAGCCAGTGCTACCTCCTCCTTGAAGCCCTCCTCTAGCCAATGCCCCTGCAGAATAAACCCCTCCCTCCTTGACTCCCCCTCCTCAAAATGCTGCTTGTCTTCTGCCCTTTTCTATGGTCGGTCTCTTTCTTACTCTAGGACTTGTGGGCTGGGGCTGTGGTTTATTCTTCTTTGCATAGTGCTTAGCACATTGAGGATCATAATAATTAGTAATACTAAAATGAACACCTGTTAAGTGTTGTCTGTTTGCCAGGCTGTGAGCTAAGCAATTTTTGTGTATATCACCTTTAATCCTTATCGTAATCCTCAGATGTGGAAACAAAGGCTCAGAGAAGGCCAGTGGCTGCCCAAGGCCACAAAGAAGTAGGGAAACTGGGAATGGAATTCGACTGGAAATCAAATCAGCCCACGTCAGGAAACTGCGCCTATGACTCCTTGCTGCACAAACTGGGCAGGAGACAGAGTAGTGCCCCAAGTGTCCAGCTGAGGCTCTCATGGAGCTGTCTTGAGCCACACTCCACAGAGACATCCAGAAATGACGATGCTATATTTAAAAGCATGGGCAGGTGGTGCTTCAGTGGCATTTGGGTGGCCGCCTCTCCATAAAGGGCATGCATGCTCTTTTAACTTAGCTCTTCTGCTCTGGCATTTCAGAGAACTTCCCAGGATGGCCTCAAGAGGGGAGACTGCAGCCACCTGGGACCCCTGCAGGCCTCCCTGCAAGGGCAAGGACACCCCGGCACATGGTCGACAGAGCCTGGGGCAGTGAGAGCTCAGAGGCGAGGTCAGGGTCACGAGCCAGCTCACAGCAGGAGCAGGAGTCCCCTGGGCCTGGTGCACAGACCCCTGGACTGCCCTGTTTCAGAGGCCGCTTGTTGCCAGGCTGGCTGGGTGGTTCTTGGCACCACATTCCGGTGATTTGGTTCCAGCCCTCATGTTCCAGCAGTTTCCACCTTTCACATTCCCCCCAGTAGCACCAACTTCTAACACCCTCAGACCCCTTTGCCCAGAAATCCAAGAACCATCTATGGATGGCTTGGCCAATTTCACTCCATATTTAATGGTGAACAAAGCATATCTTAACTGCTGGTGTCACCACACAGAAGCTGGATCTTGTTGTCCCTACTCTCTAGGTAGAGAAACCGAGGTAGAGAGAGGTGAAGGAAGGATGTTCACTCATCATTAAGTGCTGGCAGGGCGGGTACTCTGCCAGCTGCTTCTCCCTGATTTGATCCTCCTGGCAGCTCGTCACATCATTGTACCCATTTTACAGTTGAGAAAGCTGAGGCACTGAAGGCTCCGTGACTTGCCCAAAGTCACGCAGCCAGAGATGCAGGTTTCAGACTTAGGTCACTCAGAACCTGACTCCAAAGTCCGTGTGCTTTCCAGCCCTTCCTTGAATCCACAGGCCTTTATTAAGCCCCAGCTGTGTGTGTCCCTGCGCTCTCCTCCTGCGCTCACTCACCCCTCTCCTCCGTGGCCCACTTAGCACCACCCCATCAGAACACAGAGTAGACAAGCCCTGCTGGTCTTTCCCAACTCTGCCTATGAGTTTCTCACCATTTAGCAAGGCACAGAATCATCCAGATGCTCTAAATGGCCCTTTTTTCTGGTCCCAGGTAGACTTGAGTTGGGAGGGCCTAAGCATTTTTATTCAGGGTGGAGGGCTCACACAGGATCTTGTTACAGTTTGGAAGGGAAGTTTGCCCGACATGTGGGGCTGCCTGGAAGTGAGAAGTAGGACCAGTACAGGACACCCTGCTTAGCGTTCCTGTTTTTAATATGCCTGAGAAATCACTATTTGAAGGGTGGAGTTGGGGGCTGATGGAACTCAAGAAGAATGTGGAGAAAGCAAAGCAAGCGGAAAAGGGTTGTCAAGTCTAGGCCAGAGTGAAAACGCCAGTGCCGACGGGGTCCCACACCTGTACTGCAGGTGCACAGGAGGCCCGAGGTGAACTGCCGACCCCTGGCCTGCCTCAATGGAAGGCTGCTGCTTGGCCCCAGGCAGCAGTTGTTGGTGGAAACGTGGTCCCAGGCTGGCCAGATCCTCTGATTTTCCAAGAAAAGCCAGCAATTTGGATCTCTTCTCAGTTTTAAATGCTGCCTCAATATATATGCACACATTTTCATGCTCACAGTACTTTATGAAGGTATAATTTACATACGGTAAAATGCGCAAATCTTAAGTATGTAACTTGATGAATTTTTTTGGCTCAAATATTTTTAAAACACTTGAGGGGCCAAGAAAACATGTCCGTGGGATGTATCTGGCCCTGGACCCATCATTCATGACCCTTATTATGCTGTCTGACACCCATGATCAAGGTAGGACGCTCACACAGGACAGTATGCCATGGGAAAGGGGGCAGGCTTTTGGAGAGAACCCAGTGATAATCCCATTAGTCTCATGGCTAAGGGCACATGCTCTGGAGTCCTGAGTATGAATCCTGGCTCTGCCACTTGCTGTGTGACTTTGAATAAGGTAGATCTCTCTGACATCTCGTTTTCCCTACCAATAAAATCAGGAAGATAATGTTACTGACCCATAGGGCTGCTGTACAGATTGAATGTGTTAATGTGATAAATACCGAGAGCAGTGCCTGGTACCTAGTACCTGCTTTATACGTGTTCACTACTCTTTTTTTTTTTTAATTGATGGACTATTTTTTAGAGCAGTTTTAGGTTTAGAGAGAATTTGAGCAGAAAGTATAGAGCTCTCTACCCCAGTTCCCCTGTTATTAACATCTTGCATTAGTTCAGTACATTTGTTACAATTGATGAACCAATATTGATACAGTATTATTAACTGAAGTCCATTGTTTACATTAAGCAGTCACTTTTTCTGTTGTACAATCTTCCTTGACAAGTGCATAATGTGTATCCACCATCACAGTATCATACAGAATAATTTCACTGTTGTTTTAAATCAGGAATCTTTGTTAGTCCTTGTGGCTATTGCAAAGAAAAGACTGGCTGTGGCTTATGCATAACTTCAGGTGGGCATGCGGGAGCCCCATTCCTTACACTCAGGAAAACACAGCATATTCAGGCGTGAGAAGGGGACATTTTAGGGGTGAACTTGAGTCTGTTCTAATTTACCAAAAATGGAAGCTACTCTCCCACTTCAGGTGGGAAGTTGCACAAATCCAGGCCCAAATTCTCTGCTGCACAGCTGGCTCTGAATCCAGAGACCAGGTTCACATGCTGCCTTGACGTCTCCTATATGACATGGGACTGCCGTATCAGCCTCTCTGGGCCTCTCAAACAAGAACCATCCTCCCTGCCAGTGCCACCTCTGGGAGTGAGTGGAGGCTCAGAGGCATTAATTCCTGTGAAAGGTCTTTGTAAATTATAAAAAGCTCTAGATTAAAATTGGAAAGTATTATTATCATAATCAGTTATAGAGAAAAACTGAGCTGTTGTCAAAACAGGCCTGGTTGTCAAAGGCTGAGCCACAGAATTTGGTTGCATGTAGGGGCTTCATGACAGTCATGCATGGCTTGTCCCTCTGGGGTGAGGTAGCCAGAAAGTCAGGCACACAGCTAGGGCCTGCCTGGAACAGCAAGGTCCAGGCTGGGGCACCCACCCCTGGGTTGCTTCTGCTCTTGAAGCCTGCCAGCCGAATGCCAATCAGCACGGAGCCATGTTTGTGATATCGGCAGCTCCCAAAAAGAGGAAATTGAACACAGATGCTTCCAGCGCCCATGAGAATGAATCTCAATCATCTGACTTCATATACTGGCCACACCCTGGGCAGGACGGGAAACATAACTTCTTTCCTGCTCTCACATATAAATGGCCTTAATAGCTTTTCAACTCATTATATGAGCACATAGTTGATTTTTTTTAATACCCCAAAGCAAAATTTATTTGTAAGTCACTAAAGAAAGCCTCCTGTCCTGTCCCTTTTATGCTGGGAGCCCTCGAAGAGAAGTGAAATTGTGTATTCACTGCTAAAAAAAGCTCCGGCTTATACAATTTTAACAATAGAAAAAATGATCTTTGTGCTTCAGTGCATGGATGCTTAAAGGAAAACAGGCAGTCTGTTCAGGTGGCTGGTGAATTACAAATGAGTGGTTTGCCTTTGTTTTGAGTGACAAGCAATTTAAATGCAGTCTTATGTGGAGGCCTGGAAATTCTTTTCCCCAGGAGAGAGAGCAGGAAAAAAAAGAAAAAAGCTTCCTTTTTTTGAGCTGAGAGATTATATGAGTTGCCACTGAGCGGAGGTGAGAAGTTAGAACTTCATTTGATAATTATAAAATCAGTAGTTTGTGATTGGACATAATTGATGATTATACTGTTGCTAATAGCAGGCCTGCCAGCCTGCGCTTGTGGGACATTTCATTTTTGCGCCGCTTCCAAGCTGTGAAAGCCAACCTGGCGTGGGGCACCGTTTCCGAGATCTCAAGGAACCTGACATAAATGCATTCGGGGGCCCACATTATGTTGGATAAAAAGTGTTCATTAATGCCAACATTTGAAAACACTTTGCTCTGTGCCTTATTTTTAGCCTGGGGATAATTACAAATATTAAAATAAAATTGCATGGTGTTTTTCTTTCCTCCCTCATGCTCTCCCAGCAGACCCACCCCTTGATCCAAGCCTGGGTGGGCTTCCAAGGCCTTGCACTGCTTTTGATTAAAATCCCAGTGGGGTGGAGATCGATGTGTGGGGAGGAGAGTGTTTGTCTGTCTGCTTGAGTGAATTTGAGCTAGAGACCTGAAACTCAGCACCTTCACTTTACAGATGGGGAAGCTGAGGCTCAGAAAGGGGGTGTGACTTGCCCAAAGGTGAACAGGGACACGAGGCCCCAGCTGAAACCAGAACCCAGGTCTGCTCACTCCCAGGTCCAGCTTTTCCTGTTTCCCACACTGCTGACAGCTTCCCTGAGATGCCACGACCTCTGGGGCAGATCCTGGGCCTCTGTCCCCTCACACTAGGTGTTACTCCATCAGAGAGCCTGCAGGAGATCTCCACAGAGCCTTCAAGGTTGCAGCATAGTTTGGGTTGCAGCGTAGATGAGTGTCATTCTCCATCATCCTTCTAGATGTGGGTTTTTATTTGTTTGTAGTTCAGAAGGATTAGCTCAGAGAGCCTCTTAAGTTCCTTCCTTATCTCATTCATTCATTTTTTCATTCAGTCATTGTTGATTTAGTGCCCACTCCTGACTTGTCCTGTTGTGGACTGCGAGGGAGGAGAAAATCACAGCAGCAGCTGTTCAAGATCATCCAGTTGTTCACGCCCCAAACCATGAAATGTCCTTGACACCCCTCTTCCTCTCACCTCACCCCACATCTACTCTGTGTTTCTGAGAAACAAATCCTGTGGCTGGACTTTCAGAATGGATCCAGAACCCCAGCACTTCTCCCCACCTCCACTGACACCACCCTGCTCTGAAATGCCATCCTCTCGCCTGGACTATTAAAGTAGCCACCTCCCTGGTCAACCTGCCTCCACCCCAGCACCCCCTCAGTCCATTGTCCACACGACAGCCAGAGGAATCCTGTTAAAACGTACGTGGACCATGTCCCTCGTCTGCTCTAAGCCCTCCCGTGGCTACTCATTCCCCTCAGGGAAAAAGCCCAGGTCCTCACAATGACCTACAAAGCTTTGCCCCTACCCTTTGATCCCTGACCTCATCTCGTCCCCTTCCCCTACCTTCTCCCACTACACTGGCCTCTTTGTTGTTACCCAAACAAGGCAAACATATTTCTGCCCCAGGGCCTTTGCACCTGCTATTCTAGCTGCCTGGAATATTCTTCCCTGAGATGGCCAAATGACACACCCCCTCCCCTTCTACAAGTCTGCTCAACTGTTCTTTTCTCCCAAGGCCTTCCCTGGCCCTACTAGGCAGGACACACATCCCTACCCCAGACTCCCATCTCCTTCCTAGCTTTATTTTTCTCCCTTGATCACTTTCTCACCTTCTGTATCATGATTTCTTTTATTGCCTGCCTCTGCCTTTAGAGTGTCAGCTCTGCAAGGGTACAAGTTTGGGTCAGTCTTGCTTGGTACTGAATACCCAGTGCCTAGAACAGCCCCCATCCTTAGAAGATGCTCGATAAATACCTGCTGAGAAAATGAATTTATTGGACATCGGTGATGTGTCAGGCGCTATGTTAACACTTTACATGCATTATTTTATTTCACTTTTTTAAATGCCAAAAAAAAAAAAAAAAAGCTAGTCCCAGTCCCAGCCCTCTGGATGCTCACAATCTGGTTGGAGAAATGGAACAACACCCAGATGACAGGTTAGCATGAGCACGGGCCTGTCATCAGATGCTGACTGATGGGTGAGTTCCTGGTGTTCAGGGGAGGTCGGGACGAAGCACAAACTCTCCCTTAACTAGAACACGAGCACCAATCAGGGTGCCTGGTACTTTTCCGGACATCTCCAAAGAGGGAGCCCCACTGCTATCAGTTCCTCTCCAGCCTGAGAATCGCCCCCCAAGGATGACACATAGACAGTGACACTCTTTCTTCAGCAGACATTTATTGAGCACCTACTGTGTGCAAGGCTGTGTGAATAGACAGACCCACTCTCCCCTGGTGGGGCTCAGACCTAAGAACTGACAAACCCAGCCATGAGATGGCAGCTTCTGGAGCTAGACGGTCAGCTCAGGCTGTCGTAACAGAATACCACAGACTAGGTGACTTAAACAACAGAATTTTATTTTCTCACAATTCTGGAAGCTAGCAGTCCAAGATCAAGGTGCTGGCGCGGTTGGTTTCTGGTGAGAGCTCTCTCTTTGGTTTGTAGATGGCCACCTTCTTACTGTGTTCCTCCATGCTTCTGCATGCCTATGTCTCTTCCTCCTCCTATAAGGACACCGATCCCCTTAAGACTTCATTTAACCTTAATTACCCCCTTAAAGGTCCTATCTCCAAATATAGTCACATTGGGGGGGCACAATTCAGTCCCCCCACCTCATGGAAGTTTTGCAAGGATCGAGTGAGTTAATGCATGTACAGCACTCAATACGTGTTTGAGGGTCTTGTGGAGGGTGCAGGATGCCTCCCCTGGGGCATGCACATAGTGGGTGCTCAGTAAATACCGCTTGCTTTTATTGTAGTTACTGAACTCCTGCTTGTGTCCATCACTGTTGCAGGTTGAGGCACTGGGAGGAAGATCTAGAATCTGGACCTACAGCCCTGGAAGAGGGGATCTCAGAGCTCAAGATTGAATTTGAATTAGTGTTTTACAGCTGACGATTTAAAATAAATTTGTGATTTATACCTGAGAATTCAAAACAGTGAAAGGTGGCCAGATATGTTCATTTTATTCCATCCCATCAGGCTCTAGAAGTGGCTTCTGCTGGCTCCTGAGCCTCAGCTAGGATGTGGCCTTTCTGGGACCCACTCTGACCCTCCCTTAGGAATGTCCCCGAGATCTCAGAAGACCAGAGAGGGTCCCAGCCTTCTGCTCTGTCCAGACAGGAGCCAAGAGAGCCCAGCTCAACAACAGCTACCAAAAACAAGAGTCAAACTCTTATTTCTTATTTAAGCCCTGACATTAAAGTGTACTTTTCATTTGCTCAGCCACATCAATGACATACGGCAGAGAGAGCATTAGTGCTCACCCGGGAGCAAGGCCCCCAGCAAACACACTCTGTGAGGCAGAGGAGACAGGTCCTGCTGAAGACCCGGGCACTTGGCTTCTCTTGGCCTCACTGTGCCCTGCCCACCTGCCGGCCTGGCTCCTTCAGCCCTTTCAGATATTACAGCCCCTTCCACAAACCCCTACCAGAGATTCAGTCCCAAGTGGGGGTTAGGATCATGGGCTTTGGAGTCTGACTGAGCTGGGTGTGAGTCCCAGCTCCCACACGGTATGGCCTTTGCCCTTCTGTGCCTTGATATCTTCATCTGTTAAATGGGCAGTAACACCCCCACCCCGACCTGGGTTGTGAGGATTAAATGAGTTAATATTTGTCAGACACTTAGCAGAGTGCTTGACAGAGTCAGTGCTCAGTAGTCACTGTTACTGTTGATAATAATAATTCTCATATCAGCCAAACAAGGTAATTGTTATCACCTTTTACAAGTGGTAGGACATCAGAATATTACTGTAAGTAAAAGGGATTTATCACATAGACTCAGAGTAAGATGAACGCCTTCTGGATAGTTTGGCCAAACCTCCCTAATGTATAAATTTCCCTGAGTACGTTTATATCCTCAGAGATAGATGGCCATGTACTTGGATGCCTCTTCTGTTGGGGAGCTCAGTACCTCACAAGGCAACCCATTTTGAGAACTTAGAAAGATTGAGCCTCTTTGAAATTTCTACCTTCTTCCCATCCTGGGCTGCAATCTTTACAGTCCAAAATACATGTACTCCTCTCAACGCAATAGCCAGAAAGATCTTCAGCTGATTGTAGACTGCTCTTGTAGTGTGTCTCCCTGAGTCTGCTCCTCCCTCTTGGCTAAATGCACCCCCATGCGCCTCCCCACCTTCAGCCCCAACCATGTCCTGGATCAGGAACTTATCTCCTAATCACCTCTCGAATCAGTTCTTTTCTTCCCCTTTCCAGCACCACCCTGGACCTGGACCATCACCTCTCCCAGACCCTGCGGCAGCCCCTGAGCAGTCACCACGAGCCCCTTCCCATCTGAGCCAGTCACTCCCCTGCGTCACGGCGGCCAGGGTTTCCTTCTGCTCCTCTGCATGGCCCACGGCCGCTGCCACCCTCATTCTCTGTGCTCCCCGCACTGTGCTCCACACCCCTGCTCCCTTCACTCTGAGCCCTCGTTCCATCCGCCTCCATGTCTGTGCCTCCCTTACTCTCCATGACTCCCTTCTCCTGCCTGCTCCCCTCAGTGTCTGTGAACCCCCAGCTCTCTGCTCCCCCTTGCTCTCCATGCCCCTCACTCTTTGCATAACCCTCACGCTCTATTCCCCCTTCCTCTGTCTCCCCTCATTCTTCTTGCTCCTCTTTGCTCCCCATGTGCCCCCGGATCTTCACTCCCCAAAAGGAGAACCAGGCCTCAGAGGGTGTTAAGGGCACTCTCCCGCCCGCCCACCCCCGGCCATCCTGGGCTGATGCCTTTTCTCCTCCCATCTCATTCCTCTGCCTCCTCCTCTGAGGTACTGATTCTGAGACCCTCTGAACACCCACCCCTCAACTGCCCATCACTCTTCAGTTTCTTCCAGAATTCCTGTGGCCTCAGACCCCCCCACCCAATCTCTCAGAACCACCATGCCCCACCATCCCCAGAGCCCAGGACCCAGCGGTAGAGGGAAGCTGTGTCAAGGTGTGTTTCACGGAACCCTGGTTTCTAAGTTTATTCTCTGATGAAAAAGCTCTGTGACCAAATGCATTTGGGAAAACACTGGGCTAAGCTGAGTGGAAGAGCATTGTCTTCTGCAGCTCTCGTCAGAGCATCCAGTGTGCTTGGAGATTTTGTACAATCCATGGAGAAGGCAGGTGGGTACAGGCTTGATCACAGGTCCCTCCCTCTTCACGCCGGGGGGACTGTGCAGCACACTTTGAGAAACACTGGTCTCTGGTTGCAGTTCTGAGCCCTGGAATGAGAACATGATGGGCGCAGATACCACCTCCATCAATAACTAGTTCTTTCATCTTGGCCAAGTGACTTGGCTTCCCTGAACCTCAGTTTCTTCCCCTGTAAAATGGGAGCAATAACAGAGCTCACGTCTCAGAGCTGTATGCAGACATTCCAAAGATAAGGCACTGAACACAGAATAAAGGTTCGGTTTCTGGAAACTCTGACTTCATTGTGAAGAGCTTGGCACAGAGCTGTTCTCAGTAGCCAGTAGATGTTGTCACTGCTGTCTCAGACAATCATGGAAGCACAGCCTCGGGGGGGCCCCAAACTTGCCATTTTTCAACCACCTGACAGACAAATGCTAGGCAGCTAGAGCAGGCTTTTGCGTCTCCTCTGGCTTAACCGGTTCTACACCTGTTAACTTTCATACTCAGGGGACCAAACACATTTTCACCCCTTACATTACTTCGGGTAGTGTGAATGCCGCCTGCTTCATCAGACGCTGAGCTATTTCTGATGGTGACCTTCTTGGTGTCTGTAGCTGGCCGCCACCTCCTCCTCCTCCTCTCCCTCCCCCAGATGGCCTTCAAAGATCTGCCTGTCACAAGCCAAAGCTGTCATTCTGGACCCTTTTCTCCTGCCCTTCTGCACTGTAGGACCCAGCCATGAGACAGAAACACATGGCCTTTTATTTAGGCCGAGCTCACCTCTTCTGGGCACATGGGTGAAATGCATTAGAGCTGCAGCTCTTGGAAAAGACATCCTGTATGGTTGGAAGAAGAATTATTGGCTTTATTAGAAAGCTTTTTTTCCAACTTCCATGGGACTCTTTACCACATGTTAGCCCATTCCTCCCCCAACAGCTTCTTAGGCAGATGGAGAGTATTATTCCCACATGATGGATGAACAAACTGAGGCCAAGAGATGCTTCATGACATTGGGCCCAGCACTGGATCAGTCCCTGATGCCATCAGGCCTGGCCTTTTAGAAATAGACAGGGTCATCGCTCTAAAACAAGACTGAACGAGGCAGGACATCCAAATGACTACTGTCTTCAAGAGTCATATTTACTATGGGAGGCCCTAAACTTGAACTAATTCAGACCTAGTGCCATTCCAGGATGTTTTTTGATCTCTGCTTTTGAAAATATTGTCCAGCCATTAGGTGAACCTCTAAAGCAGGGATCAGCAAATGTTTTCTGTTAAGGGCCAGGGAGAGTAAATATTTTCAGCTTTGCAGCCAGAATGTCTGTCACAACTATGCAACTCCACCATTATAGCATGAAAGCAGCCATAGACAATACATAAAAGAATGATTGTAGCTGTGTTCCAATAAAACTTTATTTAAACATACAGATGAAGGGCCACATTTGGCCCAAGGGCCATAGTTTCCTAACCTTTGATCTAGGACAGTGCTGTCCAGTAGAAATAGAATGCAAACGACATAAGTAATTAAAATTTTTCTAGTAGCTGCGTTATAAAAAGTAAAATGAAATAGGTTAGTTTAATTTTGATAATATATTTTATTGAACCCAATATGTCCACAATATTATCATTTCAACATGAAATCAATATAAAAATTATTGAGATATTTTACATTCCTTTTTTGCTTTCTAAGACTTAGAAATCCCATATTTTACACGTACAGCCTATCTGAATTTGAATAGTCACATTTCAAGTGCTCACTGGCCACATGGGCTAGTGCTTACTGTTTTGGACAGCACAGCTTTAATGGGGCGGGCTGACATTATAAGGAGACAGTCGTACACATAATCAATACACAACTGATAAGCACCATGAATGGATAGTAGAGGGTGCTATGCATAGGGACCGGGAAACAATAAAGGGATCTTCTGTGACTTGCCCTCACCTCTGCCCTGAATTCCTTTTTGGAAGTCAATAGCAGGGCTTCCCTGGTGGTCCAGTGGTAAGGAATCCACCTTCCAATGCAGGGGATGTGGGTTTGATCCCTGGTCGGGAGCTAAGATCCCACATACCACGGGGCAACTAAACCAGCGCACCACAACTACTGAGCTCGTGCGCCTCAGCAAGAGAGCCCGCATGCTGCAAACTACAGAGAGAAAACCCACACGCCACAACTAGAGACAAACCTGAGTACCGCAACAAAGAACCCGTGCCGCAACAAAAGATCTCACATGCCTCAACGAAGACCCCACGTTCTGCAACTAAGACGCAACACAGCCAAAAAAAGAAAGAAAGAAAGAAAAGAAATAAATCAGAAGTCAATAGAACATTCTTATGCCTATCGTAAACTCCAGCTACCACACATGCTTAGCATGGACGACTATAAAATGAAGCATTCAGACTTTGTGCTGGCTCATCTTTGATAATTCTCCATCTAGGGATCGGGAGATGAATTGCTTTTGTTTCTCATGGCTTTTCTTGGACCTCAGGTCAGCAGCATAGCAGCCCCTGACCTGGTACAGCCATAGATAGCAAATCAAGGCATCAGCATCCAGATGGGGTCCGAGTGATTGTCCCCACTGGCTGGGATGATTTTTCTATCCAGGAGAAAGGGGCCCACATCTGGATTCAGAACAGTAATTTCAACCCCAGACCTGGTGTGGATCTCACTCTACCATTTACTTACTGAGTGACCTTGGGCAAGTTATTTAACCTCGCTGAGTCTTAGTTTCCTCATCTGTACAATGGGGATAATGACAGCAGCTACCTTCAGTGATTGGTGTATGGAGAGGGATGATTATGAATAGTAAGTGTCTGGTACATGGTAAACTCTGAATATTACATTATTATTATTATTAGTGCATCAAGGATGTCCCCCCAAACTCTGAATTAATTGCCCCCTCCTCACATTAATCTGGAGACTCCAGTGTTTGCATCACCTCCTCCTGTGTTACGGTTCCTCTTTGGCATTGCTGTGTCTCCCACTCAGCTGTGAGTCCCCAGAACAGGAACTGTGTTTTGTACATCTTAGCAAGAATAAAAATCTTCCCTTTGCCTAGATTCTAGAACATTATTTCTGTCCATCACCATCTTCCCCTTCTGGGAGATAATTCCTGATGTTCCTTCCACCCATCAAACTGGGTCAGTCTCCCCCCACTTACACACTCTCAAGCCCCCCTGTGCTTTTCCTTTGAAGTGTTTAGCACATGTAATTAATGAATTATCTGGGGAATCTGCCTTTTTTTTTTTTTTTTTTTGCGGTACGCGGGCCTCTTACTGTTGTGGGCTCTCCCGTGCGGAGCACAGGCTCCGGACGCGCAGGCTCAGCGGCCATGGCTCACAGGCTCAGCCGCTCCGCGGCATGTGGGATCTTCGCGGACCGGGGCATGAACCCGTGTCCCCTGCATCGGCAGGCGGACTCTCAACCACTGCGCCATCAGGGAAGCCCTGGGGAATCTGCTTTAATGTCCGTCTCCCCACTGGACTGTGAGTCCTCTAAGGGTGGGGCTTGAGGCTGCATTATTCATCGCTGAGTTCTCAGCTCACAGGTCATGGCACATAGCAGGTGCTCAGGAAATGTTTGTTGAATGTAGGAGAGACTGTCATTCACTCTGGAAGGTAAGCGACCAGAGATTGCTCTCAGAATAACAACAAGAGAGCTTAAAGAGCTTTTGTAACTGACGTTTTTAAAATCACTTGCTCAACATCCACCGTATATTTCTCTCCACCTCTCTTAAATAAAAATTCTCTGTGGACCTTGTAAAACCTTCAAGCCATGCTGTCCAGTAGAAATATAATGTGATCCACACATGTACTTTTACATTTTGTAGTACCTACATTTTAAAAAGTAAAAGAAAACAGGTGAAATGAATTTTAATAATATATTTTATTTAACCCAGAATACCCAAAATTTTATCACTTCAACATGTAATCAACATAAGAATAGCTGATGAGCTATTGTACATTCTCTGTTTTTGAGCTAAGTCTTTGAAATCCGGTGCATATTTGCACTCACAGCACATCTGGATTTGGACTTGCCACGTTTCAAGTGCTTAGTACCCACATGAGGCTCATGGCTGTCACATTGGAAGCTGCAGAGAAACTGCTATGGTTTTCAAATTCTTCTTCCCAGAGTGCCCTGCTGTGTGTGGAGGCGAGGCTTTTCTCAGGTGGTCTTCATAGGACACCAGAGATGAGCACAACTGAAGTTTATCATCCAGCACTGGGCAGAACCTGTCCCCATAACAGGCAAGAAGGAAGGAAGGGGTTGATCATACCAAGAGGTGACATGTCTATGGGGCTTAATGCATGCTAGGAGTTTTGCAAAGGGCTTTACATTGTGTTAAGTCATTTGATCGTCTAGCGACGCTTTGAGGGAGGCTATCATATTATTATCCCTGTTTTACAGGTGGGGAAGTAGAGGCACAGGGATTGAAGTGACCCACCTGTTCAAGGACACACAGATAATAAGTGGTGGAGCTGGGATTTGAACCCAGGCAGCCTGGCTCCAGGACCTATACCTCGGTTGATCACCTCTGTGAGCAGACTGTCTCAGAATTGGGCCCTGCCATTTCTCTACAATGGTGTCACAGACAGGATCTAGAGTCAGTGCTACCCACTTGGATTTGTTCATTCAACAAATTATGTTGAGCCCCTTCTGTGCACCAGACCACACGCTCACAGAGCTTACTTTGAGGGGAGGAATTCAATAACAGACACTTCCCCAAATGGCGTTACTGGGATTCATAGGAAAAGCCCAGCTCTGAAAGAGGGTGTTGACAAGTAGATGCTCTGATAGAGTCATCATTTAGCAAGTTGGCACCAGAGGGAGAGGTATTTCAGTGCCAGGGGGAATAAAGCTCTGTTCCAGTCCAAAGGGGGATGCCAGCCCAGTGTGTCCTCGAGGAGGTAGGGATGGTGACCTGTGGGCGCCAGGAGCTTGGTCCAACAGTGTGCCAGGAAGGCCCAGGACTAATGCCAAGGGGAGTGGTCAAGAAGAGCCAGCATCAAGGCAGTTGTGAGGCCGGAGCTCAGAATTCACAGCCAGGAGCGGAGGGATGAGATGGTGCTGAGCCCCAGAAACACATCTTACGGAGTCTCACTGGCAGAACAATAAAAGTCTGTGAGCAAGAGAACGAATGCATGAAAGTAGCTCCTCACTACTGGTCATCCAGTCATTTGGTGTATTCATCAATCAAGAGGCAGTTATTGAGCACCTTTGGTATGCCAGGAACTGTTTCACAAGCTGTCACTCTTGACATTTGTTGAAACTGATATCTTACTAGAGATTCAACAATTTCTCTTTAATTTTCAGTGGCAACACATATTCCCCAGATGTGTCCCACTTTCCTACAAAACGTGTCATATTTGAACCTCTGACATTAATAACAGGAATAATAGTAACAGCTGTTAATAACCTACTGTTGTGCCAGGCCCTGTGCTAAGCACTTATATATAGCTTCTTTTGATCCTCACAACAGGCCTAAGAGGTAGTTTCTATTATTTACCCCTTTTTTTTTTTTTTTTTTTTTTTTTTTTTTTTGTT